>NC_092545.1:6837500-7137500 GCF_037038585.1 Patagioenas fasciata
TGCATTCATTTAATATTTCCAGTGTTGAAAAACCAATGATTGCACAAAAGGTGCTCCGAGTTCAGGCAAGTTTCAGTGAGGTTCCAGGGAAGTCTTGCCCAGAGCCAAAGCAGAATCTCCATTTTGCAAAATGTGGGGTGCATGGGCACAGGGCTGGACCCGGGGACGGGGACAGGGATGGGGACGGGGCAGCAGCCGCCCGTGTCCCACCTGGGGCAGGATGAGGCTCCTCTTGTTGGATGCAGTCACCTGGCCAGGGCAGGATGAGGCTCCTCTCGCTGGATGCAGCCGCCCGGCCGGGGCAGCGCTGGGGCGCATCCGTCACCCCACATTTCGACTGCGCCTGTGGGACAGCAGCTCTGGACAGCAGCTCGGGTGCTAAATCACGACACCCCAACATCCGCAAACCCCGGGGGACGGGGACATCGTCCTCTCACCTCCCCCTGAACCGACCCATCTGCGAGGGACGAGAAACTCAAACTGCGCCCAAAAATTGCCCCTGGTTTGGCTTTGCGCACCCGGCCACGCTCCCTCTGCTCGGCGCGGGTTCTGCAGCTTCCTCGGCACTAAACGGTTCTTTTCCTCCCTCTTTTCCTTTTTTTTCTATTGTTTTTTTTCCTCCCAGGGAGAACTGTACAGAGAGTGATGGGTTTATTCTACATGAATCACTGATGATCTAACAAATTAATTACCTGCTCGCTCCTTCCCCCTGCGTGAGGTCGCGGGGCCGGCGGGTTCAGCCCACCCCCTGCTCGGTGCCATCACAGCTCCCGCTTCACACACCAGAGACAAACGTCAGGATTGCCAGTTTAGGTTAAAATCAGATTTAAATGTCTCTTCCTAAACACAGAGGCTCACAAACTCAATATGTCATCTTTAATGGTTCAGAACAAAGCCTAGAAAAATAGTGTCCCAGCACACAGGAGTTTTATAACCTTTGATATATAGCTTTCATTATTAGCAATAATTTCTGTAGCTGCGTCTGGATTCGCAGGAACACGTATTGAATGGTAATGGTGCTCTTTTGCCTGGGTGCGGCGGGTCCGGCCCCACAGCCCCTTCACCCCCAAACCAGCCTTCTCTTGGCTTTCCAGTCCCTCTACTTCGCGTCTCTTTGGCCAACACCCTCTTGTCCCTCCCCCCGTCTTGTCACGCTACTAAAATCTAATTACCCAGACAACCCTCGTCACCCGAGTCATCAGCAGCCCCAATTATTTCTGCGGCGCAGCCCCGTGTGCGCGCAGCACCGACACTCAAAAGGCGTTCGCTAACCTCCGCCTCTTCTCGCAGTCAGGCTTCGGGTTCACATGCGAATTTATGCCAGTTTTGACATTAGCAGGAAAAATTAACAGTTCTCACACACGCAAAGAAAAAAAAGAAACTTGCACAAAAGGGGTTTTGTGTTTCAAGCAGAATAAATTATAGTGTGATGTTATTAAAACACTTAGTTGTTAAGTTGCCAAGAAAATCCAGTATATTCACACGGACTCGAGGACCTGTCTCCATGCAAAGTAATTAAATTAGATTTATGGGCTGCATTACATCAGTGTTTGATAGTTCATTTTTCCTTTCTTCATATTTTGTCCTGCTTTATTAGAGCATGTGACAGATGGTAAAAATAGTGTGAAGTTTCTTGGCCCTGTGCTAAATCCCCGTTCGGTAGTATATCTCTCTGCTGTCACTTCTCCCCAGCGATGATAAATTAACCTCTCCTCTCCTATCCCAAGTGTGGCAGTAAAGCACTCTTTGACACAGCACTATCACTTTATCTTAATCTGCGCTGTTCCAGGGGCGGGAAGCGAACGGGAGATGATGCAATCGCCACCACGAGGTTAAAACAAAAAAAGAGAAGATTTATTGTTTAAAAAAAAAAGGCAGGAAGAGCGCTGATTTATAGGTGTGCGTGTCCTGGTCCCCCGTTCGCGCAGCGTCCCCCGTCCCTCCCAGGCGAACGGGGCAGCTTGGGACTGGGCTCCTGATCTCCAGGGGGTCATGGGGGCTTTTGGAGCACCGGGGTGGTAATGAGGGAAAATGGACTCACCGGGCTCCTTCTGGTGGGACAGAGCGGGAGCCACAGGTGTCCTCGGTCAGCGTGGTGGGCAGGGCAGAGCTGGGGAACCGGGGTCCTTCTGGTGGGACAGAGCGGGAGCCACAGGTGTCCTCGGTCAGCGTGGTGGGCAGGGCAGAGCTGGTGAAGGTGGAAGTGGTGCAAGAGGCAGCCAGCCCTTCCCTGGGGAGTCCCCGCTGTCCTAGTGGTGAGGAGTTAATTGTGGCAGAGATGCCAGAGCTTGACATGGGGATAGAAAGACAGTAATTTCACTTCATGTCCAGCACTGAGGTGCCCAGAGCCGGCTCTCAGCCCCTCCGGGTCCCCCATCCCTCTCCAAAGCCACAGCCGATCCTGCCAACTATCTCGGGAGCCAGAGCCCTCGGGGTGGCCTAATAGAGGAAAATCTGGGGGACTGGCCACGTGTGGGTGACGCGCTTACCCGGGCCCAGAGCTGCCTCGCAAAGACGCTTGGCACGTTGTGTGTGAACAGACACCTCGGTGGTGCCACTGATAGTGAAAACCGGACATCCCGCGGCTGTTCGAACCGGCTGGGCTTGTCCTGGGCCGTGTGCTGCCCGCTCTGGGACAGTCTCACACCAGGTGTTCTGTTAAACACTCTGCAAAGCCAAGCCCGGTGCGTTCCCCTCCGGTCCCTCGCTCCCTCCACTGAATGGCCAAGTCCTGCCCGTATGGGGCCACTTACTGAACATCTTTCTTTCCTCCTCAGCCAGATTCCCGCTCGAAGGAGTTGACTGAAGCGTTCAGGCACCTGGGCTGTAACTAAAGACCACGGCACATCCTTCACGGGCGAGACAGCGGCTGCTCCGAGCATCCCACCCCGCGGCACGAGAGGTGAGTGACAGCACCCGCGGCACCGGCAAAGCCGGGTCTCGAACCGGCGCAGAGCCGGAGTGACTCCACTTTCCAGCCAGGTGTGACAGAGTTGGGGGGGCAGAGCAGGGACCACATGCGAATGTCCCCAGGACCACAGATGCAGGTGCAAATCACGCAGGTCACCCCTCCTGTCACTCAAGCTCCTGTGGGTCATGACGGGCTGTGAGAGCAGGACCTTAGGGCCCAGCTATAGAATTTGTAATGCGTACGTCAATAGCCAGATAACACTGATGATGGTGTCAATGCAACTGAAACCCCTTAAGAAAACCGTGGTGTGGTGGGCGCAGTGATTCACAGCTCGCAGAATAGCTGGGAAATGGGGAGAACACAGGACCAGCCGTGGTCTGCAGGGCCAGCCCAGCTGTCCCCAGAGCCTGCGGCTCCTTTCCGGGGTAAAACAAGAAAGATCACGTTTTAAAAAGCGGCCCTTCCACTTTTGTAATGAAAGCTGAAGCCCCTGCAGCAGTTCTCACCCAGCCCCAAACCGGTTTGTGCTTAAAAGGAAGACGCGCTCGCTGGTGTTGTCATCAGCAAAACGGATTAAAATAGCAGCTGGCACTGGGTCTGGCGTCAGGCTCCGGACTCCGAGGAGCAGAGAGTTTACTGGGAATAGTCTGTGGGTGGCGATGACAGCGGGATTAACCCCGTCCCCCCTGGGCAGCTGCGGGGGGTCAGCCCAACCCACCCCCCGCGGCGCTGGCACCCGGACAGGGGCGCTGGAGACGAAAACAGGAACCCTCTGAAACCAAACCCTCAGCTGCGCTCCTGGGAAAGGCTTGGTGACACGGGCACAGCGATGGTGGCACTGCGCTGCGACACGGGGGGCACAGCGATGGGTGGCACTGCACTGTGGCACGGGGGACACAGCGACAGGTGACATTGCACTGCAGTGGGTGGTCACTGTGATGGGTGACATTACACTGCAGTGGGGGGTCACTGTGACAGGTGACATTGCACTGTGGCATGGGGGGTCACAGCTGTGGGTGACATTGCACTGCAGTGGGGGGTCACAGCGATGGGTGGCACTGCACTGCAGCGGGGGGTCACAGTGACAGGTGACACTGCACTGTGTCACCCAGGCTCTCAGGTGCAGCCTCAGGCGAGAACAAGCGTTTGCAGCCCCGACCGTTGGATCCTGCAGACCATGCACGTTGCGTTCCGGTGCAGGCAGAAACGGGGTGTTCCAGAGAGACGGCCCCACTTTCAGAGCAGGGTCTCTTCTGACCCCCCCAGGGGCAGGAGCAGCCGCAGGCTCGGGCGCTGGAGCACAGGGGTCACTGCACCCGTCCCCGGGGTGCGCCAGGTTTTGGGGTGCACCCCATTGTCCGGGTGCCGCCGAGCAGGGGGAGCCTCACCCCCCGCCCCACAGCGCTGGGGTCGGAGCACGTCGAGCGGCCAATCTCACTGCATTACGAGCCCAAGTAATGCTTATCATTAAACCTGTAATTTATTTCTTCTGTATTTCATAAAATGTGAAATATTACCACTCATCGGTGCCCAGAGAGAACGGGGATGCTCCATTAAGTTCGACACTGCTCCTCCATAAGATGCAGTAATTATATGCGGCTTTTTTTACTGCTAAGTTCCTACTTGCAGATGCTAACAAAAGAAATAAGCTTTTAATCCAAACATAATTAATATGAATTACCTCCACAGTACACCCTGGCTTTGCACCATTAAACTTAATTTTTGTTTTGCATGATAATTGTGTTATCATTACCATTTATAGCAGAACTCAGGGACCTTCACTTTGTTTTCAGCCCGGACCAAAGGCACGGAAATGGCTGCCGATGGCTCGCTCGCGGGAGCGGGGCGCGGTGGCCTTGGCTTTGCCGTGGCCGTGGTTGGTTGCGTTGTGCCGGTTCCACGGGCCCGCGGCGCCGTCCCCGTGGGCAGCGGGTCCGTGTTCCGAACCCGAAAAGCCGGGTGTGCACCCCACGGGGCCACCCTGGCGTCCCGCTGCTAATTAACCGCCCGGCCCCGCGTGATGAGTTTGTGCAGTCACAGCTCAGGAAGGAGCGAGATGGAATCGAGTCCCATAATTATTTATTGAAATTACAGCTCCTGTCGAGGAGGACTGAATTACTGCAGACTCCATTAGCCGGCTCGCAGTGTATGGGAGAGAGGGAATGAGAAAATGATGGATGGGGAAGACGGGATTTTTAAAAATAAAAGGGAGAGCAATGAGAGGCGGCAGCGGGGGCAAAGGGGGGAGAAGCTCCGGCCCAGCACCTTCGCTGCGGGTTCCACGGAGCTCGGGTGCTGCCGAAAATGAGGGTGGTGAGAGCCAGGAGCCCCACAACAGTCCTGAGGAGGCACCGGCAGAGGACGAGCGGTGATGGAGAACGGCGATGGTGGAACACGCAGCTGATGGTATCAAGGTAACTGGCCAGGAGCGGAGAGAAACAACTGCAAAGACATTACAGCGCTGAGCCCGAGGTAGAGGAGGCTGTCGCCGTTAAGATGTTTTCTCTGCAGTTGTCTGTAATCAGCACTTCGAATGATTGCATAAATATATTAATTACACTAATTAATTTCCCTGGGAAAGAGGCTTCAGTAGCTGGAGACAGCAGGTACCTGAAGGAGAGCATAAGCATCATTTCGCAGGCAGGGCATCCTCAGCAGATTCCTTAATTAGGGCTGCTCTCTGCCACTGGAGTTGGGTCCGGTGATGAGTCTGGAAAAATAGAATGAACACCTCAATGCAAAACGTTTTAGCAAACACGAAAAGGTCCAACAGGAGCCTGATTAACGGGCGGGCTGGAAGCAGGCGCCTGAGCCCCCTGCGCGGCGCTGCCCGGGGACACAGAGTGGGCACCGCGAACAGCCCCGGGGTAACAGCCGGGGGGACGGTCCAGGGGTGACATGCACAATACCCCGTGGTCCCCGGAGCTGCCCAGTGCTCATGTCCCTGAGGTGCGGTGTCGGGAGCCCTGCGCACGGGCAGCCAAGTGTCACAGCCCAGGGGGCGCCTGGCGAACGTCCCTTGGTGTCTGTGATTCCCACGGTGTTGCGAAGCCACCATGGTTCTGCAAAACCCCCGTCAGAGTCCCTGACCCTGGCTAAGGGCAAACCCCCACCGCCACCCTCCTCCCTGCTCCACGCCGCCTCTCAAGGGCCGTTTTTAGATGGAGCGAGCGATGCAGGAGCTGCCGTGCCCCTCATCCCCTTCCCAACCTGCCTCCTGATAATAATGAGCCCAGACACTTTTATTATCATTATTAATTAGCACTTTCAAGCAATGGAATTAAATCAATATGGTGGACTGAAACTAATTTTAACAAGCCATTGAGATCAATCATCAGGACTTTTATCTACATAAATGCCACTAAACTCAGCTCGTTAGTGTAACATTAGCTAGAAAAGAAGGGGGGGAAGAGAAAGGAGACTGGCGGGGTTTTAATTAGGAAGACATAAACCATGCCACAATTTTTCTTCTTTGATTTGCTTTTAATCTCGTCCATGAGCTCTCCCGGTGCCCCGGCTGATGATCGCTCTCTTCACCTCCTCTTGGGAAGCAAAGGCAGCGGGAAGGGGAACAGGGGAGAGGGTGAACCCAAGGAGAGGGGCTTGGCCAGGGGGCTGCGCTGAGCCGCTCGCCTTCACCGCACGGGTGTGGGATGCGGGACGCTGGGGATGGTGGGGGGTGAGCTGTGCTGGGATGCAGGGTGCTGCGGGATGCAGGGTGCTGTGGGATGCAGGGTGCTGCGGGATGCAGGGTGCTGCGGGATGCAGGGTGCTGCGGCATACAGGGTGCTGCAAGGTGCAGGATGCTGTGGGTGGGATGCAGGGTGCTGTGGGATGCAGGGTGCTGTGGGATGCAGGCCGCTGTGGGATGCAGGGTGCTGCGGGATGCAGGGTGCTGCGGAATGCAGGATGCTGTGGGTGGGATGCAGGGTGCTGCGGCATACAGGGTGCTACAAGGTGCAGGATGCTGTGGGTGGGATGCAGGATGCTGTGGGATGCTGGGGGGCATCTGCAGAATCCCCTGTGCTGGGGAGCCTCCCATGGGCTTCACCAGCCTGTTCCTCATCTTCTTTCCTTTGAGGAGCGAGATCTGATGGTGGGGTGAGGATCTGGGGAGCCTCTTACAGGTTGGGCCGTAATCAAGGGCTGTAAAGTTGTCAAGTGCTGGGATGGGTGGCTGTAAATGGGGCTGGGGAGGCCCTGGCAGAGCCGTGTGGGCGGGCAGGGTGACAGGGCAGAGCTGCCCCTTGCACCCCCGTCCTTCCCGGACAGACAGACACCCTCCTGCTGTCCCTGGGGAGCTGCCATCCGCTCTGCTGTGTCCGCAGCACTCAAAGCTCAGCCTTCAGCAGGAATTTTCCATTCCTTTAGTCCCAAACACACCCTGGGCTTGCACCAAGGGTAACACGAACCCTCCGGAATGGCAGCTTTGAATTAGATGTCATATATTTTGGTTTCTTCTGCAAAACAGCGAGCTTCAACTGTTTCCTCCTTTCTAGGAAGCCAGATTTCCACCACAGCCTGAGCGCTGTTTTCCTCTTCCACTTAGTTGTAGGTAGGAAATAAATCCAGGACCGCTGAGGCAGCAAGTGGGTTTCTGGCTTTGTAAAGCCACCTTTTGTGCGTGTGTGTGTGTGTGTGTGTGTGTGTGTGTGTGTGTGTGTGTGTGTGTGTGTGTCCCTGGGCTGGGGACCCCCGGGCTCCCCCGAGTCCCCTGTGCTCCCTCTGGCCTCGCTCAGACCTGCCCGCTCCTGCCATGATCAAAGTGAGCGCCGCGGTGCAGACGTCGGTGTGTGTGGGCTGGGAACGCAGGCCAGGCTCGCACACCCCCTAAACTTCTCATTAACCGAGCTCAAGCAAGCGGCCAGACCTCCGCGGGGCTGTGCCGCTTTACGCCGCACCAGGATGGCTCCCCCGGTGTCGTCTTTCCCGACGTCTGTGCCAAACCTTCCCGTGAAATATGACAGACGCACCAGAAAACATTTCCTTTCTGTTTGCCGGATGGGTAATAACTTGCCTTAGAGACAGCCTTTATAGTCAGCACAAAAGTCATTTACCTACACGCGGCGCAGCCAGATTGCCATAAATCTGCCGCTCACGCCGGGGCTGCCGCGTGTGGGGGGACCCGCACCCGGTGCTGCGCCCCCACACCTCGCGCTGCACCCTATGCTGCACCCCGCACCCGGTGCTGCGCCCCCGCACCCCGACCGGCACCACCAGCCCATCCAGAGCCAGCGTCTGCGAGCACCAAAACCCAAAGAAACGGCACGGAGAGCGCGGCAGGCAGCGGGGCCCTAAATCACCAGCCTTGCCTGTCAGCCAATTTCTCTGCAGAAAGCTCTTAGCAGTTAATTTCTGGCTAATTTATTATCCTTCAGCTTAGCCCTACAGCACCATTAGCAGTACACTGACACAACTGAGTGAAATATTGTCTAATTTATTATCTTATTACTCCTCTGGAACAGGATCAATTAATTACCCATTAAAGTATTTCAGTTGCAGAGATTTATTAGGGGCCTCGGCGTTTTAACAGATGATTAGTTATATATGTTTGTTTGCCTGAGGAGCGCAGACTAGCAAATGACTGGAGGGGAAGGGGAAAGACACCGAGTCGGGAGGTAGCTAATGGATCTTTTCTTGACTCTCTGAAAATGGAGCAGTCAATGACAAGAATTATCGACTCATTCACTTGCGGTTTGGAGATAACCATATGTACAGGCAGAGAGAGGGGGCGAAGGGAAAGGGGAGAAAAAAGCCTCACTCAACTGCTTTTTCCATTCAATAAATTTGCTTCAGAATATATTGGATTGGGGTTTGATGGCTATTTCGTGTTTTGCAGAGTGCTGACACTGGTATGATTCAGTAATTATTGTTTCTTTTAAGTTATTGCTGTAATTTTGCTTTCTAAGATCCCAATCAATTCCCGCCTCTCAAGGGCACGCTTGAAAAGCGATATTTGAAAACAGCCCTCTGATAGATTGTGCCGTTAGACAGTGGCTGAGACAAATAGCCTAATCTGGCACAAATTAGCTTGGCTTCCACAGATAGTTTTATACAGCAATGTAAATTATATTGTCAGGGCCAGTCACTTTCCTGCTTAGAGTGCAGCTAACAAGGAGCCGCCGAGACGTTTCTGGTGCTGCCGCTCGCTCCCGGGGCCGCTGCAGAGCCGGGCGGCAGGGGCTGGCGGAGCCGCGACCGCCGGCACCGCGCCCGGCCCGGGCTGCACCGGGATCGCTGTGCTGATCCTCAGGGTGCACCGGGATCGCTGTGCTGATCCCCAGGGTGCACGGGGATCGCTGTGCTGATCCCCAGGGTGCACGGGGATCTCTGTGCTGATCCCCAGGGTGCACCGGGATCGCTGTGCTGATCCTCAGGGTGCACCGGGATCGCTGTGCTGATCCTCAGGGTGCACCGGGATCGCTGTGCTGAGCCCCAGGGTGCACGGGGATCTCTGTGCTGATCCCCGGGGTGCACCGGGATCTCTGTGCTGATCCCCAGGGTAAACGGGGATCGCTGTGCTGATCCTCAGGGTGCACCGGGATCGCTGTGCTGAGCCTTGGGGTGCACCGGGATCACTGTGCTGATCCTCAGGGTGCACCGGGATCACTGTGCTGATCCTCAGGGTGCACCGGGATCGCTGTGCTGATCCTCAGGGTGCACCGGGATCGCTGTGCTGAGCCCCAGGGTGCACGGGGATCTCTGTGCTGATCCCCGGGGTGCACCGGGATCTCTGTGCTGATCCCCAGGGTAAATGGGGATCGCTGTGCTGAGCCCTGGGGTGCACTGGGATCTCTGTGCTGATCCTCAGGGTGCACTGGGATCACTGTGCTGATCCCCAGGGTGCACCGGGATCTCTGTGCTGAGCCCTGGGGTGCACCGGGATCACTGTGCTGATCCCCAGGGTGCACCGGGATCACTGTGCTGAGCCCTGGGGTGCACCCGGATCACTGCACTAAGCCCCGGGCTGCACCGCGATCACTGTGCTGAGCCCTGGAGTGCACTGGGATCACTGCACCGGAGCACTGGGGTGCACTGGGATCACTGCACTGATCCCTGGGGTGCACTGCGATCACCGGGAGCCAGCCTCCATGGGAGGAAGGGCGATGTAGGACAACCCCAACGCACAGCCCCCTGGAGCCCCCGCTGGCTGCAGCACCCAGGGAGAGCCGTTTTCTGTCCTGTTTGCTGACTCTGCGTCTCAGCCCGCTTGAAGCTGCAGACAAAGCCAGGAATAAGCACGGTTTTAATCTAGCACAGGGCCTGGTTAGTCATAGGCACTTGCTTTCAAGCCTTGCCAGCTCGATGGTGTGATGGGTGAGCCCCAGGAGCACCCTGGCATTAACTCATGGCCCACGGGGCATCCCAGCGGTTTGGTGCCGTGTTCCTCGACTCGTTCGTGTCGGAACCTGCGCTAACGAGCAGCACCCCCCGCCGAGAACCCCGCTCCACACTGCGGCTCCTTTCGCTCCATCAGTAGAAAACACCTCTGCAGGGGGGGTTCATCTGCTCGACTGCAGCCGTCAGCAGGAGACGTCTCCATCTGCAGCCGTCACCAGGCGCTGTTCGGATGGAGAACGGGCGTTCCAGGGGTTTGTGTGCCCTGTTCCAGACGCCGCTGGTGGGGCTGGGCTGGCTCAGAGCCCGCACGTTGCTTTCTCCATGGGTTGCACTGGGGGCACTGGGGTGGGTTGGTGATGTAGGTGACCGCGTGTGGTCGGCCTCGGGTGCCGTGTTTTGAAGATTTGCTGCAAGGGAGGACGTGCACCCAGTGGCAGTGACCGCCGTGCTTCCAGCTGGGTGCATGAGCCATGGCCAGCTCCCCGCTCCTGGGGCTCTTTGCTCTGGAACGGGGCTGGGCAGGGGCTCAGCCCCCGGCTGCCCCCGCGGTGCTGCTCGGGGGTCTCTGCAGGTCACCTTCTCATCTCCTCCTCGCTCACAAAAATCAATGCTCTCGTTTACCAGAGCACAACAAAACAACGGTGATGGCTGCTGCGGAAATGGGATCGTGTTCCTAAAGGCTCTGTGCTGGAAATGGTGCCGGTTGCTGTAACGGAGCTTCCTCGGGCAGGCCCGGCTCCCGCACGGGTTGGGTTTGGGGCACACGCTCGCGCGGGTCCTGGGGAAACAGCTCCCTGCTCAGGGCAGTTAATCCAGGCTGGAGGAGGAGAACAGGATCCTAACCCATCGCTTAAACCTCAGTGGAGTGGGCAGTGCCGGGTCCCATCTGTCCCCTCCCCACCGTGTACATTCCTTCGCTTTGCGGTTCTTACACCAGGGCCGAGGGTCCCGTCCGCAGGGGCAGGAGAGGAGCATCCCCAGCTGTGGAACCCAGATGTTTGTCACCGGAGACTCGCCCAAGGTTGGCCCGGAGAGCCGCGGCAGAGCAGGAGCTGAGCCAGCGCCGTCCCAGCGCCGCAGAGCTGCCCTTGCTTGCGCTGTGCAGTTCTCCTTGCTCTCCAGCAGCTGAGTAATGGCTTTGGGAAGATGACACTGTGCTGATTTAGGGGCTTGACCTTGGGAATGCTCCTGCAAAAGCTGCGGTTTCCTGAGCACGGCTTCGCTTGGCTTTTATGAACACTTCACAGGTTACGCGTATATTTGGGTATCCAGCAACTGAGCAGGAAAAAAAATACGCATGCAAGAGAGAAAGAAGAGATGAAAAAAAATACCTTTTATATCTCCAGGCTGCCTTCAGCAACAGCATTCCTAAATAGGAGAGGTTAAATATATTGCTGCCATTACACCCTACAAGGAACACATTCCATAAAAACGAAGGTGCCGTAAATTATACAAATATGATGCTAACAAGCCAGGAAATGCACTGCTAATGAGGTCAGCTATAGAACTCCCGCAGTGCTGCAAATCATGTGCCAATCCGGCACAGGAGGTGCAGGAGCAGCCCTGGGTCAGCGTTTTCTGAGCGCATTTGTAACCTGCTGTTTGGAGAATACTTACACAGGTAGATAAAAATCCTCCTCCTCGCCTTGTTTATGTGTCAAATAACCAAGCAGCAGACAATCCCGCTCTGCATTGATGTACCTTGCTATTACACCTATTGTTCTGTGGCGCAGAGTGGAGAATTAGTCACTCCGATGTGCAAATATTGGTTACAGTTTGGAAGCACGCATGCCTTTGTGTTGCTATCAGACTTCTCCTGCAGGAATTACACACGCTGGCACCAGTTTGGGTTTTTTCTTCCCCTGTTCCCCTGTATTTGCTAAAGCTCTTAAAAAAAATCAAATAAACATGTTGGCGGTGGCTGAGTTATTGCCTCATTCAGCCTCCCTCCCCTGGTAGGCACTGGGACAATAAACACGGTGAAATGTGGCATTTAGGAACCAAAACAAGCATCCTGCCCCAAACCTGTGAGCGTGAAGCAGCAGCTTGGACCCCTTTGCGGTTTCACCCCAGAACTGGAGGCGCAGCCCCTGGGCCGGGGGCAGCAGGGGTCGGAGGTTTGTGATGGCCACGCATGCACCTGCTCCTCTTGCTACCCCAGCCTTGGGCAGAATACGGGATTCTGGGCGCTTGCTCGCTGCCCAAATGCAGGGCACACGTCACGGGGTGCAGGGACCGGGGCGTCGCACCACGGTCACCCCCATTTCTCCTGGGTACAGGGAGCACTCTGCATGCAGGCTCAGCACCAGTGTCCCAAAATGTGACCCAAAACATTTGCCTTGCTCACACCCGCGTGCAGCCGCCGGGGCGGTGCGAGATCAGGTGCTGGAGCAGATAAACGCTCCTGGTCCCCGAGCTGCGGGCCCAGCTCAGGCAAAGTATGAAATACACATTTCTGCCTTTCATTTCCATATGGTTTTTATGGGTCCTCCATGCAGAAACAAGAGCAGAAGCCTCATTCAGAAGCCTCCCGGCTTGGCAGATTTATGGCCAAATTAAGGAAGGAGGAAGCACATCAGCTGGCTGGCCCAGGTAGAGGGGATTAGCTCTGCTTGAGAGGAACCAGACAAAGCCGTGGCTCCCGCTCAGAGCCGCTTCCCATCACGGCCAGTGAAGAGGGCGAAGTCTGGGGCGCCTGAGCCCCGCTCGGTGGCAAAATGGCCTTTTTGTGCTGCAGTTGAAGTGGCTCTTTGGCCACCGGCGAGTGCCCCGCGGCTGCTGGGGAGGGAGCGGCGGGAGCTCCGCGCCGCCGGGTTCTCCTCATGCAAATAACTGCTGCAAGCACACATGCATTTCTATATTTAATAAGCTGGGTATTTACGTTAACTAAATAGCAGCTAATTATGAAAACATACTTAAGAGTCTGAGCAATTAAGCAATAATATATTACATAGTTTTCAAGCCTCCAATACACATGTCCTTAATAATCAAAATATTAATATGCAGCTACTCTTCTATTATACAGCAACTCCGCTATTATACAGAGTGTCCTATTACTGCCAAATTAAATGCATAGTTAGGCGAATTTAGGACACTTAATTTAATGTGTTCCCAAGAGTTCACTATGGCAGATCTTGCAAGACAGGCTATCTGGGAGCAGAGGATTCCTGGAGTTGCTCCTGACTCCAGGGCCATGGCTCCGTTGCTCAGCGCCGCCGTTAACCCCTGCGGGGGACCCTGGTCACCGGCTGTGCCACCAGGAACTGCCACAGCCAGCAGGGAGGAGTGAAGTGCAACCTGCTTTGGATTGCAATGGCAGCGAGGGAGGGAGTTCCTGTGAGGCAGAGCAGGAGGTGAAGGTGAATGGGAAGCAAGGAGGGACAGCAGCGGCTGGTGCTGATCACGTCCCAAATGCGGCTTCTGTTTACCCAGTTGCTGGGTGCACAGTCCAGGGCCTGAGCTGATGGACGGGTGTCACCTCCAGCTTAGATTGGTCCCCATGTGAATACTGTCTGTTGTATCCAGACATGCACTCATGGCAGAGGGTGGTAAACCCACATGGAAATCCCCACTATATGAAAACCGGGGAGCATTTCCCTTTGCATACTTTGAGAGCCCAGGGCTGCCCCAGCGCAGGGGCAGGGCAGGAGATGGGGCTTTTTGATTAAACCCCACAACAATAGACCTCGTTCTTCATCACTGTAAACATCGTCTGGAGTGCAAAGTGGGTGTGAAGTGTAAACAGGCTGATTTGCTATCAATTTACACCTCATTCTGGGTTGAAATAAATAAGGATGGGCAGGCTTTGGGGAAGTGCTGTTTGGGGTGTGCTGCTGCAACAGTGGGGAGGAGAGAGAGATGTGAGTTCCTCTGTTGGGAGGCTCTTTTGGTTCAGAAATCTCTAAGTTTAAGAAGTGAACCTTGTTCTTGTTCTGTCTGGGTGGCTGTTTTCCAAATGGACCCAGTTTGGGGAGCTGCTGCTGTTTGCTGCCCAGCAACTCAGCCCCTCAGGAGCTGGGGTGGTCGTGGGGAGGTAAACGGGGTCTCCTCTGGTGTGGGCTCTCTCCGGTGCACCTGCCTGCTCTTTGGTCACAAACTGGTCCATGCTGGCCGTGTCTGGTCCCAGGTCCCCTGTGGTACGCTGGCCTCAGTTTCCCCACCAACATGGCTTTGTTTTCCAGAGATGCGATCAAGGAGCAACACTCCTGGGGATGTGCAGCCTGGGCTTTGCTTTCCAGGGGGGTGATTCCTGCTTCCGAGCTGCTTGTGCGGGTCTGGAAAACCCTGAAATACCCTTTTCTTCCCACCCCTGGCTGGCACAGACCCTCATGGAAGGCAGAGCTGGGGCTGCGGGGGTGCAGCCAGACCCCAAAAGTGCCCTGCAGAGGAGCTGCCCGCCCGCCGCTGCTCCTGCTCTACGTTCTTGGGGCCTTGTCTGCCGCGTGGCTTCCAGGCGGGGTGATTTACAGGGTGAGGAAAGCGTGCTGATAAATTTTACAGCCGGGACCCGCGCAGACCAGGGGATCAACAGCCCGGTCCAGACAGCCCTAATGGAAGTGCCGGCACCGGGAGCGGGGCGTTGTTTACAACCACTGCGGTGCCACCCGTGGGGATTTGTCACCGCTCCTGCCGGGCGGGACGGGGAAAGCGGAGCAGAGCGACCGCGTGAGCAACCAAGGGACCAGGGGACACAGGGCCCAAGGTCACCCGGAGATCCAGGGGGAAAAGTGGCTCCGGGGAGCCTGGAAAGGCAAATTCCCGATGGATCCGCTGGGTGGGAAACGCGGGGGATGAATCGGGGAGCTGGGGTGCGGGGAGATGCGAGCTGTGGTCTCCCCTCTTTCGGCCGGTGCTGTATTTGCCGAGGGAATGAAAAAAGTAATAAATTTTTAAAAAATTAAAAGGGAGCAGCTATAAAATCTAGATACTAATAAAATGTTCCAGGAAGATGAATTCTTCCGATATAATGGTGATCCCTGATACTGAAATGTTCCACAAATACATTTTCATAGCCCCACTCAGTATTATTTGTAGATCTTTTTGCAACCCTTGTCAACAAATTCTTGATAAAAAGGAGACACTTTGCTGTGTGCTAAAGCCATGAATTTAAGAAGTGTCAACTGGTCCTTATTTATGGCGCAATCTTTGGCTTTCTCATTTTACTGATGTGGTTTGGTGCGGACTCGCTGCTGCACTCCCGTGCTCTCCCTCCCGGCGCCCGGGTGGGTGTTAATACCGACTTTCTCAAGGTGCAGAGGAGTTATGCTCTGCAGACAAATCTCCGAGCGCGAGAATCCATCAAGCGGAGGGGAGAACAGGGTCTGGGCAGACACGGACATTGCGCCCGCGTCGCTCGGCGCTGCGCTGTTTGCTCAGGCTGCACGGGGCGGCTGCGGGGACGTGGGGACAATGGCTGAGGAGGCGGCTGGTTCAATAGAAACGTAATCCCTGCGGAATGGGATGGGGAGACCTGTGGGGCGCCCTCCCCATGCAAACCAAGGGGCTGGGTGCTCCCTGCACGGGCTGGAAAGGGGTGAAAAGAAGAGGAGGTTTAGAGGTGAGCTCAGCGCTCTCTAGAACGACCTGAAGGGCAGTTCTAGCCAGGGGGGATTGGGCTCTTCTCCCAGGCACTCAGCAATAGGACAAGGGGGCAGGGGCTTCAACTCTGCCAGGGGAAATTGAGGCTGGAGATTCGAAAGCAATTCTGTGCAGAGAGAGTGGTCAGCATTGGAATGGCTGCCCAGGGAGGTGCTGGACTCACCGGCCCTGGAGGTTTGTAAACTGAGATTGGCCATGGCACTTAGTGCCATGATCTGGTCAATGGACTGGAGTTGGACCAAGGGTTGGACTGGATGAGCTCTGAGGGCTTTCCAACCCAGTCCATTCTGTGAAACGGCTCAAAATCCTGCCTGGAAACGTGGGGTTTCTCCACGGGTGCCCAGGGAAGGAGGACACGATTTAGGGGATGACAAAGCACTGTGTGAGCGAGGTGTTAAGCAGTTTGTATCCCCAGAAGTGAGCGGGGTAAGAGATCTTGTCTTCTCAGGGTGAGAAAGGCATCTTGGACAACGTGCGGCGGAGCATGAAGTCATCAAAACTCGTTTCTTTGCTAAGTTTGGTCAGAAGTCTCCATCTCAAAGCTGTGCTTGGTGTCCGGCTGGCCCGCGGGTGCTGGTTTGCCCTGGGAGAGCTGCCAGGCGGCTGCAACTGCTGCTGGGGGCCCGGCTTTCCCTCTGAGGTTGCTGTAGGCGCCCCCGGTGGGGCTGTGGCCTTGAGCGGTGGCCGGTGACTCAGTGCCCAGCCTGGGGCTCCGTCCAGGACTGAGAAAGGGGGCTGAGTAAAGCTTGGGGAAAGCTTTTCCAGTACAATCCGTGTACAGATCAACAACAGATTATTTGGAGGTCGTGCTTGCAGGGGTGGTGACGGTAGTGAAGGAGCCGCTAATGGGAGGTTTTCCTTGGTGAGTTGCCCTGCGGGATGGAGGTGAAGGGCTGAGCATCCCCGATGGCTCTGCAGCCACGGCCGTGGTCTTCCCACTCCAAAGAATGGACTGGGAGCACTGGGATTCCCAGGGACAGCACAGCAGTACCCGTGCCCTGATTTCTCCCATCTCGCAGAGGCGCTTGGGCTCCCCAAGGACAATTAGCTCCCAGCTTCCAGATCCTGTTTTAACTATGGCACATGTTCATAATTTCAGGTCTTTACAATGGCGCTTGGTTAACACCGGAGCCTGCTCCCTGCTGCCCGTACCTTTTGTTTGGGTGATTTACTATTGCTCTGTGCCCCTCTGCCCACTGAAATTCATAACAGCTTTCACACAGCAACAGAAAGCTCATAATTACAGCCGTGTCTGGTAGTGCCATTGGAGCTAAAGGGCCTGCTGGCACCTCCTTTAACAGGAATCCAGCTCCCAGCTGGAATGAGCTTTGCCCTGCTGACGGGGTCTTTTTATTAGTTTGCCTGAGCCCTTATTAAAAACCCCTCCAGTTTTTGGCAGCGACGGTCCGGAACGTTCCGCCCCGAGTCTCCTGCGCTCAGAGCTTTCAAAGGGGTCTGGGGAGTTGGGCGCTTCCCCCGGCCAGAAAGCGCTGCCCGGCGCTGCCGCTGGCGGCACACGCGCCGCTCGTTGGCTTTATAAGAGGGGTTTATTGTTAGTTATTCAAAGTCACCCAGGCGAGTGGGCAAGAGATCAGGTACAGCCCAATAAAAGCTGTGCTGTTGAGGTGCTTGGTGATCTGCAGACCCTGTAACCCACTGCGGTTTTGCTGTGAGTCCCCTGTGGTTTACTGGGGACCTCGGGCAGTGTTTGAGTCCCTCTGCCTTGTTTCGTCCCCTGTGCTGGTGCCGGTCCTGTCCCGGGAGGGTTAACCCTGAGCGTCGAGCTGTTAAGCCAAGGGACGTGGAGCATCCAGTGACAGAGAAGGATGTGGAACCATGAGACGACTTCCAGAAATAGAGAGAAAGACCAAAATAGTGGCTCATGAATCTCAAACGCAGAGAGCGGGTCCAGCATCGCGGCGGGGGACGCGCTGTCCCTGTGCGTGTGGGGGCTGGGAATACAGCGAGGACGGGCTGGGAATACAGTAAGGACGGGCTGGGAATACAGTGAGGATGGGCTGGGAATACAGCGAGGATGGGCTGGGAATACAGTAAGGACGGGCTGGGAATACAGTGAGGATGGGCTGGGAATACAGCGAGGATGGGCTGGGAATACAGCGAGGATGGGCTGGGAATACAGTGAGGATTTAACAGTGTCTGACGAGTTCCTGAAAGTTCAGTGCAAAAAGGGAAGCTTCCCTGGAGCCGCTGGTGCTGGATCTTTGTGCAGACAGGTTTTCTCACGTAGCTTCCTCATCAGCCCGGTTTGTGGGATCTTCGTCCTAAATTGCGCTCCAGGATGCTACGAACGCACCGCTGGAAGCAGACAAGAGCTTTTATTGGTGCTGCCGGAGGGTTCGTCAGCCGCATTGCTGTGTCTGTGGAAGCTTGGTCCTCTGTATCATCATCTCAGCATGGTCTGTACATGATGAGGAAAAGCAGAGCCTAATAGTTCTGTGAATTCCTCTTTTGACTGGAAATGCCGGGTCTTTGTTAGGACTTGTAGTTGAAGGCAGTTGCTGTGTGTTGAACAGGGACTACAGCACGTATTTATTTACTTCTAAAGGGTTTCATTACTTCCACACACACGCATTCCTTGCAGATCTGGACATCCTGAAAGCAGAGCTGTGCATGTGCCCTGCTCTGCAGACGGAGGGGCCAGTTCCTGCCAGGTTCCCCTGCTCTGGCGAGGGCTGCGGGTCAGCACACAGAAGGAGGTCATTCCAAAGACAAGCGGTGTTTAGAAACTGATAACCACGGGGTTCTGCTGAAAGAGGTTTGATTTCCCCATCTAAAAGCAGATCTTTGATTAGTGATTGATGGGGCAACTTCAAAAGCCGGTGGGGTCTGGCTGAGATAAGCGTTCAAACCTGGGCTGCTCCTTCCCAAAGCCTCTTTGATCTGGAATTACAGTGAGAAATCCTGCAGGCTTTACGGTGCAATTTGCAGTGTCCGGAATGACGCACCAGGCACAGGGATCACCCGGCTTTCCCCTCCAGGAGCAGTGAGCTGGTGCTCACTGCCACTCCCCAATGCCACCAAGGGCTCTGGCTCCCACAGAGCCCCTTTTTGAGACCAAGAGGGGACAGAAGTTACCAAACCTGCTGCTTTGCTCCCGGGGCCTGCCCACGGTTTGCTCGTGTGGGTGACAAGAGGGACTTCCCCGTGTCACCTGCCCCGGGTCCCTCTGACCCGCAGCCTTTGCCGGTGGGCGGCACCGGGCGGTACTGGGGGCGTTACTGGGGGCTCCCCAGTGTGCAGGGCTGGGCTGGGGGCCCCGGCCGGGCAGAGCGTTTGCTCGGGGTCTCTTTGTGTTTACTCCGCAATTCCCGTTTCCAAAAGCGCCGTCACAGGGCACACGCTGGGCCGAGAGCCGGGTTCTGTTCTACCCGCCCCGAAAGCAAACGCTGCCAGTCCCGGCCTTGTTTCCAGGCGTAAAATCTGTCACACCTGGAAGCAATTAGAATGCATTTTTACTAATTCCTAGCTAATTGCACAATTACTCTTCTATGAAAGATTCAGCACTCAAAAGACACTTCAACGCATGAAGTTTCTTCAAAACTGGCTTGAAAAAAATAGCGTGAAAACATTAGGCTGGATCCAAAACATTATTTTCTTTTCAAATTAAGTAATTCTTTCTGAATATATTCCAAAATGCTCAGAGCTGACAGGGATGGTTTCTCGGGTGATTTCCCAAGGGGAGAGCGGGGGGTCTGTGTGAGCCGCGTTCCCAGGATGGCGAACCCAGAGCCACCTTCTCCATCACATGGTGCAGAGTCACGGGATGGTTTGGCTTGAAGGGACCCTTTTAGGTCATTGAGTCCCCCCCTGCCATGAGCAGGGGCATCTCCACCAGCTCAGGTTGCTCAGACCTGTCCAGCCTGGCCTGGGATGTCTCAGGGTGGTTCATCCACCACCTCTCTGGGAACCTGGGCCACGATCGATGCTGAGCCCAGGAGCGATGCTGAGCCCAGGATCGATGCTGAGCCCCAGGAGCGATGCTGAGCCCAGGATCGATGCTCAGCCCCGCACCGGTGCGGGGTGGTGCACAGACCCGCTCTGCCGAGCCGCTTGACGCGGTGTCTGTATCTCCTGCGTGCTCGCAAACGATGTTTACTATTTAATAAGATGTGATGAGACTGTTCTGATACTTCAAAGGCAGCTGACAGTTTTGTTAGAGATAATCAAGGAACTTTTGGACAATTACGGTGAAGGCTTTGACAGCAAGAAAACGCGTAAACCTTGTAAGTGTAACTAGCACCAAAGTCAAAGAGTCTTCCATGGAAACAACTTGAATATTCATTTTATCCATTAAGCGTCACTTTTTATTTATTTATTTTTATTCTGTGCTTTTTTAATGTCATTTCTCTTCCTTCATGCCTGGAGAGCTCTTTTCTTGTTACGAGATGTGAATCTTCCCACCTTGTTGAACCTGCTCACTGCACCCCGGCGGGGGCGCTGCGCTGTCTGTCTGTCTGTCTGTGCGTCTGTCCGTCCATCCGTCTGCGGAGCCCGTGGGACGGGGGGACACCCCGTGGTGCCCGTTCTGCAGACTCCGCGAAGCCGTGGGCTGGATCTGGGACACGGAACAGAATCCCGAGCGACTTCCCAGGGATGCGGCCGGATCTGGGAACTGAAAAGTGTCAATAATTCAGCCGAACTCAAATATCCCTTGAAAGCGTCTGACAAAGCAGGTGAATCGGAATGAAAACCAGCTGAGCGCTGGGTCATCTGATACGCTGCTTTCCCCTAATATTGATGGATGTTTAGCTGATAGACACGTTGTCAAGCAGACACGCGGGGCTGTTTTCCAGTCGGTGTTCGGGGGAGTGTTTCATTTCATCACAAACCCTCTATCGCTCGGGCCAGCGAAAAGGAAATCTGATAATGTGGGTGTAGAACCAAAGGCACTGATCTCATCAGCCGTTTGTGCGGTGTTACGGGAACAGGGGTGACGAGCCCCGGCGTGACGAGGCTTTTGCGGCAGAACTGGTGGCCCCAGTTTTCCCATGGACGGAATTGCTCAATGGGAGAACACTTGGGTTGTGTTGATGGTCCCTGTGCTGTGACACCATATGGGGACATCACACCCTCCGCTGTCCCTCGCAAAAGTAACCGGGCAGAGATTATTCTGTATAACTGAACGGCGGGGGCTTTGTATGGCAAACAGGGACTTGTTTTGTCAAAAAGTCTTTACAAACTATCCAGCTCCGGGTGTCAGGGAGGACAAGTTTTTTAATCATGTTAAAATGATTTATTTAAACGTCAAGCCATGTCACCTCACTTCCTTTCATTTTTCAAACTGTTTGTGTTTTTTCTGGATGATAAATTTATCTTCAGACAGCCTCAATATGACTAATTAACTTTGAAATATAAGAACCAGATGTGTGAGCTGGAGAGCTTTCTGAACTCGCGCCAGGCGGTTTCTCCTCTCCCTTTCCCCGCTGCCTGTGCTGGGGCCGCTCTGCACCCCACAGCACGTGGAGAACCCCATCTGAGAGCAGGACCAGTGCCCAGGGCTGGGGTCGTCGTGCCCGCGATGGTCTGACCGGGCCCCGCGTCCCTGCCGCCGCGGTGTTGAACGTGGAGGTCAGGCTGCCACCGTTCGCTTGCCACATGAAAGCAAATCAAGGCTGGATGTGACACCAGGTGATGTCTTTCAGAGCAAAGCCTCCCGCCTGAGGTGGCTCTTCCCTTTATTTCACGAGGCGGTCGCTCTGAGCCGCTCCAAGAGCGGAAACATTTATGTACCGATTAATTGAGCAAAGCCTCCCAGCTTAATTTTTCTCGCTGTGCCGCACGGTCTCATCCCCACCGGAGGGTGGGAGCAGATGGGTCCCAGCTCTGCGATTACCCCAGACCCCCAGGACGTGGTGGGCTGAGGGGAACAAGCACTTGACGGCAACAAGCTGCAGAGACACGGGGTGGGAAACGATGGGCTTTGCTGCACCCATCGGTCACCACGTGCTGAACGTGGTCACTGGTGCGGACTTGGTTTGTGTTCTGGAGACCCTGCCCACCTCAGAACCCAGGGATAGATCCGGCTTTCCGTTCTAGATGGTGTTTCATGGCCCAGCTCCATGGGGTGTGTGGAATGGGGAAGGGAAGGGAAGGGAAGGGAAGGGAAGGGAAGGGAAGGGAAGGGAAGGGAAGGGAAGGGAAGGGAAGGGAAGGGAAGGGAAGGGAAGGGAAGGGAAGGGAAGGGAAGGGAAGGGAAGGGAAGGGAAGGGAAGGGAAGGGAAGGGAAGGGAAGGGAAGGGAAGGGGGCTGCTCTGGACCGAATTGCCCTGTTCTGTGCCTGGGATCCTGCCCCGCGTCACCGGGGCAGCGACACCGCCCGCCAAGCAAACTTCAACACAACGGCTTTTCAGCCAAAACAGATTTTTCAAACAAACTCTAAATATTCATGTAAAAATGTTGATTTCAGCAGAGATTTTCCTGATCTTCTTGGAACCAGTAATCAAAATAATGTTTTTTAAACTGCTTTTTTTTTTTTTAAACTTTCTTTAAAAAAAAAGTTTTCATTTCAACAACCCTAAATTTATTCCTTGGAAGAACTTCAGTCAAGACCATTGGGTTGGTGTGCTGGAGGAGGTGGCTGCTGGCTCTTCACCCACTTCCAGCACGTCTGTCACCCGCACCTGCTCCACATGGCTCCTGTCCTCATCGGCCGGAGCGTGAGTGGCTGCCGGGGTCAGTATTTTTAATTGCAGCTCTCCAGGGCTGACGCAGCGACACGTCTGTGCACGCACGCGTGCGATGCGCGTGTCTCGCCGTGCACCCCGGCTCGGGGGACGCGGAGCAGCGCTCGCAGGATTAACGCTGGGAGGTTTCTGCACACCCAGAGCTCTGCCCTGGGTATCAACGCCCGAATGGAAACAGCACGGCTGCCCCAGCCCTTGGAGCGGGGCCGACGGGGGCAGCAGATCTCACCCACACGCGTCCGTGCTGCAAGGAAGATATAAGCAGATCAGTGGAGTTGTCCACCCGGAGCTTCGCGGGGCCGGGAGCTGGTGGCAGGGCTCCCGCTCTCCCCGCACCGCTCGGTGGCACCGCTCGCGGCTCGTTAGGGCGATAATGGAACCTTTCAAACGCAGCGGCATTAAAAACCAGCTGAACTTTCCCCTCCCCGAGCCTCAGCCGTGCCCTAAATACCCATAACGAGCTGCAGAAGGCGGCTGGGTGCAGCGCGGAGCCGTCAGCCCATGCTGACAGCCTTGATGTCCCGGTGGGCAGGATCCAGCAGCATCTCCCACTGTATGGCGCTAGATATTTAATAAAGTCAAACCCCCAGGATCAAGGCGCTGCAATCCCTCCCAGCTCCTTTCTTCTGCTCTGCTCCAGCTCTTTCAAGCCTGCCTCCCGTCTCTCTCCAGAAAATCCTTTCATGCCTCCCTCACCAGACTGACATTTTGACAAGTTGCCACGAGTGACATCTGATTTGTACAAATTTCAAGACTAATAAATCTACCTGTCAAAGCGGAAACTTTAAAAGGAGCTAAGCCCAGCGGGTATAGTTTAACAGAACTCAAGTTGATGAAACTGTAGGATGGAGAAATTATATCTGTCACAATCCACCCACATTAGTTCTGTAGAGATGTTGGCAACTGAAACAAACGTCTTTCACAGCCTGGAAAAAAAAAAGAAAAGGAAAAAAAACCTAAAAGGAGACTGTTAATACTGTGAGTAACAAGTAACAGTTCTATTTGTAAACTGGTGCGATTATTTATTTAATTGTTAATTTGCCTGCAGACAGGCGAGGGAGGGAGCGACCCCCGGTGCTCCGGCACAGTGTGGCTGTTGTGACAATGGGGGACACGCTGCTGCCAGTGCTTGCGAGGCCGCAGACTCAGCGCCGTCCTCTGGACCCGGCCACAAACCCGCCCGCTGAACCCGTCACCCCCGGCTCCCTGGTTTGTGCTGGAACTTGTGCTGTTCCCACCCGCCCGCACCGAGAGCCCAGGGCGCGGGAGGGAGCAGCGTGCGGCCTCCGCCCGGCCCCTCTCCCACCTGCAGACCCCGGGCTTGCTCAGGGCTTCGCTCGGCTTTCTCCCCCGTTTGAGGTTGGTTTCCCCAGGAGGCCGCGCGTCCCGCGGCGCGGGGCCGATGGGGAGCAGAGCGGGGGCGGCGCGGGGGGCCCGGTGCCCATGGTTGGAGCAGCGGGGCTGCAGGAGGGACACAACCCCCCATTAAAACCCCCCAATCCCCACCTCAGACAGAAACCCCTCCCGTTCCCCTCCTCACACCCAGGGCCTTGGAGCCCGTGGTTCAAGCATTTTGCTCGTGCAGAGGTACAGGAGGGTCTGGGTGTTCAAAGAGGAGGTTAGAAAAACATCAGGCGCGCAAGGGAAGGAGATGCAGTCGCGTACCCTGCCAAATTCCCTTTTTTATTGCATCTTGTGTTTGAGACACCGACGTGAACAGCCAGTTCATTCCGCCTGTTGGAAAGAGATTGATTTGAAAGTCGCACGTTGCATGAAGCTCCTGTAGCCACGTCTGCAGCGCTGAGCGCGTCTTCAGGTGGATCTAACGACTGAGCGAAGCCTCTGAGCTGGTGATTTATGACAGCGGCTTTGGTTATAACTTGCCCATCTCCTTTCGTTACAGAGGAGAATGGAGCGACAGCTCTTTCCACTCGAATCCCAAACGCCGAGAGACTCCGTGTTCTCCCTGCAAGATCGCTGCCTCGCGCGGCGCGGATGCGCTGGCTCTGCACGGGGAGCAGCACCGGGCAGACCAAAGGGCATTAAAATCCCACTTCAGGTGATGCCCAGGCTTCTGCAGATTCCCTGCTCCTTGTGGGTAAACCACAGCTTGGAAGTTTTAATCCCAAGAGGCGTTTCTGTGAGCCGGGGCCCCTGGTGAGACGGGAGCGGTGCAAACGGGTCTGTCCCGGCCTGGCGGCTGCGGGACCTGCACAGGGACAGGGTGTTGGGGACGGTGTCTGGCTGTTGATCACATCTGGATGGCTGTGAAAGCCAAGTGTTGCCAGCAAAGCAGCTTCCACCCGCGGGCGCGATGTGGTGCAGAGAGCGGTGCCCTGTCCAGCGCCACACGGCAGAGACGGGCGCCTGCGCCGACGCCGTTCGCCGCGCGCAGGAACACGGGAGCTCGTTTGCTGAGGCTGCAGGTTTAGCGAAGGCGCAGGCGGCTCCCTGGCCGGGCACATCGCCCATGGACAGACCTCCCAGACCGGGGCACCGTCCCCAGGCTCCCGGACGCCTCTCGCAGCGCCGCCTGGCCCAGCGCCCGCTGTGCACAGCGCCGGGGCCCGCGGACCCGCCGGGGAATGTTCAGCGCGGCTCCATGGCGGCTGCAAACCCGGAGCAGCTGCGAGGAGCAAAGGGCACGGCGGGGCCGGCCGGGGAGCCCCGCTGGCCCTCGGGGAGCAGGCGGGGACAGCTGCGCTCCCTGCCCAGAGCGGCGCGTCCTGCCCGGCACACGCAGCTCCTGCCGGGCCGGGGCCGTCAGTCCCAACCCCAGAACCCCAACTGCAAACCCAGGACAGTAACAACCGCGTTGGGCTCGTGCTGGGCCACCGCTCACTCCTAACAAGTCTTATTTAGAGATGTGCGTCCATGGAGAACCAGTCAATATATTTGTTTTCCTCTAGATCCACAGCTGCCAGAAAAAAGCCATGCAGGAAGTTTATTAAGCTTGCTTAATTTTCTAGTAGCCGCAGCAATGATGGATGTAAGCCGCTGTCTTCCAGCTCAACTTAAAAGTCAAATTAAAATAATTATGCTGATGGGAAAATATAATTCTTGTAGCTAAGACAGATAATGCATGATACGTGAGTACCTGCCGAGCGTCTCGTCCCTGTAGCATCCCCAGGGGCTGCAGCAGGGTCAGGGTTCAGCTGGCGCTGCGTCCTCTCCCAGCCACCATATGCTGGGACTTGAGTGGAAACAACCCGCCCAGGTGTGTGGGGTTTTCAACATCTGTATCGTTTCTGATGTAATTCCTGCGTCGAGGGCTCTGTTGCGATGCAGACGGAATGGGGAGGCTCCGCTCCCGCACCCCGCTCTGGCCTCGAGCCACCTGTTCTATCGCATGGCATCTGAAAACCTCTGGCTCAGAAAACCGCAGCAGACGGGGATTACCCAGGAAAAGTTTAACTCGCTTCTCTGTGATAAACTCTGGTTCGGGAGATTATGGCTGTTTACCCAGGGAGTAAATACTGCTCAGCGCTGAGCAGCCGCCCGCTCGCAGGGGAAGGGTTCGCGGCAGCCATCCCGCAGATCCCGGCCCCTCTGCTCCCCACCAGCACCTTGTGGCTGACACCAGTTCGATACCCAGCTGGGCATTTTACTCTGACGTCTCCACAATTTAGCGTGTTCAGCTGCCTGTCCCCCCGACTTTGCCCTAAAGCCTTTGGCTTAAAAATCAGGTGGAATCACCACGTCCACCACCGCTCCTGCGTAATTCCCGACCGTGTTACTCAGCTGCCATAGCAGAGGGCACGGCCGGGGGACCCTGTGAGCAGCCACCGCAGCCTCCCCCGCACAGACACTTCCAACAAGTATACATTGCGCTTTGTCTCTGCAGAGGGGTACGGGAAGCTGCCCGGTTAATGGTGATCGTGGGGAGGCGAGCGGACCCTTGCAGGCAGCAGCTCTGCACATCTGCGTGGATGGCAGGAGAAGTCACATCGACCCCCTTGTCTCTCTAATTCCCGCACCCTCTGCCGGGGGCGGCTGCCCCCTCGCTGGTGTGCTCGGCTCCCCCAGGTCCCAAGGCCAGGCTGGTATCCATCGCCAGCTCCACGCTGTCACCGCGCCCCGCGCAGCCATATGTTCTGTGAAGGGCCGGTGATTTAGAGGGGACCATTCACATTCACAGTCATCGCTTCAAATAAACAGGCTGAGAGTTTAATGATTTCAAGGTAAAGCTCTTTTATTAAGACAGCACAGGGAACTTTTTTCAACCGCAGCTGACATCACTGTAATAAATCACCATCATGTCTTGTGGGATTGAAAAAGCCAAAATACTGTCAGAACTGATTTTTCTGGCTACTCATGCCTCCAGAACAAACCATGTGTTTTTAATCAACAAATCTTTGTTTTGCATTTCTAAGACCCTAGCACTCTTTAAATAGTTAGCATTTACCAGAGGGATCTTTTAAATTCAACACACTGCTTCCTTACTGAAGAGATTAGGAAACGGGACACCACATTACAGACTTACTGGGCTTGTCCGGGGCCTTTTGGAGATTTGTTTCTGTGATACTCGTGCGGAACAGGGAAGGGCTTTCCCATGCTTGTCTCTGCCTTCATTGGACTTTTTCTCTCCCCAAAATCAGGATCTTCACTGCTTGTAGGAGTCAAACTGTCTGCGAAGACATTGCAAAACCCCTCCCTGTCCCAAGCTGCGGGGAAAGGCAGTGGGAATAACACCGCGCACAGGGACCCCGAGCCCCTGGCAGCCAGCAGCGGTAAATAAAGGGTGCACCCTGCACCCCTCGTCCTTGGCCCAGCAAAGCCCCGGTGCTGCAGGGCATGGTCCGAGCATAACCGCGACGCCGGTGCTGTCCCTATGTGCCGGGATTTACCGCCGTGTTCCCCTCGCCCCATCCATGTGATCGGGGGGGTCTCACCTCCCTCCTCTGCTTTCAAGGTCAGGCTGAAAGCGGAGATGTGGGATCCTCTTTCACGCCACGCAGGACCCCCTCCCGCTGCCGCCATCGCCGCGACGTGCTCTGCCTGCTTGGCACAAATGTCAGGGCTGAGAATAAACCCGGGCCCGGGCCCAGGCGCAAAGATGCCCACGCCAATCACCGCGGCAGGAGCGGCCGCCGGGGCATCGCCACAGCCCGCGGGCAGCCCTGGGGACAGGGCCCGCCGGGGGGGTCTGCAGGGGTCCCCGGCGTGCCGCATGGCAGCCGTGCTTCGGGAGCGCGGTGGGAAGGGGCTGGGGATCCCACCCTGTGGGGACCTGGTGCAGAGCCGGCTCTGCTCCTCCGCGGTGCTGGGCCCGAGCACCCCCCGCTCCCCCGGGCAGCAGCGACCCCTCCACTGCTGCTGGGGTCGGGGATGAACTTTCCCCTTCGGCCGAACTTCCCTCGGCCCCGGCACCCCCTGCGCTGACCCCAGAGCTCCCCCCGCCATGCGCGCCCCCCTCCCCGCCTCGCAGACCCCCCGCGGGTGACACAGAAGTGACCCGGGCACGTCCGTGGCGCTCACACCCTCCCACGCAGCCGGGCCAGATCAAAGCCCGCGCTGGGAATCAAAGCATGTGACAGGCAGGTGTCCGTCCCCCTCGACAGGGCCACCATTAATCACAGGCTCTGTCCCACGAGGAGATCAAACCCGGCCCCCCGCGGCGGGGGGGTTAAAGCTGCCTTCAAGTGACCCTCATTAAAGTTCTCCCTCGGCCTCCCCGTGTTTGCCCGCTGACTGCTGTCCCATGACCGCCCCTTTCACTCCTTAAAACAAAGGCTGCTGTGAGGAGCTCCGCTTCTGCAACCGCCCCATTTTCCTCCCTCTAACCCAGGAGAATCAGCTGAAAAGCGTCATTTTGAATATTTACAGAAGCGCTGGGCTTGCGGAGCAGCCGTGGGACCCCGGAGGACCCCCTGTGCTGAACGCTCCGTCCTCCTTCCCGGGGTTCTCATCTCGCCACAATATCCATAGTGTGCGATGGGGAGGCAAGGGAAACGCTGCTCTCCAGCAGCGCTTCGCTTTGGTCGGATAAAAGCGATCCAGGGGAGAACCAAACTGCCTCTGTAACCGAAAACTGGAGGGGTTTAAATGCACGTTTTAGACATGTCGCAGAATGAAGCAGTTTTGAGGTTTTCCCTTCCCCTTGAATGTGAACATTGTTCCACTCGCACAGGGGGCAGAAAAAATCACAGGGTTTCACTCAGAAGCCGCTTGCAGTTGGGAAATAACCATTTTGTTGGCAGAAGTGCTGGGACAGCCCCGTGGCCAGGGCTCATCCCTGGGAGAACAGCCCCGTGGCCAGGGCTCATCCCTGGGAGAACAGCCCCGTGGCCAGGGCTCATCC
The DNA here is from genome assembly GCF_037038585.1 of Patagioenas fasciata. Lineage (NCBI taxonomy): Eukaryota > Metazoa > Chordata > Aves > Columbiformes > Columbidae > Patagioenas > Patagioenas fasciata. Next base: position 6,866,356 of record NC_092545.1, read on the forward strand.
CTGGGAGAACAGCCCCGTGGCCAGGGCTCATCCCTGGCCCTCGCCCTGTGCCTTTTGTCCCTGACGTGTTTTCCAGAGGAGTCTTTGTACAAGCAGCGTTTCCTCCCCAAACCGTGCCAGAGGAACGGCGCTGGCGGGACGCGCGGGGGCCGGCAGCCCGCTCGCCCAGCTCCGCGGTCGCTTTGTCACTTTGCACAGCTGCCGCTAATCCCCGCTTTGAAGTCCCCCCGTGCTGTTCCAGCTGACGGCCTCGACACGGGGCTCCCGGGGTCAGCGCGGGCGGGATGCAAACAGGGTTTGTCCATCGGGTTTGGAGGAGCATCCGAAAGCTCAGGCTCTTCCCAGTCCCGCACCAGCATCCCCCCCACCCCACAGAGGCTCCTGGAAGCGGGGGCAGCGGGGCTTCCCTCCTGAAAGCCCTGGGAACAGCGAGGCAGCGCTGTGGCGCGGCTCCCTCCGGGCTCACGCACACCTGCACAGCCCATGCGATGTTGTTCTGGTCTTGGCCTTACATTATTAATAATAATAACTGTACAGTTCTGTTACCCGCAACACGCAGATTGAAGTAGCCAGATAAAGGCCTGTGAGCTGCACGACCTGCTGCTGGGGAGAGATGGTTATCTAAATAAGGGGTTTTTTTAACCCAAGATAATAATGATAATGCTAATAATAATAGTAGTAATAATGCCTCTTTTTAGCCTGCTCGAAAATCCAGATCTTATCCTAAGCAAGAAAATAATTCTAAGCCCCGGAGAATGCATTGAAAACTAATATTGATTATTAGGAATAATAGTCCTCTTAGGAATGGCATTGCAACATCTAGGGAGAGGATTCCTCCAGGGCCAGGTAATAATCACAATCTCATATTTAGTATCTGCTCTGCACTTTCTACCCCCACAGCAGATTAACCTCTTCTGCAGTAGCTTAATTATCCGGCACCGGCCTCGCGTGGTTGGAGGCGAGCAGCTGCGCCACCGAGCGCCCCGGGCCCGGAGAGCCCTCCCGACACCGGGACCCCTCGCGTCGCACCGCGCGCGGCCTCCGGAGCCCCCGAGCATCCCCGGGACCCTGCAGCACCTCACCGCCCCCGGGACCCCGGCTGCAGCGCCTGCACCAGCCCCTCCGGGAGACCACACAACGCGCCTGACGTGCCGTTTAATACAACACAATGAAATATTGAAAAGGCTTTCAAAACTCAACATGTTGAGGCAGAAATCTATGGAAGATGTTTAATACTAATTCTATTAGGCATCTGAGTTAATGAATCACAACTGTAAGAAATCATGATAATCCAGAAGGCATTAGTGACAGATTAGCTTCAAAGCTACCATAAAAGTGCCATAATGCTTACCTAGCGGCGTGATTAATGCCAGCAATGCATAATGGCATTAGGCGGGATGGAGCCGGCGGCTCTGACAGCCCTTTGCTCCGGCCAGCGCCCCGGGCACGGCACCGCCTGGGCGGCATTTGCCCCAAGGACTGAGCCCACGGTGGTGTCCACAGATGTTCTGCTGTCCCCGTCACAGGGACAGCTGGGCTGGGACAGGTGGGTGCTGTGGGTGCTGCAGGTGTCTGCACTCAGGAGGTGATGGGGAGGCAGAGCCCATAAAGGGGAGTGCAGCAGCACCACTGTTGCTGCAGGAAGGGCTGGGGGGCTCTAACAGTAGGATACAGCCATGAAGGTGCTTTTAGGCTGTAAGGAAAGGTTCTGAGTTGTGGATGCTTGAGTTGTTCCTTCCTCCAAGGCACTGAGAGCTGAGTCTTCAGCAAATCCACCTTCTGCCTCTTCCACAAAGCTGACCCTGATCTAGAGCTTGGCCTCCCAGACCCAGAGCGAGCCTGCACTGAGGACCATCGGGAGAGCCTGGAGCGCCGCTCGGTGTCACTTCCCTGTGCCCCACCGAGCGTCCCCTCCCGCGGCACCGACTGGCACCGCAGTCCCGAGTGTCAGCAGAAACGTAAGTGGAGCAAGTTGCTGTTGAATGAAACTAGACTTCTCATTATGGCTTTTCAGGGTTGTTTTCCTATGTCTTTATTACTCAGGTTTGCTTAATTCTAGAGTGGATGCCTGCCAAATTGTCTATCAAATTACCTACTGGCAAGTAAACCGAGATTAGTTCACTTGAGTGCGGCCCTCTTATATTTGACTTATAGCCAAGCGAAATATGGGTTTAATCAAGGGAGAAATTGGACATGATGTTTCAATGAAAGATAGCAGGGTACTATCTGCTCAGCGGAAACAGGGGCAGGCAGAACCCGGAGCAGGGAGGCTTGGCCATTGCAGCTCCAGGACCAGCTGAGGACAATTGCTCGGGGACAATTGGCTTGAGGACTGTGAGAAACTCAGCCCTCACCCAGCAAGCTGCTCGGCTCTGTCCTCTTGCTTGCTGGGGGGAGCTGGGATCATGTGTGTTGTCCCCATCATGTGCCCTTCAAGAGTCCCGTGATGTTGCTGCAGCGGTTTGTCGTGTCCCGTGCAGACCCGTCTCCTGCCCCAGGAGGAGATGATTGGGGAGCAAATGCTGTTCTTTTTGTGGTGCTTAACACGGGTGTGCAAGGGGGTCCTGGCTGGGCAAGGTCTCAGCAGAGAGGAATGGGTGAACTTGCAGGAACTCCATATCAGATCTGATTTACGGTGTCTGAGGATGCGCTGTGGCCTGGGGTGGGATGCAGGAGGAGGATGGAGCCGCGCTGGTCTGTGTCCAGGACATGGAGTGACACCTCTGCAGGTTGTGTGTCGCATCTCCTTCCAGTTTCTTGTACTTCGTGCCTCCCAGGGAAGTTCAGCATCTCCATAGATGGGCTGGCTGGGCTGTGTGAGACACGGGGATGCTGCTGTGCCCCCAAAGTTGTGGGGTTTTCCCTCCTTCACATCTGGCTGTTTTTGCAGTGGTGCAGGTGGCCGCGTGAGCCCGGTGGGACCCGCCGCTACCCCTGCGTCGCTTTAAACCCCAGCTCCTGGCGTCGGGAACGCGGGCGCATTCCTCTTCTCTTCCTTTTCTTCCCCCCTTCTTTAATCTTAATCTGGTTCCAACTCTCACTGAGACAAGCTCCAAAACTTTGCCTCCTGAAGGCTAAAAACTGGAAGGTAAATAAAAATAACCCCAAAGTTAATTATATACTTAACAAGTCATGATTTTTTTAAGCCCGTCTCGTTCCTTGTGGGGGTCTGACTCATGATTCTGAGCACTTGCAGTTGGCAATAATATCTTGCTGTAATTTGAATTAAACCACTTGTAGCAGTGCTCTGTTCTCTAATTTCATTTGGGCCCAGTGGGTGTCCTGTCTTCCTGGAATTTGTTGGCTATCTAATGAGAAGCAGCCCAACGAACGCGCTTGATGAATAAAGTCAGGCGTCTCGGGGGGGCGAGGAAGGGATGGGTGGGAGCGGGCAGGTGAGAAGGGACCGGGGAGGGAGCTGTAGGGACACCGGCTCCTGCTGCATCAGGTGCCACCAGAGCTGTGTCCCTGCAGCCACCCCGTGTCCCCCGTCCCTCCCGCAGCCTCTTGACCCAGCGCTGAACTCGGGCTCAGCGGAGGTGTGTTTGATCCTCGCCATCTGCCTGCGTTTTCCCTATGAAAGGGGGATGTTTGCTCTTTCGGGCAGCCCCGGGCAAGCGGTGGTCACAAGTCACCCCGGTGAGCAGGAGGGACCTGTCCCCACTGCCACCCACCAGTTATGGGCTGCAGACCCGCCGTGCTATCCCAGCCACCTTGGGAAAAGGAGGTGATGGTGACACACGCAGATGATGCTGTCCCTTCAGGGAGAAAAAGGAGAAAAAATAGGGGCTTTTAATATAGAAAAAAGAGCAGGAGGAAAAAAGCAAGGCTTCCAAAGTCATGCGAGTGCTGAGTTGAATTACGGGGCTGGGGTCGGATGATTAACAACCCTCCCGCGTTCCTGCATCGCAGTCATTACTCACTCCCAACCTGAGGCTTCTCAGTTACATACCCGGCACAGCCCGACCATTTTTTCCATTGACTGGAAACACATTCTGACTGAAAACAAACTTTGGATCCCCAAGGCTTGGCAGGCCCCGGGTCCTTCAACCGTATTTAATCAACGGGAAGCTAAACACTTTCAATCTGTGATGGCTCATTTGGAGAGGGAGCTTTGGGCCCTCGGTAGGTGCCAGATATAATAACTCTCCCCTTTTCTTTTCTGAGGCCTACTTTTATAATTTCGCTATTTTTCAATGTCAGACCCATCTTTTGAAGAAATTTTATTGGATTTCCTGTTAGACTTCAGCGAGGATTTTTCTTTCTTTGGCAGAAATATCAAGCAGAACAGGGGAAAAACTCAATCACAGTCTTGGAAGCGGGGTTATTATTAGTTAGGATTTCTGTGTCTGTTTGCACAAACACGATTGAAGAGCCCCTGGCTCTGTGACCCGGCCCCGGTCCCACCCAGCACGGACGGGCTCTTTTCCCTCTCATCTGGTCCTGTGCGTCCGTCCCTGTCCCAGCCGGGTCTGGAGGTCAGGATGGGTCTGAAACCCAGCACGGACCTGAGCCCCAACTGGAGCTCCTGCCCCCTTAGCGGAGCCGCGTCTGCTGTCTCAGGGCTTTCCAGGGGCTCTCAAGCTTTTCCTCCTGTTCTTTCGATGTTTGAGGTTAAGAAATGTGCTACAGTATTCAATAAATCGCTTGGCATGGCGTACGACAAAACAAAATGTAATTCAGATTAAAGTCACCCTCTGGCTAAAATGATAGTTTATTAAATAAACTGCAGCGCTGCCAATCAACTCTGCTGGCAAGCGATCCTTTGACATTAATCTTTTTTGATGTGATTTAGGGTACACCTGGGCCTTTATAGAGTATCTCCCATAATTTCTTTCCCATCTCTCTGGATCAAGCTGCTGTGCTTGGCTCCGTTGACAAATTCCCCAAGTAATCCCTCAAAAGATTGGAGAAATGCTCCAAACGCTCCATTAAATTTATTTTCCGTGCTTTAAGAGCCCCAAAACTATGTCCAATAAATAAGTGTTCACTGTGATTTATTGAAATGCTGCTCTGATTTAGAGTTATAGGCGGGGGAAATATGTCACCCCTGGGATCTGGAAGACCAGGCTCGCAAGCGAGACCAGATGTGCGGGGCGGGGGGGCGGCCGGGGCCCGGACCCCGCTCCCAAACCTCGGCACAAAAGGTCCCCGGTTGAGTTTTCTTGCCTGAAAAATTTATTGTGGTTGTAGTTATTGGGGGAACCATCAAAAGAGTAATTCTGGCCCTTGTTTTTGCACAGGCCTTTTGATAAATATGATACTTAGAAATATGCCTCCCACAAGACGGGAAAGCCATAGAGTTAAAATGAAGTAATCTGTCAGTAAACTTGCTGGAATCGCGGCCAAAATGAAACCTGTGAAAGCGGGGGGGATGAAGGAGCCTGCGCTGGGCGCGGGTGCGGGGCTGCCGGTCCTGCACCGGCTCTGTCGGCACGGTTCAACCCGAGAGTTGTTTGCAAATCACAGTTTGCAGCGGGCGCTGGGCTGCTCCGTGCCGGCAGCACCGTGCCACGGGCACCGCGGCTCCCCGGGCGCGTTTGCAGGGCTCTCGGGCACGTCGCCCCTCCGCACCCCCTGCCCCAGGGCTCAGCGTCGGGGGCATCCCAACCGGGTTCCTGCGCGCCGGGCTCTGCCAGCCCCACGGAGCAGAGATGGGCCGGCTCCCGCTCCCCGGGTGCGGCGAGCAGCGAGGTGTCGCAGCACCTGTGTTTACACTGCGCGCTCTGCAGTTTACTGTAATAAAATCATTAATGCAGCCGTGGTTGTGTTGGCGAGGGCTGCGCTCCGGAGCAGCGATGGGGAGCGGAGCTGGCTGACGGCGGCGCGATGGACCCGATAACTCCCGGGCTGCGCCGAGCAGGAGGCAACACGAAAATCCAGCCTGGAGCTCGGGCTCGCCGGGGAGGCAGCGGCTCCTCTGATCCGCGGCCAAGCTCCCCGGGTGGGAATCGCAGGGATCGGCCTCCTCCGCTCCCACCGGGCAGGGGATCCCGTGGGGAGAGCCTGCGGCTCCGCTCCTGAGCGCGGGGCTGGGAAAGGGAGCTGGTTCTCCTGGGTTCGATCCTGATGCGGCCCAGGACCGCTGGTGCGCAGCCCCTGGTGAATGTGTTGAGGGACCCGTGCCCCAAAATCGGCATCGTGCCCGGCACAAGGGACGCGGCTCCTGCTGCCTGCGCGCGCCTCGGTTGGCCGGATCAAAGGTGCTATCCAGAAGGGATGAGTTTGCTGGTGGCTGAGGGTGATCTGGCCCCAGCCCAGCACCCAAACACCCATCCTGCCCCCCGTTAGCCCAGGCTGATACAGCAGAGGATGGGTGGGCGCTCTCAGGCAGCCTGACCCCACAGAGCCCCACAGCAAACAGGAGAAGGCTGTCTAACACGTCTGAGATTGCTGCAGGGAGAGCTGTGGGGGGTTCCCTGGGGGCAGCGGGACCTTCTCCGGGGTCTGAATCAGGCCCTGGCGTGGGGCTGGGGAAGGCAAAGAGAGGGGCGAGCAGGGAGAAAGGGGAAGGAAAAGAGCGAGGAGGAGGCGTGTGTGTCACTGCTGGAGAAACAGGATTCATGGTAATTTCCTGCCAGATGCCTGAGCTCCTCCAGCACGCAGACGTTTCACATGCGAAATATCAAAGCGTTCCCAGTAACAAATGTACTTCCTGCAGCTCCTCAGATCTGCCTGGGTGCCAGCCGGGGAGCGGGGCCGCGGCCATCGCCGTGCGGGGCTGCGGGACGCTGGCCGCGGGCTTCGGGACGCGCCGCCCCCGTCCCCCCTGCGCCTGCAAGCGCGTGGGTCCTGACAGCCCGAATTAACGCGTCGGGGTGCGTGATGGCGCTGGCGACGGGCCCTGGACCCTCTCAGCACCGTGCTTCCCTGGCTGAACGTCTCCCAGCTTCACATTGGTTTGGAGTTCTATACAAATCCTGATGATGGGGTGGGAAGGGGGAAGAAAATCAAAGCCCTCGCCACGTGGGCTGTGCAGCGAGCAGCGATGGACGGGGTGGGTTCCTTCCCACCCGGTGAAGGGTCTCCCGCCCCTCCGCGTCCTGGCAAAGCCACCCGTCCCTGGCCTTGAAATGTCCCATCTGTTCCTTCTCTTGGGGGTGTTTTTCCGAAGCAGCGATGTCTCTCACCCAATTCCACCGTTTTCTTTGCAGTTCTTCTTAATGCCTTGCAAAGTTGGTTCAAACTCCCCATACGTATAAAATCCCCCCACCCGTGAACTTGATTCGATGCTGTTTTCCAAACTCTTCCTAAATGCCTTGCTCATGGGGAAGCAGTGGAGTTAATTTGATTTTAACATGTTTAGCGTGTTTTCAGGGCTCTATCACTGCTGTAGCTCACTCCTCGCACCCTTTCCGAGGCACTGTGGACCTTGCAGCAAATCTCGCTCCTGTTCGCATCTCTCAGTGCTAACGAAGACGTGAGCCTCATGGACACAGAGCTGCTCTGCGTCTGAGAAACTCATGCAAAAGACCCAAATAATCATAAGCTGATATTAACTGTGCATCGCTGATTATTTTCTATGTATTGTCTGTTGGCCTGAGAAGTTGATATTGACTCAGTTGGAACAAAATGCCAATAACTGCAGACCTTGAAGCTTGGGGGAGATGGATTCCAGTTCATCCCCCGGCTGGGGGAACCAGGGGACCTTCCCCAGGTGACACACAAACCATTGCCCACCCAGCCCAACACGGAGCCAGCAGGGGCGGCATCACCGCAAGAGCCAAGGTGGTTTTGGGGCGAAGCAGCCCAGGGAGGAGCAGATTCCCTGGGTTTTCACAGCCCGCAGCGAAGGCATTCGAGGCAAATTTGGCCGCTCGGTGCGTCCCCCGCTGTGCCTTTCTTTGCGCTCTCCAGGCCGAGCTGTTCCCAGGGCTCCGCTGTGTTTCGGGCAGGGATGCTCAGCACTCCCCTCCCGCTTCGTGCCCCTTTGAGGTTTCCCGGGCAGGACCCCCCGGCCGTTCTCCACCGCGGGAAGCCTTGGCTCGGCCGGGGCGCGTTTCCTTTGGCCTTGGTTTGGAGCTCCGATGAGAACAGCGGGCTGTGTCCCTGCTGCCACCGGCCACGGAGCCCCCGTCCCCGTGCTGGTCCTGTGGCCCCAGCAAAGCCTCAGCAAACCAGAGGATCGATGGAGCGCTGGGAGCGGGGGGACCCGTCCTGGGGGACCGCGGTGTCACTCCAGAGCCTGCCCGCTCCCCGTCACGTCTGTCACTTCTCGTTAGCGCCCGTCAGCCGGGTAACGCGACGTGACGGCTGTAATCGGGGCTGACACGCCGGCAGACGGGATCTCCGGAAACTTTACACCGTGCGGTTTCCCGGCTCTGGCTGGCAGCGCGCTGGGAGGCGACGCTCTGCCCGGCACGCGCGAAACGGGGCTGGCGGTGCGGCCGTGCTGCGCCATCGCCCCAGCCCCAGCGCACCCCGGCGCGTTCCGTCCCACGTGAAAATAGAATAGTTGGTTATTCCAAGGAAGGTCCCCCCTGGGTGGGGAGCTGCAAGCTAAGGTCTCCCTCCCCATCCCCACCCCACAGAGGGACGGGGCCGGTGCCACCGCAGCCTGCGGTACCCACCGCCCTCCTCTGCCCCCATCACACGGAGCGAGGGGACAGTAGTGCCGATGGCAGCGAGGGTGGGGTGGCAGGGACAGCGCTGCCACCGACCCCCAGCCCTCCGCCATCAATTGGTCTGGCAGGTTGGGGTGGTTCATTTGCTGAGAACACTTTCTCACTGCCTATGTCGTGCGTCGGGAGGAAGCACATCCGGCACTTCGGGGAGATCAATATCTCTGCAGCTGTAAATATCCCGGGAAATCGATGGGGGATGTAAAATCTATGGCATCCATTTTCACTTCGAACATCTCTTTGTAATAAAAACGCTATTTTAATAAATGAAAATGGGGAGATTCACTGCCGGGCTGTGGGGTTTCTGCAGTGCTGGACTTTTGTCATCCCCGGCGCCGAGCCCTGAGCTCTGCGAGTGCAAACCGGCCCGGTGAGGCTGAGATGCTTCGTGTTGTGCTGGTCCTCGTGCCCCGAGCCGCGGGTCCGGCCGGTGTGTCCCGAGCAACCGGAGCCCTTGCCCAGCGCTCCGGGGCAGCTCCTGGCGCCATCGCCCCCGTGCAGGACCCCTGTGTCACCAACCTGTGTCCTCAGTGCCGTGGGGAGGCTCCGGCCCGTGGTGCAGGTGGGGTTTATTCTCTGTACCCCCAGCTTCTCCTCTCCATGTGGGTCCTGGCCCCACAGACGTGGTGCACCGGGGATGACCCTGAACAAACCCCTCCCCTGCAAAGGGCTGGAAAAAGCCATTGCGGTACTGTGGGCAGCTCTAGAAACTGAATCTTAACCTATTTGTAATTAGTGTGCAATACCTGCTTGTTAATTACAATGTAAAGCCTCTCATCGTATGAGAGAGCGATTTATGGGTGAAATTCCCTGATCAACATTGGCGGCAGCATCAGGAAGAAACGGGGGTAGCAGGGAATGCTGAGCCAGCCTGGCGATCCCTGCGCTCCAGTGATCCCTGTGCTCTGGCTCCTGTTGGCCCGGATAATAGTCGGTTATTGGGCGGTTTCAAGCGTTCAGCGTCTTATAAAACGTTTGTTAGCCAGATTTCTCTGGGCAGCCTGGTGTGAGCACCAGTTGGGCCGGGAGGGGAGATGGAGCGAGGCCAGAGCGTCTGGCTGCGCCTGGGAACGCGGAGGGACGGACGTGTCCGGACAGGGGAGCAGACGTTCCTGGGAGGCTGCACCTGGGCTCGGGGAGCTCTCGGGGCAATTACCCTCCCTGTGCTCACCGTGGTTTCCTCTGTCTGGGCAGCTCCTCCATCAAGGGGTGGATCTGCTTTTGTCTCCGTGCTAGCAGCGCGTCTCGGGGAGTTTAATTAGAAGCTTGGCGCGGCATTTCCAACAGAAACGCCTCGTACGAGCGGTTGCCACCGGCCGGGTTGGTCACCCAGGGCTGCCCCGGGTGCTTCCTCCCCTGGATAGAGGATCCTGCTTGGGAATACCTGCAGCACATGGAGTTTTCCTGGCTCCAATGGGGTTTTGCTGGTGTTACGGCCGCGTTCAGGGCGCTCGGATGCAGCTCCAGGACACGACCCCTCCGAGCACTGTCCCAGCCCCTCTCCAGTGAGCTGGTGGCGTCTCCAGACAGCTCTCCTGGCCTCTCAGAGCAGGGGGCTCAGCACACAGGTGATACCAAGGCAGCGCATCCTGTGCCCTCTGACTAAGGCCGTATGTGGAGCAAAGGTAGGAACAAACCACCAGAAAAGCAAATAAATAAAGAAGGCAGCTTTAATAACGGGGTAATTACCTAGCTTAAGTACACAATCATCTAGCATTTTGCTAAACTTTATGACACATGATGACAAGTTAATAAATGAGATGTCTTACCAGCAGTAAAACAGCTGTTGCCAGCCACCTTGTGTGTCTGGGTAGCCCAGAGCAAGAAAACCCACCAAGCCAAATGAAAAGAAACTGGTTATTTCTGTTTGTTGAAATAGCCGCGGTAATAAATCGCCACTAATGGTGCTGTCATTTATCAAAGGGAAAGCTCTTGTTGCAAAAGCCTTTGAAGTCATGGCACCTATAATTTCCTACCTATAAAAAGGTACCTTTGTGTGTGCGTCATACCTGGGACCGGCGGCAGCCGCCAGGGACCGGGGGCTCATGGCGAGCGTGGGGCTAATGAAGGGGGGCCTGTCCCGGGGCTAACGAAGGTGGGGTTGTCCCGGTGCTAACGAAGGGGGGGCTGTCCCGGTCTGATGGGCCGTCATGGAGCCCCAGCTCCGCAGGGATGGATTCGTGATGGTTTGAGGGTGGTTTTCCTCTCCTCCCTGTACCTAATAACTTGTTTACCCAGGCGCATTCAGGTGGTTAATTCATGTTAATTAACAGGGATCTAATGTGGTTAAAATAATCAACTTGACATTTGCGGTGGTAGGAGCGGGGCTCTGAATTACCGGCGTAGCGAAGCCCCTGGTCTCCTGCTGCCCCATCCTCCCTGCGCCAGGACGCCCGTTATTAACACTCGTGCAATTATCGCGTTACCGCGAGAATCCTCACTCCGTCCCGTCCCGCAGAGACGCGGGAGCACGTGCCGGGTGAGCACACGCGTGTGCGAGGGGCGGGTGTGCAGAGGACGCGTTCCACGTGCCACGGTGGATGTTCTGTGGGAGAGGTCTCGCCCACCCTCCCACCATGAGCGAGAGGCTCCGGCCAGGCCCCGCTCGCCCGTACGGAGCGGGGCTGTGTCTGTGTTTTGGGGTGTTCCGTGTTTTCGGCATTGCTGTCGCCCCAGCGCATCCCCTGAGCGAAGGGGAGGAATCTGCTCCCCAGAGCATCCGTGGGTTTCGAAGGAATCTCTTTCTTTTCTGGAGACCTGAGGAGGTTGGGTTTTGTTTTTCTTTTTTTCCTTTTCTCGACTATTAAATGAGGCAGCTCCTGTGCGGCTTTGTCACTTTTCTCCTGCTCAAGGCACTTTTTCTTCTCATCTGAGCGGCAGGCACCTCACCCGCCTCATAAGCATCTGCTACAAGAAGTCTTCACCTGTCACCTCTTCCCAACCGACTCGAGAAAACAGGATAGGAAAGCTATAAATAATTAAGACCCATCCGACACAGGTGCAGTGACTGAATATCAAACCTGCCTGAGCATCTCCAAGGCTCCTCGAGAGCCAAGGGAAAACTAACCCAGTTTGGGAGGAGGCCGAGAACACAGACAGGAGCCACGTGCTGAAATTGTGGCCAAACTGGTTTCAGCTCCCGTCGAGGACTCCTGAGGAGGGAATAACCCCCTTGAACCGGCGCAGCAATCGGGCAAAGGTTCACATCACCCCGAAAGCCCGAGTGAGGCATCCTGAGAGCCAGAGAGCGGCTCCGATGCCCCGGGGCATGGCCTGCGCTCACCCCCTTGTGTTTCTGGGGGGAGAGGAACCTCTTGCATTTCTCTTGCTTCTCCCTATTAACATGCATGATTTACTGATCAAATCCTACAGCCGTCTCGCAGCTTGTAAGAAGTTAACATCAAAGCTGTGGAAGGGAGGGAATGGCAAGTGCTGGAGAGAGACGTCGCGTTACTGTCTGGCTCTCTGAGAGCTGCTGCGTTTTAAACCTTGCTCGTCAAGGCTTCAACTCCATTGCCTTGCTTGGTGGAGAGGAAAAGGTGCCACATACAAAGAACCCATGCGTGGGTGAGGCTTTGGTGGCCGGGACAGCCTGGGGACAGCAGGGACGGTCGGTGTGTGTCCGGGCAGCTGGCCGTGTTGAAGGATGTGAGTCCTGCTGTCGTCAGGGCATAACGAGCCTGATGAGGGCGAGATAGAAACTTCCCCTTTGGGCACTTGTGTAATTGTTCGTAAGGGCGTCAGTACAGCAGAGCGTGATTAAATTCCCAAGTGAGCAACCAGGGAGATAATTAACTTTTGGAACAACTTACCTGTGAGATGGAGTATCCATCACTCAAGGTCCTTACGGAGCGAGCGATACCCGCTGAAAGCTCCTGGAGGTGACCCTGCAGCTCAGCGGGTGGGAAATATCCTCCCGGGACTGGAAAACGCTGATTTCCCTGAATCTGAATGATCTGCAGGAATACTCCTGGCTCCCACTCGCAGCAGAAGGCAGGCGAGCTGCATAATGCGCTGTCAGCCTGCCCAGGCCTGGGGACAGCAGGGTCACCCCAGCCAGGACGCTCCAGCTCCCGGGGACGCGGCGTCTGAGCCTTCCCACCATTCACGCTCATTTGTTCCACCCGTTCACATGATCCCTGGATTTTATTTTTTGTGAAAGTTTGATTTTTTGCGCTGGTTGGGGGTGAAATAAGGAGGGTTTTGCAAGGCTGGGCGCTGGGGCAGGGAGCGCTGGGACATCTCCGAACGCCGGGAGCCCAGAGGCGGCCTGGACAGGCGGATCCGTGCTGGGGGACGGGTCCAGCTGGGGGGACTGGTCCAGCCCGACCCCCCTGCCCTCCCCGCGGGGGCTGCGGGTCCCGCTCTGGACGCCCATTAACCCAGGGAGCTGCTTTTATTTGGGCTCCATGGCACAGTTCCCGGGAGATTTATGACCCCAGCGCCTTTGATGTGGGGCCCTGATAAGCATCAGGAATATTTTGGTTTCATGACAATGTCAGCGAGTGCTCTGACTGAAGGGGTTTATGGGCAGTGATGTTTCCTGCAGCTATTGAGCTGGCTGCCACATTCCTAGGAAAGGCCAGCCATTAAAATACAATCGTAAAACCCCCTCTGGAAGGCTTTATAAACAGAGGGAAGCTTCTCCTTTCAGGGAGAGGATCGGGGAGTATTTCCATTTCAATCAGGGGCATCTCTGGAACCAGAGCACAGCAGAATTTGTCAGGGGATTAGCCCAGCAAAAGAGCGAGTGCAGGATTTTTCCCCTTCGCACTCACTCGGCTGTTATTCCAAATTAGGCTGTTGGTGTCGGGCTCGCGGGAGGGTAATGAAAACCAGAAGGGGGCTGCGGTGGGAGCCTGGCTGGGGACAGGGGACGGGGACGGGTGCTGGAGGGGCCCAGGGTGCACAGGGCAGCCTCAGCACCCTGATCCTTGAGCAGGACGGGCAGCCCTGGTGCTGGTGTGGTCTGACCTGCAAGAAGGACGTGGCGCAGTGCTGCATGGCTCTGGATGGCGCTGCATGGCGCTGCATGGCTCTGGATGGCTCTGGATGTCTCTGCATGGCTCTGCATGGCGCTGCATGGCTCTGGATGGCTCTGGATGCTGCTGCCTGGTGCAACAGCTCACGCAGCAGGTTGGGCAGGGGGTCCCCGTCTCTTCCCCGCCGATGGCGGTCCCGGCTGTGGCAAAGCCACCGCGACCCGGCTTTGCCTCCGCGGCAGCCTCTGCTCATCGTCAGCTGCTTCCCGCGTGATTTATCTGAGGTTTACGCTCCAATCTGTAACGCAAAACCACCGAGCGCATTTCTTCCTCCTTGTAATTAAAGCCCCCACCGCTGAAACACACACCTGGTATAAACAACTATAAAAAATCCATGTGTGCAGCTCCAGCGCTGGTTTTAGGCGCCGGGTGCCTGTCCAAGAGGCGGTGAGGGCGGTGCAGGGGGGCCTGGCCGGGTCAGGCCTCGTGCGGCCCCCCCAGCTCAGCTGCAGTTTCCCCAGGGGTCCCTTCCTCACCCGTCGCTCTGCTCCTCCCAGGCTGTAATTCCAGGCCTGAGCTCGGCCTTTAAAGACAAACGTTTAACACCGGATGGGTTTGAACTGCCCAGCGATTGGGAGATTTATATAGAAACGGTTTTCCTGAACTTCACCGAAATCCGGTGGGATGAAGGCAGCGTGGATACTAAAGCAGAGCGTTGTTTGGAGGCAGCGAGACCCCCTCGCTGCTCCGTCCCCTGCTTAGGAGGCTCTTCCAGATGATATTTCAGCTTTCATTTCCAGCCTACATCTTCTTCATGGTTAATTTATCCCCTCTGTCCTTGCGCCAACATTGTCCTTCAACTCCAGCAGCTCGTCCCCCTGCCTGGCGTTCACCCCCCGTGTGTTTGTAAGAGCGATGGTTCCCCTGCTCAGCCTCTGCGGATAAACCAGCTGAATTCTGCTGGTTTGGGTGCTCTTTGCCCCGCTCCAGCGCCGGGACCCACGGGAGATGTGGCCAGACGCCCCGTGCTGGGGGCAGGGGAGGTTTCCCAGGCTCCCGCAAGCAGCACAGCAGGACAGACGGGTTTGGTGGGTGGCTGGCGAAGGAAACAGGGAAGGTTGGCCCGGGGTGCGGTGCCGGCACGCCGACAGTCCCAGCCCGGCGCTGCTCCTGCCGTGGAACGCGGCTGCTGGGGCAGTGGCCACCGTCCCTTTGCTGTGTCCGCGGAGGGGACGTCCCCACCGCTTTCTGTGCGTGGTTTCTGGTGACCCCCTGGCCAGGGCAGCGGGATGGGCAGGAGCAGAGCCCCCCACCCAGCGCCCCTCCGCGTGGGTCTGCGTTTCACGGCAGAGCGGGCACCGTCGGCCCCGGCGCGGCGGAAAACCGAGAACTCAGAGCAATTGTAAATGAACTTTCAGAATGATGAACAAAGAGCCCTTGTCCATGCTATACAGCAAATAAATCACACCAAAATGATAGTTGTAATTCCCAAAAGTACACAGAGAATTGATTTTCCAATGACATTTATCATGATAAACCGGTGCAGCAGCATACAGGCACATCTTAAGTTGCAGCTGGTTGACTCTCTCCCATTTATCTCCCGTCCCATCTTCGCCGGGCACATTTGCACAGTTGCACCGGTGATCATCGCCGCTGAGGACAGCGGTGCTGGGGCCGGTTCCGGCTCAGCCTGCGCCAACGCTCGGGCCGGGTTTGCCCCTTGGGATGCAGGAGCCGGGATGCGCTGGTCCTGACCCAGCCAGGACACCGCACCGCTCTCCAGAAACCCCCAGTACTGCCCTAAACCAGCCTTGGTTTGGCTCTGGACCCCCCGATTCCCGCACCGCTGGGGCAGGATGGACAGGGAGCATCCTCAGCCATGCTGGGCCCTCAACATCCCCAAAAAGAGCTGGAAACGCAGCTGCGCTTCTTAGCAAAAACCAAATCCCTGCCCAAAAGCTAAGGACGTTCTCTTTCAATCCCCAATCAGATGTTTAAATTATCTGTGGCTGTGCCGGTGTGTATATCTCCCTTTGTCAGAGCCTCGCCAGCCTCTCCCGCTCGCCTTTATTTGTCTTGCTGCTGTTGCAGCGAAAATGTATTGGCTTTGCAGTTAGTGATTACACGTCATCACATACCCAATTTATAACACCATACCCCGAAGAACAGATGTAATAAAGCCAGGCCAGGAAACAGCGATGTTATAAAACAGAGCAGTCAACTCCGAGGTCCTTGCATGTGTGCAGGAAAGAAAATATTACAGACCTGGTTTGGGAGGGAGGGGCGCGGGGAGGAAGGGGCCGCGTGTGCCGGGGACGGGAGCGGCGCGTCTGCGGGGCTGTGCGCGGGGATCGGGCGCTCGGTGCCGGAACCGCTGCCGGGGGTGCTGCGGGATGGGTGTCTGGGTTTGGGGGTGCTGCAGGATGGGTGTCTGGGTTTGGGGGTGCTGCTGGATGGGCGGGTTTGGGGGTGCTGCAGGATGGGTGGGTTTGGGGGTGTTGCAGGATGGGCAGGTTTGGGGTGCTGCAGGATGGGTGTCTGGGTTTGGGGGTGCTGCAGGATGGGCGGGTTTGGGGTGCTGCAGGATGGGTGGGTGGGTTTGGGGTGCTGCAGGATGGGTGGGTGGGTTTGGGGGTGCTGCAGGATGGGTGTCTGGGTTTGGGGGTGCAGCGCCCGGCCGGGATGTGCAGAGGGGGACATGGTTTCACCTCTGGCCGCAATGGGGTTCATGGCAGAACTGGTGTAGAGTTGGCATCCTGCGCTGAGCCCCAGCCCCTTCTCTCTGAAGGCAGGAGGGGGCTGTTATCTCCAAAACCTTGGATTCCTCCCCGCCTTCCCGTGCAGCCCCCAGGCCCCGGGCTGTTGCACCAGGAGACGCTCTCTGAGAAGCCTCACCCAGAGCGAGGGTTTATCTGGTATTGCTCACGGGCCGTGGAGACCGGCGCTCTGGCAGCGGGGCCGTCGTCGCGGCAGATAGAGCCGCCCATCGCGATAGCGCGAGCGGCTGATAAAGGGCGGGAGCGGGTCCCAGCGGCCGGGCTCCTGCTCCGGCAGCAGCAGCCGAGAGCCCCGCGCCTCATTATCGCTAAGTTTTCTTGTTTAATAATCCAGGGTAATAAAATGCACCTCTGGAGGGCTTTGCCCAGATAAAGGAATGTAAATCGGTGATAAAGAGTTTTGAATTTAGCTCCCACAAAGAAAGTGCGGAAGCCCATTGTTCTCCAAGCCTCCACCGGTGACCTTGGCCGTGTCCGTGTCGACTTCCCAGTTGGAAGGACCCCGGTGTTTCTGGGGACCCTGGGGGTCTCAAGGAGCTGGGATGGGCCCCGTGTTGGTGGTGGCAGCAGGACAAGTGGGCATGGTCCAGGGTGATGTGATTGTGCAGGGACTGCAGAGCAGAGCTTTGGGACAGGGATGGGGGAAGCGCGGGTGCCCTAAAACGGGTGCACCCGAATCCCTGAGGAGCTGAGCAGGATCAGGACCTCACCAGGGAGCAGGGAGGGAACCCAGCAGCTCAGAGAGAACCCAGGGAGCAGGGAGGGAACCCAGCAGCTCAGAGAGAACCCAGGGAGCAGGGAGGGAACCCAGCAGCTCAGAGAGAACCCAGGGAGCAGGGAGGGAACCCAGCAGCTCAGAGAGAACCCAGGGAGCAGGGAGGGAACCTGGCAACTCAGAGAGAACCCAGGGAGCAGAGAGGGAACCCGGCAGCTCAGAGAGAACCCAGGGAGCAGGGAGGGAACCTGGCAACTCAGAGAGAACCCAGGGAGCAGAGAGGGAACCCGGCAGCTCAGAGAGAACCCAGGGAGCAGGGAGGGAACCCGGCAGCTCAGAGAGAACCCAGGGAGCAGGGAGGGAACCCAGCAGCTCAGAGAGAACCCAGGGAGCAGGGAGGGAACCCAGCAGCTCAGAGAGAACCCAGGGAGCAGGGAGGGAACCCAGCAGCTCAGAGAGAACCCAGGGAGCAGGGAGGGAACCTGGCAACTCAGAGAGAACCCAGGGAGCAGAGAGGGAACCCGGCAGCTCAGAGAGAACCCAGGGAGCAGGGAGGGAACCTGGCAACTCAGAGAGAACCCAGGGAGCAGAGAGGGAACCCGGCAGCTCAGAGAGAACCCAGGGAGCAGGGAGGGAACCTGGCAGCTCAGAGAGAACCCAGGGAGCAGGGAGGGAACCCGGCAGCTCAGAGAGAACCCAGGGAGCAGGGAGGGAACCTGGCAGCTCCTCAGGCCGTGCTTTGAAAGAAGAGGGAAAAGGAGCGAAAAACAAAGAGCCCGGTCTGAGGTTGTGAGGTTGTACTTGTAGTTTAGCAGCTGATGTTATGCAAATCAGTTAGCTTCAAAAGCTAATCACTTCGGAAGGTCAAAACTCACATTCATAATCGGACTAAACAAAAAGCTAATTAGAGGCCTTTTGTGTGCCTAAATGAGGCCAGAGAATTCCCCCGGCTCCCAGGGGCTGGAGATGCTCAGGAGGGCTCCTGCAGGGATTATTCCTTCCACAAGGTATTTACTGGTAAAACCCTCTTACGGAATGAATGGAAATAATGATACAGAAATGGCACCAGCCCCGAAGCCCCTATTAGTGTAACATTAAACTGCCATTACGGACTGAGGCATAAATTCGAGAGAGGCCGGAGCTGGAGCGAGGTGCTGGGAGCCAGCGCGGCGCTGGGGACGCACTGACAGCTCCGCATCCCCCGGGACGGCACAGCTGCCGCCCATGGGACCCCGTCCGGAGCCGGGGACCCCGTTCAGAGCCGGGGGACCCCACCGTGCCCTTTGAGCTTCCCCAGGAGCAGCCCCGGGTGCGAGCGGCACCGCCGCTCCAGCTGGGCCGGAGCGCTGGGTTCGCGTTGCCAAGATATGGATTTGGTTTTAATAACAGTTAGTGCAAACATTGTAAATTTACTGCTGCGAGAGAGAGTTTTTGAAAACGTCCAACTCTGGCTATAATTTTTCAATCGCACCAGCTGTTTGTGCTCTGCTCATACCTGACATGCTGCTTTGAAATAGCAATCACTGTATTTATAAGAAGGGAAGGACTCATAAATATGTCAGGAGTGGAATATACAACGCCATATTTCACCATTTTCTATTTTAAAATTGTGAGTTATGGCTACAGAAATGTGGTCCCATTAAAGGTGATATGATGTATTTTGTGTCTTGTTCAGGAGCCCATCCATCACTGAGACAATAAAGAAAACCGCACTTACTTTTTTTCCCTGTCGTCTGTAATTTATGATGCCCAAAAAGCTGTAACCTTTTGGCAGGCTTTGCAGAAACTGCTGCACTGTTAGCAACTAAATAACCTTTTATAAGGTTTTAAATGTGTTGCTACAGTCTCAATGCACTTGCTGTATCGATCCAGAAGATCCTGCAAAAAAGGGGAAAGGAACATGATCTATAACAGGATCGATAACGGTATATAGATTGTTGAAAGATGCTTCTAATGATTTTTGCCAGCCGTCATCTTTCAGCGTGCTGCTCCCCATCTTTCAGGCTTCGGTCTTTGCTCAGATTAATTAACCTTGCAGGGCTCTCGCTGTGTCAGGGCTGCAGGCGGCGCTGCGCGGCGATCGCATCCCGCGGGTTCATCGGCGGGTGGTGACACCAGCACCCCAAAGCACCCCCGAGCACCCCACGGGTCCCGCGGGGTGCGCAGAGCAGTGTCCCCGCGCCCGCTCCCTCTGCCCGTCCCTGCTTCGGGGAACAGGGTTATTATTGTGTTCTCCGTGCCAAGGCACTGACCCTTCCCGAGGCACGGGGCGTCCTCCTTTGGGGTCAGGACCTATGAAATGCACCCAAAACGCGACGCCCCCCAGATCACGATGCTCCGGCTGGTGGGTGCGACGGGTCCCCACCATGGATTTCATCATTAACCCTCGGCCCGGGCTTCGAGAGTGCTGAGTGGAAAGCAATTACGAGGCAGAAGTCTCCATGTTCGCAGGGCTCCTTAATCAAAGCTAGAGGAGAAGCGGCCGAGGCGGGGAGGCGCGTGTCTGGGCACCAGCGCTGCTCCCATAAAGCACCGCTGCGCTCGCCCCGTCCCTCGCTTTGGCATTTATGTTTTCCCCCCAAAGCAGCCACCAAATCATTATTAACGTTATAAATAAAATGAGAGGGCAAGTTATTAAATGTAAAATATGTGGAGTCCTCCTCGAACTCACTGCGTAGTTCATAAATATGATGGCTTAATTTCATCTGTAATCCAAACGGCTGATGAAGCATTACACAGCTCTCTGTTAATTGAAGTTGTTAACAAAGCTGAAGAGAGAGATTATTATGTGTAGACTTTTATCCTTCAGGGGTATCATCATAACAGATCATAAATGGAAATGAATTCATCGCTCCCGCATGCGGTTTGGTGGCGGCCACGGGGACGGGGACGGGATGGATCCCACCTGCGAGAGTCCCCCTGTGTGTCTGCTCCTGGCACCTTGGGACGAGCATCCCCGAGTCCAGCTCTGGGTTTGCAGAGCCCCTTGGACGCCCTGAGCTGTGCTGTGTGGTCGTTGCCACCGTGCGGGCCACGCGATACATCAGGGAAGATGGAAAATCCATTCCCTCGGCCCATGCCTCCCGGCCGAAGCGCTCGTGTGCGGGATCCTCCGGGTTAATTTACTGGGGGGCACGGGGTGAGTTTCTGTGCAGGCGCCCGGGGCTCGATACATTCTCGGCTCCGCAGACAAAGGGTCGTCGCTGTCTCAGACTGGAGCCTCTGTGTTTTTCAGCACGTTGCTTTGAGTAATAATTGTTTGGCTTCCAGTCCGTGATGTGTTGTTCGTTTCATGGCGAAGCGGCCGCCTGGTGTTGAAGTTGCCGGGGAGGAGGAGGGGAGGAGAAGGTCCCCTCGGTGGTCGGTTCTCACCCCGCGATGCTCCGGACCCCGCGGTGCCGGTGGCCGCCCCAGCGCCCGAGCTCGCCGTCCCCGCGCTGGGGCTGCAGCCGGGGTCTCCGCGCTGCGCTGCGTCCAGGTGGAGCTGCGAAAACACACAATGCTGTTTCCTTCTCTTGGATCCCAGCGGCTTTTTCCATCCAGCACATTATCCAGGAAATTCTCGTCTATACCTTAGAGGAGTTACTGTGATTATCTGGAACGCGTTACTCGCACACAGCAAATGCAAATTAATGTAGTCTTCACATTTCGCCCTGGCAATAAAGGGGAATGTTGACATCAGCCTGAAAGTAGAATTAACTTTTGCATTATGTGGTGTGAGAGCGAGGTGTTGAAACCCGCGTCCGAGACTTTCCAAGTTACAGTAAAGAGCTGTTCTGGCAGCGCTGCCAAAACCCGGCAGCGTTTGCGAAGGGCCGAGTGAGCTGAGCGGTCGCTCTGTTCCAGGCTGGATTAGTGCTTCTGCTGGGCTTTCAAAACCTGCCATTTTGTCTCGTTACCTCTAATGTGCTCCTCGCTTTATTGCAAGCTCATCTCCTTCAGAAGAGAGAGTTACGGCGCTGTCAGGCTCTGCTCCTCTCCGATAAAGAGCCCGCTGGGTTCCCAGCAGCATTGGCCCCGCTCCCTGCTGGAATCTCTCCCACATCCCCCCTTTCATCGCGGTCACAGGACCCTTTGAACCGCAGCACACGAGGGCTGGAGGGTCCCATCCTGCCGGGGCCCCGCCGGCTCCTCCGCAGCCACGACTGCGGCAGCTTTGTCTTCACACGCTGTTCCCGGAGCCCCCGGAACCACTGCCAAGGCTGGGTGGGCAGGGACAGGGCTGGGAGCTGCGTCCCCCCCTCCGCAGCACTCGGCATCCTCCATGCTCCCAAATCCCGCCGCGAGCACAAAACCTGGCGCGGAGCATCCCGGGGGCTTCGCACCCTCGGTCCCGTCCCGATCCGGGGTCGGTCCCACCACGAATGGTTCGTGTCCGGGCGTGCGTGGGATGGGGACCCCGGCACAGCCCTGGGGAGATTTCCATGTGAAATGGGTCAGCTGTGATTTTCTGTCCAAAGCCGTGCTGGGCGAGGGATGGCGGGAGCGGGGTGAGGGGGAGGAGGATGAAGAGCGGGAGCTGGGTGAGCATGAGGAGGATGAAGAGCAGGAGCTGCCGAGAGCAGCCCTGAGCGAGAGCAGAGGCGAGAGCGAGACGCAGGGACAGGCCCTGGGTCAAGTGGGTGAGCAATTATACCCCGTCCTTCTCTCCTCCAGATCTGAGCAGAAGGTGAATTTGCCCGCGTGGTGTGCATTAACCCCTCATCTGCCTCTGGCCTGGGTTCCTAGGACGCGGGAGGCTGTTTGCCCAGCAGCAGACTTGGAAACCACTTTCTTCATGAAGGGTGAGTTCGGTTCCGAGCCGTGAGGGGCGGCGGTGCCGTTTTTCTGCAGAGCAGAGGCGAGGGGGCACCAGAGCACCCCCCGCTTCGCACGGGATAGGAGGAGTGGGGCGGCTCTGGCTGCCCGGGGGCTCGGCGCTGCACCCCTGCCTGGCCACGCTCCAGGGCAGCTCGGGCTGGAGAGGAGGAAGAAGGGAAAACAAATGATGCCAGCAGCAAGTGAAGGAAGTGTAGGAGCATTATGTAAAATATTAAATTTAATGCTATTCCATTTTCCATCTCAGTTATTAAATTAACTGAGAACTATGCTTGCACTTAAAAGAGTCCTGTCATATTTTATGCGCACGATGATCTCAGAGTAATTCGTGTTAGAAATATGTCACGTTAAATTACAGATACCAATAAACCTTACTTAAACTCGGCATTGATCATGTGTGGGAGTTAAACTCCACAGGGCCAGATCCCCCGATCCTGCACCCCCAGCACTTCTCTCCCTGCAGAATGCACCTGGGTGGGAGCAGCGGGTGAGCACGGGCGGTTTCTTCCCACCGTCCCCACCAGCATCTCCCACCGTGGGGCTGGGGCCAGGCAGAGCCAGCCGGGCATGGCAGGGACACGGGTGTGGGGACACGGGAGTGGGGACAGGGGTGGTGGGGACACGGGTGGTGGGGACACGGGCACGGTGGCATTATCTGCCGGGTGTTGCTTGATGTGCGTGGGAGAGCCGAGGGCCCGGGCAGGGCGAGCGGTGATGGCCATCCCTGGGGAGGCGATACCGCTTATCGGCAAAAGATTTGGTGTCGCCACATGAGACGTGGCGCAGTGCGAGTCTGTCTCCTATTTGGTGTCACCTCTGCTCGCGCCGGCCCCGTCTTTTCCAGCCCTCATGTGATCCAGGATTCAGTTTTCCTTTATTAAAACAGCCTCTGTGTGCATGTGCAGGAATCACAAGCTCCGGCTGCCCCGAGGCCGCTCCCGCCACAGCACAGAGGCTCTTGAACAGAGTTTGGCTGCTGCCTTGCCCTGAATAGAGCTGCTTGTTCTCGGATCCGATGGTCCAGCACCCTCCTCCCCGCCAGCCCGGCCCTGGGGACGTGGAGCATCTGGGAGGACAAGGGCAGGAGCCCCAGTTGCTGCCCAGTCGTCTCCATGTTGAGTGACCCGATGGGACAGCCGTGGTGTCCCCAGGGACCCCTGCTGCTGATCCAGACCCAAAGAGCACCCGAAAGCTCAACCCGTTTGGTTCCTTTTATCATGTGAGCTGCGGAGATGCTCCCCTGCTGCTGGTCACAGGCTCAAACGTGACCTGCCCAGCAGCTGTGAGGTTTGGCCCAGCTCACCATGGGCACCGCAGCTGCCCACCCTCCGCGCGGGAACATGGGGTTTTGGTGGGACCGTCCCCATCGACAAGAACTCCCCGTCTCTGGAGCTCCCGCATCGTCTCGGCAGCCAGACAGGTACTGGCAGTGCTGCTCCAGCGCTGGGTGCTGGGTACCACGCCGCTGAGCATCCCTGCTGCCCACAAACCCCCGTTTGCCATGACCACGCGGCACCACCGAACCACCCACGCCAGCAACCGTGACCCCGCACAGCCCAGCTCCAGCGGGGCCCCCCGCCCCGTGCTGGGCACCCCCGGCTGCGGGGGCCGCGGGCACCCCTGGGTGCAGCCGGGGAGCCGGCGGGTGCAGCGGCAGCAGATGCTGCGGGGCGGCTTTAATCCTGCTCCAGGTGGCTGCGATCCAGTGCAGGATTTACAGTGCCCTGACCCTGAGCTGTCAAGAGGGAACAGCCAGATTAATGGGGTGGGCGGGTTCCTGCAATAATCGTTTGTTTGATGTGACAAGCCTGATAGGCGTTGATTTACTTACAGACTGATAGGCTTTTAATTGAGCACCTCGTCCCAGTCACATCAAAGGCAGAGGTTGACAAGGGGGCCCCTTTTACCAAAAGCTCCGGGTGACTGACAGATCCTGGATGCTAATTCTCCTGGGGAGGGGGTTCCCTCTTTTTCTCTCCTTGCTTTGGCTTTTTCCCTCTCAGAATGGCCAGGCCGGGCGCAGAGGCCCATCCTTGCGAGAGGGGACACCTCTGTCCCCTTCCTCCACCCAGAGCCCTCCAGCAAAGCCACCCCCAGCACAGCCAGCCAGGCTTTCCACCTCTGCCGGGAATCTTGGGGTCCCCCATCTCCTCCTGCCCCCAAACTCAAGTCTGGGGGCTTTGGGGTTGCTGTGGCTCATACCCCAGAGCATCCCAGGACAATCAGTGGGTACCCGCATCTGCACCCTCCAGAGCCGCCGCTGGCTCCCGCTGTGCCAGATAACCCACCAAAGTGGGTGAAATGGGCTGAAAACAGGAGGCAGACGCCAGCCCATGGCTGTGAACTGGCCGTGGGTGGACAGGGGTGACACGTGTGAACACGTGTGAACACATGCGTGCCCGTGCGCACCGAGCGCGTGTGCAGCGCCCGGCCCGCTGAGCGGGGCTGGAAAAGCAAAAGGAAAAGCAAACAAACCCCAAGTGGCCGAGGCGTTTTGTGAAAGACTTACAGGAGATTATGCTCTTAATGGGAAATTTAGGGGAGCGGGTATAAATCTCAGCTCTGCGCTCCAACCTGTGCGGCGGCGTTCGCCTGAGCCCTTGGGCTGGATTAGCTCTGTGTATTTATGTGCTAAAGTCTGATGCGTTTCGCAGTATCTAAATATAAATTATTTTTACTGTATCAATGATTAAATGTTTTTCTTTGAGATCATAGAGTCCAAAAAAATAAATGTTTCTGAAAAGGCATTCAAAAAATTTAAAAGAAGAAAAAAATCCCTCTGAGAACCCCTTTTGTCATTTGCAACCAATAAAAATGCCTATTGTTATGAAGGGCTCATAAATAATCTGATTTTGGCATGCTTTCATACCATACAGAAAATGAATAAATTAAACTTGATTTACAGCCTTTTTCATTTTTATTAGAGCCGCTCCAAACATTTTATGTAACGTACGTGCCAGATGAGCTACACCAAATGGTTCGAGGCTCTGGTCCTGATATTATAGAAATTAAGTTATTTTAATTTGCGTGGTTTAATTAACTAACACTGGCAAGGAAAGCAAGAAAAACAGAGGGAAAAGTGATTTTTTTAGGTGTCTGAGGACTAAACCAGCCCAGGGGGGATCCCCCGAAGCGCTGGGGCTGGTGCCAGCGCGGGGAGGCAGCCGCGTCCCCACCGCGCTTTGGGGGCCCTTCCCGCTGCGGCGGACGGGGTCACCGTCACCTCCCCATGGGCCGCTTCGTGCTGCCCTGGTGAGAAGAGAGATGGGGTGATGGGGAAAATACCCCAAACCGCCCATAGTGACAGCTCTGCTTTCAGCGGCACGGAGCTTGAACAGGAAAGCATCTCAAAGGATGCCGAAGCGTGGGCGCCGCGGGCCCCGCTGGCCGCGCGGGCCGGGATGGCCCGGCCGTTCCTCCCTCCTGCCGTTCACCCCGCAGAATTTCACACCGGGAAACAGCTTCATTACATCAACAACAGGAAGACCCCACTGATTTGTCACACAGAAAAGCAGCTGTTAGTCACACATCAAGGGAACAGGGGAGGGGAGAAAACCCTTCACCTTTTCCTGCTTTAATGTTCACGCTGCTCTTTCATGTCAGCCGCTGTGCAGAGGAGAGCGAGCACCCGGCTGTTCAATAAGTAACCGTCACCCAGTGAGGATCAGTTAATACCGAAGTGCCTTCCTGCCTTTCCTGCTACACGATTGCTTTGGAAAGAAAGATTAATTCCAACTTTAAAAAAGAAAACACTATTTTTATCATTGCCAGAAGTCTATATGGCTTTAAAAAAGAAAAAGCACTTGCTTGTCGTTTTACATCTTGCAATTTTGTCAGTTGTTTTAAAACATGTCTCCTGTAATAAATAAGATCATTTTTATGCACTTGTTCTGCAGCTCGGAGCGAGGCCGCGGCGGGGGGGGACAGGGAAACGCTGACTCGGCTGCTCAGCCGGAGGGGCCGGCGCCGTCCCCGGGGTGCTGGATGTGATTTACCTGTAGCGCAGCAGGTACGTGGCGCTGCGCACAAATAAAGCGCTTTCCCAGTCTCCTTCCAACCGCATCCAGCAGCAGCGAGCTGGGAACGGCGCTTATTGCAGAGTGCGGCTCAGAGGGAGATGCTGGGAGAGTCGCAGTGATTTAAATCCGTGTCTTGTCTTATCCCAGCAGGTTTGTGTGCGGGCACCCACTCCAGCCCCGTTTCCCCGCGCCGGCAGCCTGTGCCGTGGTACCTAAAACACCACGCTGGAGCGACCTTGTGACTGTCAGCAGCAAGAGCGTGTGGCAGAACCGGAGAGGGTTTTCCTGCTAAAGGGTAGAGCAAAAATAGAGAAGAAAAGCGCTGAGCGTTACACTGCGTGCTGTCCGAGTGGCGGCCAGCACAGGCAGGTGAAGGAAAGCACTCGACCTCTGGGAAAAACGCTTTCTTTCGGTGCAGTTTACTGATTGCGTATCGAATGCCGTGGTTTGCGGCAGTGTCCTCACGGGCAGGCCGGCTGTCCCGCCCGTCACACGCGTCCCCGAGCATCGCTCCGGGCCCGGCTCCTGGTTCTCTCCCTCGTTAAAAATCCCCGGTGCACTGTGTGCGCCGGCCCTGGAAAACACCTCTGTGCATCTGCCAGAGCTGTGGATGAGGCTGGAAGGGCCCGAGAGTGAGGGGCACCCCTGGTGTGTGTCACCCCAAACCTTGTCCGGGGCTCATGCCAGGCTGCTGGAAGAGCTTAAACTTCCAGAAAAGCACCATTCCCCTGCACCGTTCTCCTGCACCGTTCCCCCTGCACCGTTCCCCTGCACCGTTCCCCTGCACCGTTCCCCTGCACCGTTCTCCTGCACCGTTCCCCCTGCACCGTTCCCCTGCACCGTTCCCCTGCACCGTTCCCCCTGCACCGTTCTCCTGCACCGTTCCCCTGCACCGTTCCCCCTGCACCGTTCCCCCTGCACCGTTCCCCTGCACCGTTCCCCCTGCACCGTTCCCCTGCACCGTTCCCCTGCACCGTTCCCCTGCACCGTTCCCCCTGCACCGTTCCCCCTGCACCGTTCCCCTGCACCGTTCCCCCTGCACCGTTCCCCTGCACCGTTCCCCTGCACCGTTCCCCCTGCACCGTTCCCCTGCACCGTTCCCCTGCACCGTTCCCCCTGCACCGTTCCCCCTGCACCGTTCCCCTGCACCGTTCCCCCTGCACCGTTCCCCTGCACCGTTCCCCCTGCACCGTTCCCCCTGCACCGTTCCCCTGCACCGTTCCCCCTGCACCGTTCCCCCTGCACCGTTCCCCTGCACCGTTCCCCTGCACCGTTCCCCCTGCACCGTTCCCCCTGCACCGTTCCCCTGCACCGTTCCCCCTGCACCGTTCCCCTGCACCGTTCCCCTGCACCGTTCCCCCTGCACCGTTCCCCTGCACCGTTCCCCTGCACCGTTCCCCCTGCACCGTTCCCCTGCACCGTTCCCCCTGCACCGTTCCCCTGCACCGTTCCCCTGCACCGTTCCCCCTGCACCGTTCTCCTGCACCGTTCCCCTGCACCGTTCCCCCTGCACCGTTCCCCTGCACCGTTCCCCTGCACCGTTCCCCCTGCACCGTTCCCCTGCACCGTTCCCCCTGCACCGTTCCCCCTGCACCGTTCCCCTGCACCGTTCCCCTGCACCGTTCCCCCTGCACCGTTCCCCCTGCACCGTTCCCCCTGCACCGTTCCCCTGCACCGTTCCCCCTGCACCGTTCCCCTGCACCGTTCCCCCTGCACCGTTCCCCTGCACCGTTCCCCTGCACCGTTCCCCCTGCACCGTTCCCCTGCACCGTTCCCCCTGCACCGTTCCCCCTGCACCGTTCCCCTGCACCGTTCCCCTGCACCGTTCCCCCTGCACCGTTCCCCTGCACCGTTCCCCCTGCACCGTTCCCCCTGCACTGTTCCCCTGCACCGTTCCCCTGCACCGTTCCCCCTGTACGTCCGCACTCCGCAGGCTGCAAACCCAGCAGAGCACAGGGGCGCTGGGACACGTCCTTGGGAAAATAAAGCCTCTCTGAAGCAGCCCAGGTGGGGCGAGGCCTGATTAGGCAGCAAAAATATCATCAGTCATTTCTGGAAGCGCTCACGGAGGCTTTTTGTCTTCTTTGGCTTTACTTTTCTTCAAAATATTTTGCTTTTCATCTGGTGCCTGTGTTATTTTGATTCGGCACGGGGTCTGGCGTATTTTATTTGAATACCCTTTGTGGTGGGCCAGCTCTCAGGTGACTTGTGGAGCAGAACTGAACACGAAATAGGGAAGATTTTCCCTCCCTCTGGTCACTGCTCCCCTTAATGAAAACAGGACCCAGATGGATTTCAGAGCGAAACCCATAGCCAGAGATGGGCATCGGCACTGAGCAGGATTCACCATCACCCGTGACGGCCCCCTGATGAATCCTAACCCAGCGAACACCAGCTGCATCCAGAGATGTTCTGTGGTTGCTCCAGCGCCGGAGCAGGATCAGCCCTTCGCAATGACCCGAGGGTTTGGGGCAAATGATAAACGCGGCCCCAGAGGCTTCTCTTCCTCGTCCTCGTGCGCTGCAGATGCGCCGCTGCTCTCAGGCCCTGGTCCACCGCACTCGATGCTGTTCTGTCAGGGCCATGTTGTTGTTGGCGCACAACTCAGGGACTTTGAGGAAAGACTTTTTCTATTTCCTCCTGACTTGAATGGCTCCTTTGAAGGGCAGCGGCTCTCCATCCGCGTCCCCCTGTCCGGCTGAATCAATCTTGCGGTCAGCGTTGGGAAAGGGGAAATAAAAGAAGGAAAAAGCCTCGCGAAGAGGGAAAATGGACAGGTCTGACCATCGAGTGACTGAGAGCGGCTGGAGAAGCGGGACTGGACGTCGGGCCGTGCCAGGGCGCTCACGGGGGAAATCCAGCCGAGCCCTTTCTTCCCAGAACCTGGAGCAGACGGGCTTGGTGAGGGGTGGCCACATGAACTTAAAAATAGCAATGTTGTTGAACATAAAGCATCTGTCAGGAGTTAATATGATTAATTAGAGGTGTCTGTCTGTCTTTCCCCTCTCCGGGCAGGCAGGGGGGACTGAACCCCAAGGCCGGGTGGGCAGAGCTGGTTTGTCCCGCCAGCCCCGGCTGCAGCGCAGACCATTGCCCTGCAACCTGCGCTTGGTGAAGATGCGCCCGCAGCCGCAGGGCCGTGCAGGAAAACACAATAATGTCCAATATCCAGAGCCGTGACCGTGCCGACGGCACCGTGCGGTCAGAGGGACGGGTCGCCGGATCCCCGTTCTGAACTTTTTCCAGGTAGGTCCCAGATATGTCCCTGATGGCTGCGTGTTTGTCAGTGGTGTGAAATGATCAGTCACTGATCACCACGCCAAGAGCAGGAAACGCTGCAATAGCCACTGCTGCTGTTAAAGGCTGGTGAGTGCAACACGTGCAAGGTAAACCAGCATGTGTGCAATCCGTGTTGGCCCTTCAGGTCTGGGTGACGCTGCTGTCCCACCAGCAGCCCCAGCACCGTCCCAGTTGGCACACAGGTTGTGTCTGGGGCCAGCAGGACACAGACCGGGTGCAGGGGCCACCGCAGCCCGGCTGTGCCAGGCTGATCTTACCTAAGACAAGCTGAGCCGAGCAGTGCCATGCTAAGCTGTGCCAGCAGTGCCATGCCAGCTGAGCTGTTCCACGCCATGCCAAGCTGTGCTATCAGCACCATGCTGTGCCGTGCCATCCGAGCTGTGCCGTGCCATGACAAACTGTGCCAGCCATGCTATGTGAGCCATGCTATGCCATGCCAAGGCATGCTGGCAGCAGCATGCTGTGCCGTGCCATACTGTCCAAGCCATGCCATACCATGCCATAATGGCTGAGCTATACCATGCCGTGCTTTCTGAGCTGTGCCATACCATGCCATAACAGCAGAGCTATACCATGCCGTGCTTTCTGAGCTGTGCCATACCATGCCATAACAGCAGAGCTATACCATGCCGTGCTTTCTGAGCTGTGCCATACCATGCCATAACAGCTGAGCTATACCATGCCGTGCTTTCTGAGCTGTGCCATACCATGCCATAACAGCTGAGCTATACCATGCCGTGCTTTCTGAGCTGTGCCATACCATGCCATAACAGCAGAGCTATACCATGCCGTGCTTTCTGAGCTGTGCCACGCCATGCCCAGCTGTGCCACGAGCACCACGCCATGCCGTGCCGTGCCGGCCGAGCCGTGCCCGCCGCAGCCCGTGCCCGCCGCCGGTGTCGGGCCGTGGGCGGTTCTCCCCACGCGGCGGCAGCGCGGGGCGGTGGCGGCGGTTCGCCCCCCCCACCGGCGGCTCTCCCCGCCCCGGGGGCCCGGCCGGGCGCGGATTGGTGCGCGGCGCCGGCCCCCTCGGAGCGCGGCCGCCATCGGGGCTATTTGACGTGTCGGTGGGGCCAGGGAAGGGTTTCGTCTCGCCGGGGCCGCCGCCGCCGCCGCTCCGCCGCCCGCCCGGCCCGGCCCGGCCCCGCGGAGCCCGGCGCCCCCCCCCCCTTTCCCCCGCCCCAAATGAGCGGTGCCCCCGGCGGGCCCCGGCCGAGGACCCCGCCGAGCCGCGGAACCGCGGGCGCCCCGTCGCCCCGGCCGCCCCCCGCCGACCCGCTCCGCCAGGCCAGCCGGCTGCCCATCCGCGTCCTGAAGATGCTCAGCGCCCACGGCGGCCACCTCCTGCACCCCGAGTACCTCCAGCCGCTCTCCTCCACGCCGGTCAGCCCTATCGAGGTCAGTGCCCGCCGCCCCCGCCCGCTACCCCGGGGTCCGCCCGGGGCTCATCCCGGTCCGGCGCTCCCGGCTCCTCCGGGCCGGGCTCATCCGTTCCTGGCGCTCCCGGCTCCCCGCGATCCGCTCCTTCCCTGCTCTCCCGCCGCAGCCCGGCTCCCCCCACCCCACCCCGCTCCTTCTTCCCCGGCCAAGCGCATCCCCCCGTCCCCCCCATCCCCCGCGCCCTGGCTCCGCGCCGGGCTCGGCCCCGCTGCACCCGGGATTTTGGGGGTGGGATGGGGGGGGCCGGGCCGGGGGCACCGTCGGGGTTCCCCCCTGACCGGCTCCGCTCCGCCCGCAGCTGGACGCCAAGAAGAGCCCGCTGGCGCTGCTGGCCCAGACCTGCTCGCAGATCGGCAAGCCCGACCCGCCGCCCTCCTCCAAGCTGAACGCCGTGGCCTCCGCCGGGCTGCCCGCCGCCGAGAAGGAGCCCGCCGCCCGCCCCGCCGCCCTGAAGCCCCCGGGCAGCGCGGACGCACCGCCCGAGGACAAGTCCAGCTTCAAGCCCTACTCGAAGGGCGCTGGGGAGCCGCGCAAGGAGGGCAGCGCAGACAAGGCCGGCTTTCGGGTGCCCAGCGCCGCTTGTCCGCCGTTTCCCCCGCACGCCGCCGCCTCGCCCGGCAGCTCCCGCGGTGCCTCGCCGCAGCACGCCGACCCCAAGGGCACCGAGGAGAAGAAGGAGCCCGAGGCGGGCAAGCCCAGCCCCGAGGGGACCGGCGGGGGGCTGGTGCGTGGGGCAGCGGAGCCCGGGGCGCATGGCGAACCCCCCTCGGGCCGCAAGTCGGAGCCCCCCGCCCTGCCGCCCGCCGGCCATGTGGCCCCCGTCTCGCCCTACAAGCCGGGCCACTCCGTCTTCCCTCTGCCGCCTTCCAGCATCGGCTACCACGGCTCCATTGTCGGTGCCTACGCCGGCTACCCATCCCAGTTCGTGCCCGGGCTGGACCCCACCAAGCCGGGCCTGGTGGGCAGCCAGCTGCCGGGGGCACTGGGGCTGCCGGGCAAGCCGCCCAGCTCCAGCCCGCTCACCGGGGCCTCGCCGCCCTCCTTCATGCAGGGATTATGCCGGGACCCGTATTGCCTGAGCTACCACAGCACCTCGCACCTGGGCTCCAGCAACTGCTCCAGCTGCGTGCACGACCCCGGCAGCCTGAAGAGCGGATACCCCTTGGTGTACCCCACGCACCCCCTGCACTCGGTGCACACCACGCTTTCCTCCAGCGGCACCCCCAGCCTGCCCGGCCACCCCCTCTACACCTACGGCTTCATGCTGCAGAACGACCCCCTGCCCCACATATGCAACTGGGTGTCTGCCAGCGGACCCTGCGACAAGAGGTTTGCCACCTCGGAGGAGCTGCTCACCCACCTACGGACCCACACGGCCCTGCCAGGGGCGGAGAAACTCTTGGCGGGTTACCCTACCTCCGGGCTGGGCTCCGCAGCCTCCTGCCACCTCCACCTCCCGCCCGCCGCCCCCGGGAGCCCCAACACGTTACCCGCCTCCCTCTCCTTGAGGAGCCCACACACTTTGGGACTAAACAGGTACCACCCCTACGGCAAGAGCCATTTGCCCACGGCCGGCGCGCTGCCGGTGCCCTCCTTGCCGGCCGCCGGACCTTACTACTCTCCATACGCGCTCTACGGCCAAAGACTAACTTCAGCTTCTGCACTGGGATATCAGTAACCGCGGCGGCCCCTCGCCCTGCTCAGCCTCCTCCTCGCCCCAGCCCCTCGCTCCCTCCTTGGACTGTGTATTTATTTACTGTATGTTAGCTTAAAGCTGGGAATATAAGTGCATTAATACACCGATGAATCAATGGTATGCAAACAGTCTGTGTCCAAAAAAAAAAAAAAACCAACAAAAAAAAAACCAAAAAAAAAAGAGAGAAAAAAAAAGAAAAAATCTTTCCTTTGCAGGTGTGGGGGTTTTGGTTCCTTTTGGTTCCTTTTGGTTCCTTTTGGTTTTCCTTTTCTGTTTATTTTGATTTTTTTCCCTCCCTTTTCTTCTTTTCCCCACTGAGGAATTCTTGCATGACTCCTGACACACAAGGAGAGAAAGAAAAGGCCTTTTCCTCCCGCGTCCGTCGTCAGGATTCTGTTCCTCTTCATTTGTCAGCTTAACACATGTAATGTTGATTTTTTTTTAATTTCTCTTTATTTCTTGCGATGTGGCCGGGCCGGGGCGGCTGTGACGGAGGGGCGGGCGAAGGCCTGGCCACACAGCTCCCCGTCCCACGGCTCTGCCGCCGTGACCGCCGCTCCCACCGCGGCCGTGGGAAGCGGCACCGTGTGTGTGTCCCCCGCGGGGGGCGAAGAGCGGCGGCTCCAGCGGGCAGCACCGGGCTCAGCGGAGGGCGCTGGGTCCCTCGACCGGAGCAGCGGGAGGGCGGCGAGCGTGGCGGGTGATGAGCTCCGGCTTGGTAAGTCTGATTTTGTTAATAAATGACTCTTGGTTATATTCACCCTGTGGTGTCTTCTCTCGTCCCTCCCTGCACTCCTCCCTCCCTGTGCTGCCGGGACCTCGCGTTCCTGGGGGGCTCCGTACCGGGCTGGGGGCTCCGTACCGGGCTGGGGGCTCCGTACCTGGGCGGGGGGCTCTGTACTGAAGCTGGGGACTTCATGCCGGGGGTCTCCGCACCGGGGCTCCGTGCCGGCCCGCGGGCTCCCAGCACCATCTAGCGGCAGCGGCGGCGGGTGCGCCCGGTCCCGACCCCCGGGGCTGCGGGACCCTCCCGGCCCTGAGCGCGGTCCCGCCGCATCCCCGGGCATCGCCGCATCCCCGGGCCGGGCGGCGGCTGCGGGGCGGGGGGGCTCGTGTAGGAGAAACGGGGCGTGCGGTGCCTCCTCGGGTCCTTTTCCTCGCGTGTGCGTTTCCCCGGGAGGAAAGCGCCGGGTTTTCTCGTGCGTGGCGGAGCGGGGAAGGTTCGAGAAGGCGTTTGAGCTGAAACCCATGCAAAGAGTCCCCAGTGCCCCCCGAGCGGATGGGAACCCCTCTCCTGCCTGCACCCGCCGCAGGAATTCGGCTTTAGGGACGGAATTGCGATACAAACGGGGTCCCACTCCCATGTAGGGGTGTGTGGGCAGCCAAGAGCTGGTGTGGAATCACAGTCCCCCTCCCCATTTGCTATTCTTGCTGTCTGTGCGAGGAGGGTCGATGGCTCTGAGATGGGGCTGGTTCCCACCGCTCCTGCCTGCTCCAGGCCTGCGGCAGCAGGGGTGCTGCCCCCCCCAGGCCCCAAAAAGGGGGCTTTTCTCCCAGCAGCAGCACCCCGGCTGTGCCCCACTGCCCTTTGAGATCTCACGTGCTCCTATTGCCCCACATCACTTCTTTTTTCTTGCTGTTGAGTGCTTTACGCCTGTTGCGTTTTGGGTGAGTCATGCAATTAATCGCACTTAATTGCCTTCTCTATGTTGCCTTATGCCCTGTGTTTAAATTCCTTTGTGTCCTTTGAGCTGAAAAATAATGTGCTTAGAACAGGGCCTTGTTTTGCCAACGGGAATTTTATTTTCCTGCCGGTTACCGCGAGCGTGGCCGTGGGCATGGGGCTGGCGGGGGGGCCCGCCGGGGTCTCCTGCTGCAAACTCATGGCTGGTTGCTGGAAATGGGGGTGTTTGGTGGTGCTGGGGGCCGCTCTCCCCTTGGCCTGCGATTCGCCGGGCTGGGTTGGGAGCAGAGGGGCTTTGCTGCGGCTGTTTGCTCTGCCCGGCGGGCGGCAGTGCCGGGGTGTCCTGTCCCGTGTCCCAGCTGGGTGCTGGACCCGTTGCAGCCGCTGCTCACCGCGGAGCGGGGTGTTGGGGCAGCGGGCACAGCACTGGTGGGACAGCTCCTGTGCTACCGCGGAGACACGGGGTGGCATTTGAAGGTGTTGTGGGCACCCCTGCCCCTCGGGAGCATCGCTGCTCCTGGGTTGTGGCCCCTGATGCTGCTCGGTGTCGGCCTCGCTTGAGCACCACCAGTCCCTGGGATAAATCACGACTCCTCGGCTGCAGCTCCAAAATGCGGTGCCTGTTGCGGGTGCCCAGTGCAGTGTTTTGTCCCACCGTGCCCCTCCCCGTCCGCAGCCCGGCGTCCGCCGCTGGAGACCCTCGTGCCGCGGGGCGAGAGGGCGACGCGTGGTGCTGGGGGATGCGCATGAGGCGCGATAGAACAGTGCAGACCGTGCCGGCCCTGGGGGCCCTGCCGTGTGTGAGGGTCCATCTCCCCTCTCCCCAGGCCCCTCCTCACACCAGGGTGCTCCCAGCTCCAAAACGCGGCCCCTGCGCGCTCCCGGTGCCGGCGGGAGCTGGATGCTGCTCCGTGCGTCCTGCCGCGCACAAGGCTCCCCGAGGAATGTTTTTCCCCTCCCTAAAGACTGCAGCACTGGGGCCAGGCTGTGTGAATGCTGCAAGGTAGCATCTGATCACAGCCGGCACTCAGAGGCTTTATCTGCCGGGGAATGATTGTGGTGCCAATATATTAAATAACTCCCTATCTAATGTATGCCCAGGTTACTGCAGAATTCATTTTATAAGAGCACTGGGATGCACTTTATTAATCATTCTGTCTAACAACCTGCACTCCACAGTTTCAGTTTGATTTGATTCAACCCTGTCTTTCTGCAAAATATATAGCTGAGTGGGTCGGATAATGTATGGCTTAATTTAGAGTTGTATGGGTTTGAATTACCATTTTCATAATGTGCTGTGCATTAATGTGTTGCATCATTTATACAGAAAAATGTGTGAGGTTTCAAACCTCTCCGGGAGGCAGAAGTCAACCAAAAGGAACGTGGAGCGACAGAAAAAGGCCCTTTCAATCCCAGCCATGGGGGGCGGTTTGGGGAGGGAGGGCTGGGTTAACACAGGTGGGTGCTGGACGCGGGAACAGTGGGTTTGGGGCTCCCCTCCCTATTGCAACCTCTGCAGCTCCCCCCGAGCTGCCGGGACCTCCAGCGCCTGACTCGCCGGTGACCCCGGTGCCGGTGCTCGCCGCAATCGCGCCCGCCGTCAGTCACCCCGCACCGCGAGGAAAAGGCTCTGATTATCCAAATACAGTCATTAAAGGGGAAATGTGTTTTTAGGACTGTCAGAGTGATTAATGAGGGTTAGCAATCCTTGCAAATGCACTTGTTTAGTCTAACTGGCAGCCTCTATTTTCCTATTGATTTATTGCGGCCGTTGCCGGGGCTGCGCTGTGTGTGGAGGGAGCCGGCCGGGGCTGTCGCGGCGGAGAGCGCGGGTGCGCGGCGGAGGGGCCCGGCCAAGCGGCACGGCATGGTTTGCTGTGCCCGGCTGTCGGAGGCAGCCGAACAAAGGCAACATTATCCCTTGTGCCGGGGAAGGAATGACTTGGACGCACATGCAGAACAGCTCCACCGTGCCGCGTGCCTTATAAATATCCCCGTTTGTAAGGCCCGGAGCCCATCTGACCGCAAATGATCCATCCACCTAATAAATATGTGAATGAAAGAGCGAGGCCGTATTTTGTTGTTGCTGTTGTTTTCCTTCCTCTCCTGCACGCAGCCCCCTGATGTCTTTTAGGTGATGCGGAGGTGTCTGCCCGCAGACGGACAAGGCGTTTCGGAGCACAAGGTCTTCGAGGCTGGTGCGCGCCCGCCAAGAGGAGGTCAGGTCAGGATGCCGGAGCCGGAGCACGAGCGATGGTGGGTGGATGAGAAGTTCCTCAGCTGCATAAAGCAGCTTTTCTTTCCGCTAGAGCCGCGGTGGAAGCCCCGGAGAACACGGGCTCTGTGTTTGTCCTGCCAGCCGCAGCGGAGCGGCCACGTCCCGGCCCCTGCCAGCGTCCCCACACCCAGCACAAGGTCGGGGCTTTGCTTTGGGGGATGAGTCGTGCTGCGTGTGCCAAGAGCGGACCCGGAGGGACAGACCAAGCCCCAGAGACACCCCTGCAGCCGACACCGCCTCCGCAGAGCTCCTGCTGCCCGCAGCCGAGAAAGGAGCAGCCGGCGGCGACACGGAGCGGAGGGGGCAGCTGGGGACACCGGGGTGCAAAGCTGCTCCCCTGGTTTGCAGCCGTGACCGTGGCCCCGCGCCGGAGCCCAGCGCTGCCCTGGTCTGCGGGTTTTCTCCAGCAAGAGCACAAGTGATGGAGGCCTTGGAGAAGAGCAAAGACCTCAAGGCTCTCGGGGACCCCCAAGCCAGAAGAGTGTGGGCAAGTGCTTGGGGTGCCGTGGCGACCAGGAACGCTGCAGGTGGCGTTTGAAGCCACCACTGTCACCTCCCTGGCCATAAATCAGCGTGAGGTGCGGATCCTCCCATCGGCACCGCACCACTTGCAGCAGCGATGAACTAACATCTCCCCACCGCGCCAGGACAGCCAGGTCTGGCTGCTGACCAGTTACCAGTGCCCAGTGTGACCCGTGGCTCCCTCCTTCCCCTGCGATGTCCGATGCTGGTGCCAGCTCAGCGTGGCCGTCTGGCACGGGGCTGTGAAAGCCCCGCTCCTCGTGCTGATCTGCACGGATCTGCCCTGGTGCATGCAAGCGATCCTGTTCCTCACCATGATGTAGTAGTTATCTCTGTTTGTCATCACAATGAATAACTGAAGAGCCATAATTCTGTACACAGAAATGTTCCAGCTAAACGCTCGCTGCGGGAGGCGCTCGGCTGATACCTCAGTTTACAGAGTATCTTCCTTGAGCTCAACTCACAATAACAAACAGATTTCCACAGACCGTAATGTTTTCTAACACGGTGTTTATGGAAACTTCCCGGAGCAGCTTTCCCGTGACTTCACCCCACCTTCCATGGCGGTGCGCGCGTCGGGACGGAGGAACGCGACCTCTGCGAGGACGGACCGCGCGGGAGCTGCCGTCGCAAGGCGGGCGGTGGAATGTGGCTGTGGCTCGGCAGAGCCGGCCTGGACGGGCCGAGCGGAGCGGGGTGACACACTTGACGCCGTGCAGGGGGCAACGTGACCTCTGCCGACACCCCGTGGGCACAAACACCAGGGACCATCCCTCCTGGCCCAGCTGAACCCGGGGCAGCCGAAGGACGTGCAGCATCCCAGCCATGTGGTGTCTTTGGGGGCTGTAAATCCTGGGAATCCAGCATCCTGCTCATGGACACCCCGCCGGATCAGGGACCTGAGATGGCCTTTTTGTGTCTCCCACGTCTGCAAGAGGGTAGGTCCCGGTGCCACGCCGGTGCCCAGCGCATGTCCAGCATCACCAGTGCCTCACTGGGAGAGGGAGATGCTGCTGTCCCTGAGAAAAAGGGGTGGTGGAAGCCCGGGGGTACCGGTGCCCCCTCTCCATGAGCAGCTTCTGCAGGAGGGGTGGCAGGAACAGAGGAGACTGAGGCATTTTCAGATGCGCTGCTTGCCGGGCAGAGCTGCTGTAACAGCACCGAACTGCTGCTGCTGGAGCGACGGTTCCCTTTGCGGGTTTCGTTCTGGTTCCCTTTGCGGGTTTCGTTCTGGTTCCCTTTGCGGGGTTTTGTCCCAGATCCCCGCTCAGTCTCGGTGACGTTCATGGCGCTGGAGCGGGACAGTGGCCGGGTCCTCCCTCCGAGCTGGGAAGAGCTGCGATCTGTGGAAAACGTCTCTGACGTGAAGCGAAGCGCCAGCCGGGCTCACAGGGAGCTGCTCATTTCTCACAGGCACGGAGCAACCCGAGGTTTGCGAGAGAACGATTGCTCAACCTGTCCCAGATAACAACCGCTTGCATGGCAGGGCCGGGAAGGGGAATTCGCTGCCCCGGCTGCTGGGAAATGGAGCTGAACACCCCTTTGTTCCTTCTGGGGTTTCTGCAGGTGCCTCAGGCTCTGGCTGGATTTTGTGCTGGGAAAAGCTCCTTGGGAAGGCGCTCGCTGGGTGCTCGTCCAGCTCCTCCAGCCGCAGGGATGTGCTGCGTTGATAATCCCCAGACTTCCACGGCTCAGATGCTCAGCTCCCACCCACCGCTGGCCGATGAACCTGCCCGGCTTTTCGGGGGCGCAAAGCCAGGAGCAGCCCTGGGACCAGGCTCGGGGGTCTCCGCAGGGTTCCCCATGTCCCAGCCCCAGCAGTCGTGTCTCTCGCTCCAGGTGCATCCTGGTGCGGGGCAGAGCCCGCAGCGCTTCTCACCACGGGGGAGCTCCCATGGTCTTGGGCTCTATCGTGTTGGTTTTGGGGTCTGTCGTGCTGTTTTGGGGTCTGGCTCATGCTGCTTGAGCACTGGGGGTTGCATCCAGCACCCAGCACACTCTCAGGTGGTTTTGGGGGAGACGGCAGCTGGGGCAGAGCCAGAGTGGGGCTGGTGGCTCCAGCTTGGCAAGGGACGCTCCGCGCTCAGCACCGAGCTGTGGCACAGCCAGAGGGGGGTGATGGGCACAGGAGCTCCAGCTTGCACCCCACATTGCACGCTGGTGCCCATCGCTTGCACCCCAGCAGGGCTCAGCGGTGGGTTTTTGGGGAGAGGGGCCGGTTTTCTCCACAGGGCAGGGCAGGGTACCAGGGATGCTGGAGCATCCCGCACCCCAGCGCCCGGCGTGCCCCTGCTCATCCCTCTCCCCTGCGCCCTTGCCACCGCAAATGGCCCTTTTATCTCTCGGGGAGGCACAAATGGAGCTGTCAGATGCCATCAGCCCTGCGATATGACAGGTTGCGGGAGCCGGGGCCCCTCGAACAGAGCAGCCTTGTCTGTCAGAGCCGCCTGACACTCCCCATAATGGCCAGATGGATGAGACTCTGAAAGTAGGGCCCGGCGCGTTTTCAACTCTATTTTGGGTGAAAACACTTCTTGAAAGATCTTGAAAGGAGCTGGCAGTTGAGTAGTTCAGATGATTAATGAGCCCTGGCTCTGGCGGGTGGATTTCTCGCGCCGTGCCAGCAGCCGGGCTGCTGCAGTGGCCAAGACACGGCGCGCTCCCCCCGGCCCCCCGGCCTTCCCGGAAATGACACCAGCGCGACAGGCCCCGCATATGGAAAAAGTTAAATATAAATTACTGCTGAAAGAGGCCTCGCCGAGCCGAGTTAGTTAAAGATGTTTATGGATTCAGAAACACGGGCCTGCATATGTATTTAGGGATGACAAATGTGATTCAATAAGTCAGGAATTTCTCCGTGGGCTGAGGCGGGACCCGCGCGGGCGCTGCTCCGGGCTCTCGGGCTCGGCCGCGTCAGCGCCATAAATCCTGCGGACAGGCTCCTTTTTCCTTCCCGGGCAGCTCGGGCTTCATTTTCATTTCTTCCCGCGGACCAGAGCGAGTCGCTGCATCTCCTGCACCCGGGACGTGGCAGCGGCGCCCGGACCCTCCATGTGCATCCCGGGGGGCTCAGGAAAAGCGACGGGTGCTCCGTGTGGGTCACAGGGGACCACGCCGTCCCCACTGCCACCAGCACAGGCACGTCCCCGTCCATCCCAGGCTCTCCCGTCCCCCAGAGCCGCACTCGCCGGAGCAGCCGGAGCCTTCAGGACTGTCAGCGGATGATTAATGACCAACAAGCCCGAAACTGCCCCGACTGCCGGGCTGGGTGGTGTTTGACCCAGTGCTTGATGGGTTCAGATGTACTGCAGCAAACCGCTTCGCCTGGGCGGCCTCGTGGGGCGGGGGCGCACCCGTGTCCCTCGTCCAAACTGCCCTGTGCTCCGTGCTGCTCTGGAGCAGCTCACTTGGGGAGCACAATGTCGGGGGCCACAGCAAACTAAGGAAGAACCCCCCCCAAATGAAACTCTGGCTGCGGTGGTGTGGGGCAGGCAGGGGTGTCCACAGCAGGGGTGCTGGATTTTGGGTGCCAAACCCCAGCAAAGCTGCAGTGCTGGGCAATACGGGACCGGCTCCTGGGCTCCCCCCATCCCGCTGCCTCCGTGGGGTCCCAGGGAAGCCCCTTTCGGGGGGTCAGCCCCCGGCCGGGCTTTTGACCGACAGCCACATTCCTTTGTCCTGGTTTTATTCGTTAGCAGCGCTTGGCCTGGACACAGAGACAGCTAATGAGGGACTGAGTTTATTGCAGTTTGATTTTTCTGTTAAAACAATACAATAAAATAAATGCACTTGGAAATCTGGTATGTGTTTGTACATAGTAGATTTATGGCTTTGGAGGCTTCCAGGGAGACGCAGCCTTTCATTCCCTTCCTTATTGGAACAGATCGTATTGCAGAGTTTAAAGGGCTCTGGAGTTGTGATTTATTTGAAGGGAGAAACTAGGGAAATCCAACTATCTGTTCCCTGGCTCAGATCATCCAGAAACTCCCCGGCCAAGGGGCCGGGGCTGCACCTCCTCCGCGGATTTGGTTTTTCCCCTCCTGTCGCTTACATTATCCCACTCTAAATATATCACAGAGACAGGGCTGACTCCTGACCTGGGCTTCAGCACCTCGCCGCGGCTTCCCCAGCCCTTCCCGGAATCCCACACATAAATCACCCTCCTGGAGCCCTTTCCAAGCTGCTCTGTGCCGCTCACGGGATGGGACCTCGATCCAGAGCAAAGAGCTGTTCCCCGAGCCCCAAAACTGGCTTTTTTAAAGCATTTGGCACTTGCAGGCTGGAACTCTCTGGGCTTCAGTGCAAAACCCCCTCCGGCCTCTCCCAGGTACCTCTGGGACTTTGGGAAAAGCCGGTTTGGGTCCCACCAGCAGCGTCCATCCTCCCCGTGCCGTGTCGGATGAAGAACAGAAGGAGTGACTGGGGTTTCCAGCCTGGGGGGACCAATGCTGGTGACCACCCCCTCCTCCTCCTCCTCGTCCTCGTCCTCGTCCTCCTCCTCCTCCTCCTTGCACCCCAGCTCCATCCCAGCGTCCCCAGCCCTTGTTTTTCGCGGGGTGTTTTCCCTCCCCGCACACAGATGGGCTCTGTTTGCCATTAACTTCCCTCCTCTGCCCTCGGAGCTGATCCGAGTGCTAATTCTCACGCATGTTTCGGGTAAATCCACTTTCTTTTCCCGGGATGAATTGTGGTTTCCAAGCGCCATTAATCATTTCCCTTTAGAGAACGGCGTCGGGGGGCTGGAAACATTGCTCCTTTCTCTGCCGGGAGGATGACCTGGCACGCTGGCGCCCGGCCACGGCGCTGGCGTCTGCGGGGCCGCACGGAGCAAAGCCTGGGGGTGAGCTCTGGGACGGCAGCGTTGGCTCCCACGGGGACCATCCCCTCTGAGAATGAGCCCCCCGGCCGTGAGATTTGGGGCGAGCAGGAGGATGGAGGATGGAGGAAAAATCACTGCCGAAACACCACGAGTTTTAACCCGTTTCAGAGAACCGCTTCCCCAAGGGGATTGTCCCCGGAGCTTGTTTGCCCCGTGAGATGTGGGGACATGAAATCCGTGCGGAGGTGCAGGCGAGCGTGTCCCGATGGCAGCGAGGTGCGTGGTGCAGCGAGCACATGTGGGTGTTTTCCCCTCCCCAGCTCGGCACTGTCAGCGGATGATTAATGGCCAGCGCCACGGAACCGCCTTGATTGCCAAGCGCTGCATTGTTAGCCCTGACATGGAACGAGCCCGGACATACTTTAACACAATTCTGCACCCTAATCTGCAAATAACGTTCGATAGACTTAATTTGTTAAGTATTTCCCCCCGCACGGTCCCTCTCCCCATCTCCTTTCCCTGTCAAAGCCACGTCAGAGCGGGCAGGGGCCTCACAGCCCCAGCGCCACTGCAGCCCCCAGCGCCATTCGGCCTCGGGGTGCTTTCCAAACATCTTATGGAATAGTTATTGGGCATCACGGGGATGGGATGGGATGGGATGGGATGGGATGGGAATGGGGTGAGATGGGAATGGGATGGGATGGGAATGGAGATGGAATGGAAATGGGGATGGGAATGGAGATTGGGATAGGGATGGAGATTGGGATGGGGATGGATATTGGGATGGGGATGGGGATGTAGACTGGGATGGGGATGTAGATTGGGATGGGGATAGGGATGGGGATGGGGATGAGGATGGGGATGGGGATGGAGATGGGGCTGGGGCTGGGGATGAGGACGGAGATGGGGATGGGGATGGAGATGGGGATGGAGACGGGGATGGGGATGGGGATGGAGATGGGGATGGGGATGGAGATGGGGATAGGGATGGGGATAGGGATGGGGATGGGGATGAGGATGGGGATGGGGATGGGGATGAGGATGGGGATGGGGATGAGGATGGGGATGGGGATGGAGATGGGGATGGGGATGGAGATGAGGACGGAGATGGAGATGGGGATGGAGACAGGGATGGGACAGACGAGCCAGAGCTCTCCCCAGCACCGCTCCGGCCGCGCACACAGGTAACCTTAAACGCCGAAGCAGGAGCCATGGGGACAGAGTTTTTCCACCCCTATTCACAGCTGTCAGGCGGTGATTAATGGCCAACAGGCTGGAAATTGCCTTTATTGCCAGCCCGGCATTGTTACTTGTGACAGCTAATGAGGTTGGACAGACTTTTACACGGCGCTTTACGCCCGTCCCGCTGCAGCAGCCCCGGGGGGTCGGTGCTGGGGGTGGGGGGACCCTCTGGCTCCCCAGCCCTCACCAAACCCCCCGCGTCCCGGGGGTGGGCACCGTCCGTCCCCCCGTGGGAGTGGGGGCAGCGGGCAGGATGGGACCAGCGCTCAGAGTCCGACCAACTCGTCTCCATTAACTTCGCACTAAAACCCACCAGCGCTTTCCACCCGGGCTCCGCTGCAGCGGGCGTGAGGGGCGGGGGGGTGAAACGTTTTCAAGTGCTGGAGAGAAGTGGGTGCAATAAACCATTTGTTCATATAGAAAAGCCCGTGCTGTTAGAAACCAGAGACCCGCGGCGCAGCCCCCGCCGAATGATCCTGGCCCCGGGTCCAGAAGTAATGATTTTTTTTGGCTTTTTATTTTTTTCCCCCTTTTTTCAGGATTATTACGAATAATATTTACCTTTGTGCGAGTTCACATCTTGATGCTGTTAAACACGTGGACGCAGCTGGTTTCCCATTCAGGGTAATGATATAGCGCCGATGTTATGAAGCAAAACCTCGCCTGTGAGCCAGAACACCCCACATTTAAAAATCTATTACTTTTCAATATTATATGAATGTATTTTGCTCCAGCTAAGAGCAATTTCCTAGTTTACCCTTATTAAACTGTGAGGGGGCTGAGCAGAGGTTCTTGATTTATGAAACACATACTAGATTCATTAAAACCTTTAAAGATTTAATACGTTTTATCAAGGCCTTAAATCTGGGCAAGCGTTTAAAAAAAAAAGCAAGCCTAATACAAGGTCTATTTCATCTCTGGCGCCCTTTCGCGTTTATTTAAGAGCTGTAAAATTTGGATTGACAAATATCACGGATATTTCATTCCTTATTTCCAAACAGCGCTGAATCCTCCTGACAGGTTTGTTATACATAACCCTCGGAGATCTATCAAGTGCAAAGATCAAATTATTCTCCTTTATTGACGTTTTATACATCTCTCCATGTTTTTTAAGTCCCCTTCAACAATTACCGAGGTGGAAGATTTAATATGTTTTTGCCTGGCCTGCCACTTTTCCTGTTATTTCCCCTTCGTCTGCCCAAACCAGGACTAAAGGGAACGGGGGGTCCATGGTGATGGGGAGCGGGGCCGGGGGCAGCGGGACAGGGGACATGGGGACACTGTGATGGTTCCCACGCGCAAGCCGGGGGTTGGCACCTGAGACAACCTTCTGTGAGCTCTGCAAAGCCTGCGCAGGGCCCGGTGTATGCCCCCGCCACGCCGCCCTCCCCATCTCTCGGAGCGGAGACCCTGAAATTTGGGGTGCGCAGCCCCCCAGCCCTGCGGGGCGATCGGCTCCGGCGCGGGCGGGTCTCGAACCTCCGGACCCGCTGTTCCCGCGCCTCCACCGCCCCCTGGCGGGGCGCCGAGGCGGCGGACGGCACGGTCGCGCTGTGATGACGTCAGAGCGGCGCCTGGCAGAGAGCGGGCCGAGCAGCGGGCATGGCCCAGCTGGGCGCCATCGCCGCGCTGTCCCTCAGCTTCCTCGCCGCCGCCTTCCTCTCGGCCATCCACAAGATCGAGGAGGGGCACATCGGCGTCTACTACCGGTGAGGCGGGGCCCGCGGCCTCCCCCGGGCGGGCGGGCCGGCCCCGGGCCCTGCGCGGGCCGGGCCGCCTCTCACCGCCGCTCTGTGTGTCGTTCCCCCCGCAGCGGCGGCGCGTTGCTGACCTCCACCAGCGGGCCCGGCTTCCACCTCATGCTGCCCTTCATCACGTCCTACAAGTCAGTGCAGGTGCTGCTGGGCCGGGGGGTCGGGCTGGGTTGGTCCCGGCGGCGGAGCGAGCGGTGCAGGGA
The DNA here is from genome assembly GCF_037038585.1 of Patagioenas fasciata. Lineage (NCBI taxonomy): Eukaryota > Metazoa > Chordata > Aves > Columbiformes > Columbidae > Patagioenas > Patagioenas fasciata. Next base: position 6,911,226 of record NC_092545.1, read on the forward strand.
AAGGGAGCTGGGGACAGCAGGGTGACCATGAGCCAGCGCTGGGCCCTTGTGGCCAGGAAGCCAATGGGACCTGGGGTGGGTTAGAAGGGGGTGGTCAGTAGGGCAGAGAGGTTCTCCTGCCCCTCTGCACTGCCCTGGGGAGACCACACCTGGAATATTGTGTCCAGTTGTGGCCCCTCAGCTCCAGAAGGACAGGGAACTGCTGGAGAGAGGGCAGAAACCTGCATCTGCTGTAGGTGCTTATCAGCAAGCAGGCTTTGTGCGGGGAAAAACCTGTCCCCTAAGCCTCTTTTCTTAAATCTCCCTTCAGACCACGCTGCAGACGGATGAGGTGAAAAATGTTCCTTGTGGTACCAGGTGAGACGTTCAGCCATTACCCCTCAAGGCCTTCGTTTTTGCTGGAAACCTTCCAGTCCTCTCCCTTTTCCCCCCTGTTTGCTCCAGCTGCTTTAAGCCCGTAGGTTTGTTTTCACGGGTGTCTGTCTGAACGGGGTGATGGGTGTCTGTCTGTCTGTCTCACGCGTCCTGCTGGGGTGGTTTGTGCGCAGCCATCCCTGGGGGCTGCGCTGACTCCTCCGACCTGGGCCCACGTTTTGTAATCTGATTTTGGTCATTGGAGGGGAGAATCCTCCACTCAGAGCTGCCTGACTGCAGAGCGCTGGGCCTCCCACAAACCTCATCCGTAGCTTTTCCTTTTTCTTCCTTTTGTAGTGGAGGAGTGATGATTTATTTCGACAGGATCGAGGTGGTGAATTTCCTCATCCAGAGTGCAGGTGAGTTCTTCCCCCCGACCCACCCGGAGCTGGTTGTGCTCCTGCGACCTGAGCTGGCGGGGCTGTGGGTGGCTCCGCATTGCTGTGCCTGGAGTGTTCCCCTGATCTGACTAACGAGACGCGAGAAGGGGAGCAGACAGGGTGGCTGCCAGCAGAACTGCTGCCTCGAGCCGCAGGGAGAGCGACCTGTGCAGCCTTTTGCCCAAATTCGTTCATTTTTAGTGTCCTGTTGGTTACAAGTGTTGTATAACTGCAGGGCAGTTATTAGGAGTCTTGCAGTTGTTAGGTGTCTTTCTGTTTACAAAGCACACAATGTAACATCAGGTAGGGTGCTGTGCAATACTAGCAATAAATAAAATGCCCCTGCACAGACTATTTATTTGTGGCACAGGCTTCTCTTGTGGGTGGTTCCTTATTCCAGATCAGCACTGTGACTCCCGCTGCTGTGACTGAGCCGGCGCAAGCGCTCGGCCCAGCCCATGACGTCCCTCCGGCCGTTAACGCCGCTCTCTTCGTTTGCAGTGTACGACATCGTGAAGAACTACACGGCTGACTACGACAAAGCTCTCATCTTCAACAAGATCCACCATGAGCTGAACCAGTTCTGCAGTGTCCACACGCTGCAGGAGGTCTACATCGAGCTGTTCGGTGAGCTGCTCCTTGTTATCTTTTGGTGCTGAGTGCTTCAGTAACAAAAAAGCACCCAATCCCAAACCTGCCGGTGGGGCTCCAGGGAAGGAGGGAGTGGGAATTCTGCGGCGTTCTTTGTGCGTTCAGCAAATGCCACTTGTTGAATCAGTCGGGCGGTTTGCCAGAGATGGAAAAACCAGCCTTGTGCTCTCTGCTGTTACAAAAAGTGTTGCTGTGACAGGTTTTTGACCCCAAATGGGCAGAATTAGAGCCCAGAGTGTTTACAAACTGCCGTTCTCTGTTCATACTGGAATTTCCAGGAAACCCGGCTCTCTGCTGTCCGACAGGCCCTGGCACGAGGCACAGAACGGGGGTTTGGGTCCCCGGCAGCTCCTGTGCGGGTTCTGCCGATGGAGCCTCCAGATGTCGGCAGCTGCTGACAACGGCTGGAAACGGACCCAAAACCACTGGTGTGCGCAGGACAGACTCGTGGAAGCCTCTGGGCGAGCGGGATGGTTTCTGGCGCGGGAGCTCCGGCGTCCCAAGCCGCCGGGGGTCGTTCTGTGCCCCCGCAGCTGCGAGCAGGTGCAGGAAACTGATAACGGCTGTTTCCTGAGCTCCTGGCTGAACCGCGCTGGGAGCGCGCGTTCCAGATGGAGAAACCGGGACCAGAGCAAATAACCGAGGAGTGCGATGTGATCGCTTTCAAGGCCGTTACGTTTTTATTTTCCCTTTGCACTTCTCAGCAGACCCCAGCTGGAAACAGTGCTGTCCTTTGAGCTTTCCACCGAGGCAGGGCTTTGGTGTGTAGTTTTTCCTGAAATGCCTTAGCTGCGCTGGAGTGACTGTTACCCAGCGAGCCAGACACAGAGGAGCGATGTTTCTGGGTTTTTTTGCAGGCTACTAAAATAACTAATGCAGCCATTTCACATTCCCACCTTTCCATTTGCTTTGTCCTGCTGGCACAGATGCAGTTCCCAATCAGTCACAATTTAGCAGGACCACGTTACTCTAGGATCTAATTGGGAAGATGTCAATGGGGTAGTGGGTTAGAGCGCAGATTCTTTATTGTAAAAATGCTACTTTTGGCTCAGAAAGCTTCCAAACTGCAGGTTATGGGAAGTTAGAAAGAATTAGACTTTTCCTGCCATGTTGCTGTGGTCTGGCCCGGTGTTTGGGGCTGGGCGGTGCTGAGGAGACGGGAACCGGCCTTGGGGTCGGGATGGCTTTCCTCAGCCCAGCACTTCTACATCAAACTTCATTTGTCCTTACTTTCCAGGAATAAGAAATCCGAGCTGTTCAGCTGATTCTGCAGGTGCTGACAGCAAGCTGCCTTGTGGGCTTTTAGTTACCTTTTTCTTTTTTCCCCCAATCAGATCAGATTGATGAAAACCTTAAACTGGCCTTGCAGCAAGACCTGACGACGATGGCCCCGGGATTAATTATACAGGTAATTCTGCTTTGAGATCTCTGAGGTGCAGATCGTAAGGAGGGGTAAGGGCTACAAGGATACAGGAAGCTGTGAAACATTTTTAGAAAACTGCTTTATAATACAGACTTTGTTTAACGTGAGGAATGAGAACAGTATCCTTTCCATCCCCCTTAGCTTTGGTTGGATGTTTTTGTGTTATTCTGGGTACCGGTTTACCCAGGTTATCATCTCCTGGCACTCAGGACATCACCCCGTGCTGTGTTCGCCCTGGGAGGCTGGACCCGCTCGCAGTTTCTGCAGCGTGTGAACACTTTGTGTGGCAGAGCACGCCCCGAGCGTTCGCCCCCCCCGTCCTCTGCAGCCTCGGGGGCCTTTTGGCTTTTGATAGTTGGCTGCTTGCCCATGTTTTCTTCACTCTCTCTTTCCAGGCAGTTCGAGTTACAAAGCCAAACATCCCTGAAACAATCCGGAGGAATTATGAGCTCATGTAAGTGCCCGAGACTTGCACCTTTGTGTTACCAAAAAAGAACCGCTCATCCAGATTAATGTGTTTTCACGGCGTGCGGCGATCGCGGTGGCCTCTGCCAGGCCCCTCGGCCTCGCGCTGCCGCACTGCCGGGCGCTGCTGAGGCTGCGTCACACCGGCGCGTGTCTGTCCCTGTGAGAGCCTGGCAGGTCACCGCCGAGCTAGAAGGTATCTCTCTATTTTGAACACTCGAGCACAGAAGTTATTTGCCAAGGGGCTCCTTCCTCTTGACACTGGCCCTGTTTTAGAGGGGCCTCCTGGAGCATGTGAGTGAGTGGCAGGTGGATGGATTCCCCCGCTAATCCTCTTGTTTGACTGGGATGGAGGAACTGTTGATTAAACAGGCTGAGGACTCACAAAGCTTTGAAACAACTTTTCTTTAATAGCACTTGACATCCTGATCCCTTTTCAATGCTCTGGGCCAGCTGCCTTCTCTTGCCCTGGCTCGTTCAGAAGTGCTTATGTTCTCTGAGCACTCCGCCAGCAGAGCCTGCACAGGCCAGAGTAAAATCGCTCTCGTCCATTTTCCTTCCCTTGCGTTTCACCCGACCCTCTGGTGTTGGGGTAAGTTGTGCGGTGTGGTTGTGGCAGGCAGAATCCCAAACCAGCCTGGCACCTGCTGCCGGGAATACAGCAGGGTGTGTGTCGAGAGACGCTTGTTCTTCACTCTAATCTCTCTTCCCTGGCTGGCAGCAGAGGTTTTCATTCACATACCCACTCTAAAAACTTACGTGTGTGTGCACAAAACAGTAAGATGGAAAAGGGCCTTAGCATGTAGAATGCACAGAGCCATTTGCGTGGCTGGAGGGGCTTTTATAGGATTTTAACTTCTTACTTTATTTCAGTAATTTCCTCATTAGCAGTGGCCCAAAAAACGCTCAGACATGCGTGGTCTGTGAGCACGTGCTGCAGGGACCGAGCAGGAACTCATCCTGGAGATGTGGTTGACCACACTCCAGTGAGCTGCTTTGTAACTGCTGCCTTCTGCCTTGCTAGGGAGAGCGAGAAGACGAAGCTGCTGATCGCAGCACAGAAGCAGAAGGTGGTGGAGAAGGAAGCGGAGACGGAAAGGAAGAAAGCCCTCATCGGTCTGTACGGCTTTGCTCCAGGGCAGAGAATGGGGGGGTGGGTGACAAAATCACAGACAGCGGGGAGGGATGTACCTGGGTCACTGCTGGGGGTCTCTGCTGCATCTACTGCTGGTCTGAAGCTTGCAGAGGAACTCAGAGTTGTTCAGGTGGGTCCCAGCTTTGCCCACAGGCGTAGACTAACAGCTTCCAAGGCTGGAAATACTTCCCGCAATTTATTTCCACCACAAGGGGGTGGTGAGGACTTCAATGGGCGAAGCTGCTCCCGGCGTTAGGGAGACTGCACGGTGACAACATGGGTGTGTTCTTTTTCATTTTAGAGGCAGAAAAAATTGCACAAGTTGCCGAAATAACATACGGACAGAAAGTGATGGAAAAGGAGACGGAGAAGCGAATTTCAGAGATTGAAGGTGAGTAGTGAGCTTCCCAATAAGTATATGTTCCGTGTCAGATTTTATCTGAAGATCCTGAAGCAGTTCACCGTGGAGTTCAGTAGTTCTTGGCGTGTGTGTACTGGCTCTGTTCTTCCATCCAAGTTGACACGGGGATGAAGTTCCTGGTCTGAAGTCTTTAAGCTTAGCCCATATATGCGGTACCTTACATACTGTGTTGCAGGTCTGAATAAGTGTGTCTGAATACTCGGATTCTCCCACCATTTCACAGCCTGTTTTGCAGTGGAGTTTTCAGGGAGCCGATCAGTCAGGATGGTCAAAGGCATTCAGGATACTTGGGTAATGACAAAGCTGGTGTCATCCTAAAAGGATATTTCTTCTAAATGTGTGTCACTGCCTGTCAGGCCTCCAGCTCTGTGCTGGTGAGGATTCCTGTTTCCTTCATCCTTTCTGGTGGCTCTGACTGGGACCACTCTTTTTAGCCAAAAGAGAGGAAGTTCCAGGCCAAACCTTGCCATTGCTGACATGATTGAGTGTCGCAGCTCGCAGGGCTCCCTGCTGGTACAGGTAAACAAGTGGTTTATCCAGCTGTGCAACTCTCTGGCACGTGTTGCAATTGTGTGGCTCCCTGTCCCAGAGAGAATGTTGAGAGACCACATCGAACCAGCCGGATTAAACTCATCCGAGCCTCAGCGTGGTGGCCTGACACCACGTCATTATCACTGGGCAGACAAACAGAGGAAATAAAAAGGGTGCAGTAAAGGGGAAGTGTTTCTTTCCTTAAATGTCTCTGCGAGCAGTCGGGGAATTTCCATGCGCGACAGGATCAGACTTTGCGCAACTGTTGATATTGCAGAGAAACAGCTCTCCAACATCTGTCCAAAGGGCAGAGCCTGCAAAGGTTAAAACCGCCTGCCTCTGCGTGCCAGAAAAACCTCGGGATCGCAGAGAAAATCCCATCTGGGGAATGGGATTCGTGTTCATGTGCAGAGCAGCCTGTGCCGTGCTCGGAGCCCGTGCTGGCGTTGTGGGTAAATACCGCGCTGCGCGGCACAGTCGCCGCGTTTTCGGCGCGGGGGTTAGCGGCTGGCTGGAGAAGAAAGAGCGTGCTCAGCCTGCGTGACGGGAGTAATGAGAACCTTGTGTTTGTGAAATGCTTTGAGGTCTTCGGCTGCAGCTGCGCTTTACTTATTGAATGCTCTTGTCCTGCAGCCCTGTGGATGTGGATTGAGGTCCCGTTTCTGGGTTTCCCGTTTTGTTCCCTCTTCCCCTTGTATCCCGTACAGTTTAGATGTGGCACTGGCCGCTTCTAAAACTTCCCAGCTGCAAATGGCTGGAAATAAAAATCTGAATACAAGAACATGTGTTTTCTTCCAGATGCTGCATTTCTTGCAAGAGAGAAGGCCAGAGCGGATGCTGAATGCTACACTGCTATGAAAATAGCCGAGGCTAACAAGGTATTGTCATTTCCTTATGCTGGGCCTGGAAACAGGGCTCCTGACATCCAGCTGTACAGAAATACTCAGCGAGAGAGCAGTCCGTGTTTATCATTTGTTTGTTGGGTCCCATTGTTAGGTAAAAAACCAAAACAAAGCCATCTCCTCTCAGAGAAGTTGTCGTTGAGACTGCAACAACCAGATCCTTATTAGCAGATTCATTTTCTTCTCTGGGCAGATAAATTTACGTCAAGATAAATATGTGGTCATCTCTGGGGCCGGCTCTGCTGGCTGCTGGTGGGGCTGTGGCTCCCTCTGTAGACAGGATACCGGTCTCAGTGCTGCCAGCTGGCGAGCAGTGCGAGCAGGGACATCTCTGGAGTGACAGGCAGGCCTAGGGCGAACAAGTGCTCAGGTGAAGAGCAAACAGAGCTGATCTGGCACCAGAAGACCCAGCAGGAAGGCTGTCTGTATTGTAAGGGTCAGTGAGAACGGACGGAGGTCTGGGCTGTTTGTGCAGAGGTTTTGTCCCGGTTATTCTGCCCTGTGTTGTAATGTCATTATCCTGAACGAATGAGCGCTGCTCTCCGGAACAGACTCATCCATCTGCCCTCTGTGAGAAAGCCCGTTGTGTTTTTCTGTGCAGCCGCTTGCATTGCGAGGGCTTTCAGTGAGTGATGTGCTTTCCAGCATCTCCATCTCGGCTGTGTTTGGGCTGAACATCCCCCAGCTGCTTCCATCACTTTCTCATTTTGCTATTTAGTCACCGGGATTTAGAGCGTTCCTTCCCGCACTGAAAGGGAGCCTTCTTCTGGGCACGCCGGCTCTCTGCCAAGGGGAGGACGAGCGTGCCTGCTGGTGGGGCGGAAAAGCAGATGCCTTGTACACTCATGAAATTTGCTTTTGCCTGAATCTGAGCTGTTGCTGATGCGTTTTCTTTTTGCGCAGCTGAAGTTAACTCCCGAGTACTTGCAGCTGATGAAATACAAGGCGATCGCGGCGAACAGCAAGATCTATTTTGGCAAAGATATTCCCAACATGTTCATGGACTATGCGGGAAGCCAGACCAAATTTGCAGAGGGACTGGCAGAAGGGATCCGAGAAGAGGATGGGGCAGGAGCCAGCGAGGACACAAAACTACTTCATAACGTCAACTGAAAACATTTCTAGTCGTTTTATATCAAAAGAAACACGAACTGGGAAGTTTGTTTTTGTTTTCCCTCTTTATTGAAAGAGATGGATCAGATTTAATCCTTTCAGTCTTTTGTATGACAATTAGACGTGAAGACTTAGGTATTGATGGGGTGTTTTTCTGGTAATTTCCAAGCAGCCGTCTCCAGGTATGTCCCAGGTGCACCTCTCCCTGCTCTGGGACATCCAGACCAAATCATTCCGGAGCGGCAGCTGGAGCGTTCTGCAGCCAGCTACATGGGTGCTTTCTTAATTTTGGGTTGAGGTGGTTCATAGCAGTTGAAAGGGAAGAAATGTTGAGGTTTGGAGGGAGGGGAATTGCTGCTACTTTTTTTTTTCTGCTGGCAATTTCGAGTACTTTATTTCAACCCCCTTTTTTAAGAAAGGTGCTGGATTTTGACACTAGTGGGTCTGCGAAGGCCCGGACCTGGTCCCCACGCTGGGCACTGAGCCTTAGACCAGGTTCGCGCTGGGGGCCCAAATTTCATTTCCCGCATCTTAACACTGGTTTGGTTCCTGTTCGCTGTATTTGGGGAGGGCAAAGGGGAGTCGGTGTTCCGAGGCTTTTGCCAGCAGTTTGGGTGCCGGGGTGCAGGCGTGCTGCTGCATAATTGGGCTTGGTTTTTGGCAAAACCAGACTCCAGACACGATATTGTCGCAGTCGTCATAGAACAACAAGGGAGAAAAGCATTTTTGTCTCAGGGACCCTGACTTTGCAAAAAGCCTCACTGGCGAGTGTCTGCGCGAATGACCGGTCTGTGGTCGTTACAGGAGGTTTTCTGCCTCTGCAAGACCAACTGGATTTCAGTGTTGATAGTGTCTTACTAGAAGGAGGATGTTCAGGTGAACTGAGATGAACGGAACTGAGTCCCAGCTGGTTTTGGTTTGGGGTTTTTGGTTTTGTTTGGTGTTTTCTTTTCTGAACAGACCTTGTGAGAGGACGATTTCCTGGTAGCAAAGGACACAAAACTTCCTACTGAGAAGTCAGAGTCAACAAAAGAACCTCTGGGTTGTCCAGAGATAACTTTTCCTTTTTCGCTCAGAACATAATGTACCTTTCGTTTCAGAAAACTGGTTAATTCTTCACAGACCAGATGCAGAGAGGTAATAAGGTTTTGTTTGACGCACATGCGAAGCCTGAAGGGGTGTTAGAGACAAAAGTTCAGGCCGAGAGAGAACTTGGTTTTTTCTCTCCCAAATCCATCTGCCACTTGGCAGGAGAGCCTGTTTATTAATTACTGTGATAATTTGCGGCCAACGTGGTAATAGGAGATGAAGCGAGATGCTGACTTAGTTGTCAGAAACCAGCCTATTTATTGCATTTACAATCTTGTGCCCCAAACGTTTGCTACCTACGACCCTTGGTTTGACTCCTCAGTGTTTTAAATGTGCATTAATGTTTTCCATAAGGTGATCACACTAAGATAGAAATCTGATGAATTACAGCTGCTGGTTCCAGTGTTTTTACTTGAGTTTTCTTTTCCCTGTTAGGAAAGTGACTTGAAAATGCAGAATGAAAGATAAGTGTCGGTTTCTGCTGGAGAAAAGTCCCATCTCCTACGTCTTTGTATTTGCTGGAAAATAGGAGCTAAGGGAAGTTCCCTCTCCAGACCTATTAGACAACACAGCGGTCAGAAAAATGCATCACTAGGTAGGCTGTAATATTCCCGACTTTTATAAATAGGTCTCTGCAGGAAGATTATGAACAGGGATTAGCGGAAACTTAGGAATGAGGTAATAGAACCTCAGCCTTTGAGGGTGATCTCATTGGGGTTGTTCTACGTTCATGTTAGAGATTTCCATTAGTAACTAAACTCTACTTTTCATGCCAGCATTTTTCACTAATGAAAAGACCCAGATAAGCCAAAGTGGTATTATAAAGTATGTTTTTGTATGACTTCATGGTAAGACAATAGTTTGGAAAAAATAGGTCTTAATGCTTTTTTAAATTGAAAACATTACTGCTAAAGTATTCTTGTAATTTAAATTGTAATAAGAGTAAAAAAAGACAAAAACAAAGTTGAAACCATGCCGGTCTTCACAAGCCCAAATCCATTGATGCATTTTCATTTGGCTTTCTCCATTATATGTATAACTCCCTCAATTTTCCAGACTAGATCCGTCACTACATGCAAATCTGTGTTCCATCTATCTCTGTGTAGTTTTGTCCTAATTTCCATAACCTGAGATCTTGAGAGGAAGATCTGAGTTTTAAACCCACTCTGTAACAAAGGAAGCGCGGGTTTGTGGCACTGCTGGTACCGAGAGCCGCCGGCGGAGCGCGGCAGCGCTTCACCAGTACAGTCCTGGATCTCCTTACCGACTGAACTCAAAGCCTTTTTATTTTGGTATTTGCTATGACAATAAAATGGCCTTCAATTTTAATACCGGTCTTTTTTGCGTGCATAACGAGAATTTTTCAGGGTAGGAGGGTGGGGAGCAGACCAGGGGCAGAGGGTCCAGCCCGGGAGCACCACGAGCATCTTTTGGCCTCATTTTGCTCCTGAGATTGGTGAAAAAAAACACTATTAAGACTTCAGTGCAAACATCAAGGATTTGGTAAAGTTTGCAGAAAATCATTGTCGCGTTTTACCGAAGAGCTGGAGCCTCCTGGTTGTTTTTGAACAGCTGTGTAAATACCATGGTTGCTCGGAATATGGGGAGGGGAGGGCGAGTTCTGCACATTGAGACAAATATTTCAGTTAATGCGTTCCAGCTGGCGCTTTCCGCCCGGACACAGAGCAGCATTGTCCGGGCTCACGGTCCTGGGGCTGTGCTCCCGGCGTCCGGAGGCCAGCGGTGGCACCTGCGCTGCTTTAATGGAGCTTTTATTCTGAAATTATAATTGAAATTTGCACCCTGGGGAGACCGCTCTTCGTGCAGGTGGGAAGAATGGAGGTTTTTGAAGGCGCGCTGCGGGTGTTTTGGTTTTGGGATGATTTTTGCTGCAGGGCACAAGGTGTGCGGGTCACGAGTTCTGCGGTGTCGGTGCGATGGGCTTTGTCACCGATTTGGGTCAAAACCCGTGAAAGGCGCGAATGTTGGTGAGAGAAGGGCGGTGTGCCCGCCGCAGGCAGCCCCTGGGGACCCCGCGGTCCAGCCTCGGCCCTGGGGACCCCGCGGGGCCGCTTCAGGCTGCCCGTGGACTGGGGTTCGCTCCGCTCTCCGCGCTGCCCTCCGCGTCCACCGCCATGGCGGCCGCCGACCTTCCCACCATGGCGCCGCCGCCCCGGGCTCCGCCCCTCCCCTGCCATTGGTGGGCGGAGCGCGGCGGAGCGATGCCATTGGCCGCGAGCCGGGGGTGGGGAGGAGCAGCGCGCGTGTGCGTGCGCGTGTGTGGCGGAAGCGGCGGGGCGGGGATGTGGAGAGCGGGCATGGCCGCCGGGGACGGGGTGGCCGCGGCGCTGCGGGCCGTCAGCGAGCAGGTGCAGCAGGCGGCAGCGCGGAGGCCGCAGGTGAGGGGCGGCGGGCCCGGGGTGCGGAGGGGGTCCAGAGGGGGCCCGGGGTCGCGGGGCGGGGGGGACGGAGCACTTCACCCGGCCGGGGTAGGCCCGCTCCGCCGTGGCGGCAGGTCCGCAGTCACCATGGAAACAGCCCCATGGCCCCGCAGGGGCGGGCCCGCCATGGAGCCGCCCGTCTGTTCCCCCAGCGATGGAGCCAGGACCCTGTCACAGTCCTTAGAGACAGGCCTCCCCCCATTAAAGCCGGGGACGGGACCCCATCCCCGTTGAACCCCCTCGCACGGCAGCCCCGGGCTGGGCGCTGCGGGACACGGGGGCAGCTTGGAGCCTCCCCCGGGTGTCCGCTCACCCCGGGTGTCCCCTCACCCCGGGTGCCTCCGCAGGGGCTCCCGGCCGTGCAGCCGCGGCTGGTGGCCGTCAGCAAGACGAAGCCGGCGGAGATGGTGCTGGACGCCTACAGCCACGGGCAGCGCAGCTTCGGCGAGAACTATGTGAGTGGTGCCACCCCGGCCCCGCGCCCTCCGTGGATGCTGGTCCCAGAGACACCGTTCTCGGGGCGCAGACACCTCTGGTGTGGTCGTAACGAGAGATTTCCTTGAATTCTCCCAGGTTCAGGAGCTGCTAGAAAAGGCGTCAGACTCCAGAGTAAGTACAGAGTCCCTTATATATTCTGTGTCCTCGTGTAGCCGTGTCCTGAGAGCTGTTCAGCAGAAGTCCTGGTCTTTGTTAGGGAATTGGCGATGGAGGCCAATTCTTGTCTTTGAGATGAACAGTGGGGTTATTCTTAGCTCTTTGCCTCTGCCCTGTTCCCTCTCCTCACCTTGCTGGCTCTGGAGGATTCTGTGAACACGTGTGCCTTAGTCATAAAGTATTTATCTGAACAGCGCTTTACCTTTTGTCTTTCCCGCTGTCATCATCAGTCCTCATTTTAAAAAATTTGTAACACTCCGTTTGGGGAAAATGTCATTTTGTGACTGTTCAGTTACAAAAGAGCTTTGCCTTCCCCGTTCACCTTGTCACGTTGTGTTCCTCTGCAGACCGAAGCAGTCTCAGCACACACCACAGGCACGGGCTGAGCTGTGCCTCGCAGGGTGAACACAAGAAGATTGGGGGTCTGCTGTGGTGTTTGTGGGCAAACGGACTGAATACCGTGTGGGGGAAGAGGGAATTGTCGTTCAAACCTGACTGATCCTCTCTGCTTTCAGATTCTGTCGTCTTGTCCGGAGATTAAGTGGCATTTTATTGGCCATCTGCAGAAAAATAACGTCAACAAGTTGATCGGTAAACTCTCTTTAATTTTATGTGCAGTGACCCTGGGGGCAATAGTCTTCCAGCATTCAAATAACAACAGCCTCCTGTGTATTAACTCACCAGTGCCCGTTTCTGTGAACGAGCAGAGTTGTAGGTACAGGATGTTCTGTGCCAGAGGATTGTCCCCAGCCTGTGGTTTCTCCCCAGCTGTCCCCAACCTGTTCATGCTGGAAACGGTGGATTCTGTGAAACTGGCAGACAGAGTCAACAGCTTGTGGCAGAAAAAAGGGTCGTCTCAGAGGCTGAAGGTCATGGTGCAAGTGAACACGAGTGGAGAAGACAGTAAGTGGCTTTTCTGATGATACGCAGGTTTGTCCTGCTGACTTGACAGGAACAACCTGAGCGGGATGGGTTTCTTTGCGCTCTTAGGCGTTTCTCCAAGCTGGGGTGAGTGTGGGGAGGTCTCTGGCAGAGCTTGTCACGAATCTCCCTGTTTTTTGCCAGGCAAGCATGGCCTTCCTCCCGCAGACACCGCGGCTGCCGTGGAGCACGTCATCAACAAGTGTCCGAGCCTGGAATTCGTGGGGCTGATGACGATCGGCAGCATTGGGCATGACCTCAGCAAGGGCCCAAATCCTGACTTCCAGGTAAGGTTTTCCAGAAGAAAACAGAAAAATCCCCTGGTTGTGCGTGCAGAGGAGGTTTCGGTCAGGCTTCCTCTGCGCACGGCGGGCACGGGGCTGCACCCGACAGAGGAGCCGGGTCTGCGTTCCTGCTGTGTCACGCTGGTGTGACAGCTGGATGTCTTCGGAAGGTGCGTAGGCTTTTAAGCAGGTGTGTTGCCAGTAGCGCAGCCTGTAACAGGAAATCTCCAGGTGCCGTTGTGGTGCTGCAGAGCAAGCTTTGGTGGGAGGTGTGGGGATCTCTTGTTCCATGTGGAGGAGCCTTCAAGGAACAGCAGGAATCGTGACCTGTGAGACCCTGAAGCCGAGCTGGCGTGGCTGTCGGGGGCGTGATCCTCTCGTCTTCCCTCCTCCCTTGTAGATGCTGCTGTCCCTGCGGCAGGAGGTGTGTGAAAAGCTGAATCTCCCCGTGGAGAAGGTGGAGCTGAGCATGGGCATGTCCACGGACTTCCAGCACGCGGTGAGTCCGGGTTCCCTCTGCCGCTGGGAACCAAACGTACCAGCACCAGCAGTGGGTACCCCGAATTCTGTCATCCACATGGGCCCCGTGGGGCTCCCCTCGGATGCTGATGGTGCTGTTCTGTGACAAACAGCTCTCCTGGGCCAGGGGTGGAGTTCTGGGGATCGAAACAGAGCCGAGCTGGAGCTGTGGGTGGTGAGGGCGTGGGGAACGGTCCTGCGAGTGGCTCAGCTCCTCCTGTGTGTCTCTCCGCAGATAGAGGTTGGATCCACCAACGTCAGGATTGGAAGCACAATTTTTGGAGAGCGAGATTATTCAAACAAAGCCGCTGGGGGCAAAGCCCCTGCTGAAACTAAAGGCGAAACGGAGACCACGGCAGCGCAGGGACATTAGGTAGAGAAAACAGTGGCCTCACCAGAGGACGGCTGATGGGAGAGCTCACTATGCATCCTCACCTCCCTCCGTGTCCGCACCCCACCGGGACGCTGAGGGGAAATTCCTCGTGACAGAACAGAGGCCAGAAATGCCTCGCAATTTATTGTGATTATAGAGCGCCCCTAGAAACTGAACATTTTAATAATCAACCAATGGTAAGAGAATTTGTGGTTCAAGAGACTGTAGGATCTTGGCTCCTTCAGGGTCATTAAGAACAGTGACTTTCGGATAACGAAACTGAACAAATTAGATATTTGTCAGGATGGAGTTGCTAATGAGCAAGGTGTATCTGCAGCAGTGTTGGTGATTATGTTCTTGCTGAGGACTAAATTCTTCATTAAACAAGTTATAATATTGCCAGAGACCTATAAATGTTTCCCCAAATAAAAGGTTTGCACAGAGGGGTCACTGGTGATGGATGCCGACACGGGAACTGTGACAGGGATGTGCTGTGACACCGCAGGGACTCCATCGTTCAAACAGGACAGACAAGCCCAGGAGGACGGACCAGGAGTGCAATTGCCAGCGGTTTGATGCAGGTCGCACGCTGGGGAGTGACTTTGGGGCTGGAGTCGGTACTTGTTCTTTCCAGGCTGACGCCGCCAGCTTTTCCCGTTGGTTCCGTGTCTGCTCAGGTCTTCTGGGATGTTGTCAACCTCCCCTTCCCCTCTTGTGAAGTGTTGTCGGGAGTTATTTTCATCCTACGTAGTAGTTCTTGACGCTCTAAGTTCTTTTTGGTCAGATTGGGGCTTTTCCGCGGGGTCCTCGTTCCACCACCAGCTTCTGCTGCTTCCCAGGGCGGTCACTTGCGCATGTGGTGCCCCCAGCACCCCGTCTGTCTGTGTGAGGATGAATACAGCAACACTCGCCCGTCTGGCGGGGCAGCAGCGACGTTTGCCAGGGGCCCTTCAGGAAAAGCACTTCAGGAAGTGAGGTGTTGTTATCCCACCGCGTTCTGGGTTCCTGAAACACCCCAGCGTCCCCGGCAGAGCTGCTTTAATATGGTAAGGCCGGCACAGCCCTCGCTTCTGGAGGACACAACGGGACTGCTCACTGCGGTACCGTTTCCTCTGCTCACAGCTCCTGTGTTACGGCACCTGCTGTTTGGCCAGCGGTAGCTACGGCAAATCCCTCATAACCTGCGTTACAACCGCACCTTTGGGCTTTTTTGTGCTGCTCAGAGGAGGAGACACGGGCTGGCGGCAGCAACATCCTTCCCAGGCTTTTCTGTGTGTGCGTGTGGTTCAGTCTCGCTGCTGGTTTTACTCTGACTATAAACGCTGAATGTAAATGAAGAGTCAACGCAAAGCCGACCTGTCATAGCTAATGGTGTAGACGCGACGCGGGCGCTGGGCCGCCCTCCCCGGCCTCGCCGTGTGCGGTTCCGTAGTCCATTCATAAAAAGTGGTGAATTCTAATACCATCTGTGCCAACTATAAAGCTATTAAAGATGTTATTTTTATGTTCCAGCGTTGTGAATAAGTGCCCTGGGTTGTCACTGAAGGTACCTCCTGAACCTGGAGCTGCCATTGAGCGAGACTTGGGAGGGAGGAGGGTGGTTTGAAAGGTGCTGGAATGGAGGTGGCAGAAAGTGAAGCTTTCTGAGGTCAGAAGGGGAATGAGCCCCAGTTCCCTGGTGTGCTGGGCTGTTTCTGGAGGAGCCCTCTGGGCGGCACTGCTCCCCGCGCCTGCACCGCGGCTCCGCGCTCGCAGAGGTACGGAGCACAGGTTGCACAGGTACGGAGCAACAATGAGTCAGAAATAACTGTATTTCCCAGCCGATGGTTGGAGCGAGTCCCTCCTCCACCCCCCAGCGCTCCAGCCCCGCACACTGACCGCGGATCCTCACCTTTGGGGATTTCACAGCGTTTGTTTCACGGAAGAGCGGGGCGGACTCACCTGGCGTCACGGCTCACCTGGCGTCACGGCTCACCTGGCGTCACGGCTCACCTGCCCTCTTGCTTTTCCTCTCCCGGGCGTTTTGTGCTTATTTCCTGAGCTGAACCCAGGCGCTCGCCAAGCTGAAGGCAGTGGTAACTGGTGTAACTGGGAGGTGAGTGTGCGCGAGTGGCTGTGGGGCAGCACGGGGCTCGTCCAGGCCCCCCTGCCCGGCAGCTCCGTGTTGGCACAGCGATATTTAATGCGCGAGAGCGTGTGGTCTCGCAGTTTTCTGGTGTGCCTGCTGAAGCGTTCAGGGCTCTGGTGGTGGCCTCCTGCGTGGCAGAGCCCGGCGTGTCCCGCTGGAGCTGTGGCACCCTTTGCTCTGGGCTGGGGACCCTCTGAGCTGCGGGCTGTGACAGGAGAACAGCACGAGCTGCTGCTCCCTGCTCCACAATTGTTTTCTCTCGCCCATCCCGCTTCCAACTGGGTTTTCTCTCCTGACCGCGTTGTCCCCGAGCGCTTTGCCGCGCTCCTCCCGTGCCCGAGCCTCCTGGCAGCGCCCTCCGTGAGCCGCTCCCCCTGCCCGGTGCGGGGCCGCGGTGTCGGTGACGCCGGACGCCTGTCCGGGGGGCACGGGGCACCGATCACCCGCTCCTCCGGCACAGGTCACCCGGCAGATGGGAGCTGTTGGTCACTGGAGTGCAGCCAAGGAGCGGGAGATGAAAGGCTCCCCAGCCCCTTAATGAACCGCTCCCCGCTCCGGCACCGCGGCCGCCTGCACCACGAGCTTTATTTACATCTATTAAAAGCACTTGGCGGGTTGATGGAAGCAGCGGGGCTCTGGCTGCGCGCTCGGGGGGCAACGTCACTGTCAATATTTACCTTGGAGGAACGCGTCCCGCAGACCAAGGCTCGTTCTGTGGCCATGGGGACTCCTCCTCCCTCGCGACTCCCATCCTGGTGGCGCGGGCGCCGTCACCTCCCGGAGCAAAGGCACAGCCCCAGGGGTCCCAGCAGCTCCCCGAGGTGACACTCATCTTCACTGGGTGACAATGTCCCCTGGGTGGGGGCTGGCTGTGCCGGTGCACGGAGCTGGACTTGACATGGAGAAAAGCTCTTCCCGGGGGCTTGGGGAGCATCAGGCGCAGACCTGGCTGCCTCTGGAAGGAATGAAACCGTTGGAGAGACCGGGTGGGGTGATGTGGTGCTGCTTCTCCTGTCCGGGCTCCCAGGAAGATGAGCTGGCTGCCTCCGGCCATCCTCATCCTCAGGAGGAGGTACCGGAGCAGCAGCCTCTCCCGTTAGAGGTTCTTGCTGAGATTGGTGAGCCCCGCAAGGTCCGATGCCCATTGGGTGACAGTCCGGGCACCGTTCGCTCCCGTTCATGTGCAAAGCTTGATTTATCTTTCATCAGATAATACCCTTTGTGTTACAAAGCGCAGGACCTGTGCTCGGCCTCCCCGCCGGATCCGGCGCGGGCTGCGCTGCGGTGCCGGCAGCAGATGTGCGGGGAGGCAGCGGGGGCCGAGCGCAGCGATGCTACGTGAAGGCATCCGCTCCAGATGTGCGGCACCCGGGGGCGCAGCCGGGCCCAGTCCCGGTGCCCGCCATCACGTTTGCTCGGTTCGCATGAGAAAACCGAGCGTTTTGGCCTGTTCCCTGCGCTGCCGCCGGGGATGCCGCGGGCAGGTGAGACCCCTGGGGCGGCCGGAGCCGCTGGGCCCCGCGCAGAACCCGCTGCCGCCCTTCAAAGTGGGAGATGTGTTTATTTCTGGGATATCGGGTTTCCGGCAGGAAGGCCGGCAACTGCCAAGGTTTTTATTGGATCCCAGTGAAAGGGGTTTAGAGAGTCCTGTGCTTGTTGTCCTTCCCTGTGCCGGCAGCGGCTGAGCAGCCCTTTTACTTTGGAACGGGAGGGATTTGGCAGCCGGCACCGGCACGTCCGTGGCGATGGGGTTTCAAACAGGTTGCCCCGTTGTCTCCTGGGCAGGAGCGGTCGGGGCCGGGAGAGCACGGAGAGGAGCTTGGAAGTACTTGAAAGAACCTGAACTCCGTTGGGCTCGAAGCGTGTGGGAAGTGTTGTTTGAGCTCCGCTCGTCGTAGCGGGGCTGGGGCTGGGTGTTTCACATTTGTTACTGGTTTGGACAAGGTTTGGCTGTTCTTAGAAGTAATTTTATAGGAGATTGAAATTCTCGAGGCCACGTACAGTGGCTTGATCGCTTCAACGTGTTGTGGAGACAGCTCCAGAGTTCTGGTTGCCCTTGGGTGCTGCCAGCACTGACCAACGTCCTCCATGGCCCGAGATCGGTGCCCAATCCATTCCTGTCTTAGGCTCTTGGTTAGCGCCGGGATTCCCAGGGCCCATTCCAGCCCGGCTGCGGAGCCGCTGTCCCGAGCAAGGGGAAGAAGAGGGACAGCAGTTGTGTTTGGGTTGGGGTCAGAGCTTCAGGAGATAGGAACAGGAGTGTGAGCATCTCCCTGGCTCTTCCTACAGAGGAGAAACAAAACAGGGTAAGAATTCCTTAATTTAGGGCTGAATGCAGCGAAAGGAGGCGTCTGAGCCCTGTGCTCCGCAGCGATTTCCCTGTTTGGTGCTGGGTGTGCTGTGCTGTTGTCTAAATCAGACCCCAGACACGCCGTCTCTTCCCCCCCGGGGAGAGCAGCGGGCTCGAAGCCCCCTCGTGCTTTCTGCAGCGTTTAAAGGGGGGGCACAGCTCACCGCGTTATTTCTGGGGAGGGGTTTCATGCTGTGCAGATGCTTGCAGGATCTCGGAGCGGATACTGGACACGGGCGGTTTCCTGTTGCTCTTCCAGCTTCAGCCGCAGGATCTGGGACCAGCATCCTGCGGCGCTGAGCACGGGGGTCAGTTCTGCGCTGGAAACTTTGCTCTGTGCAGAAAAGGAAAAAAGAAAGAGAAAAAGAAGGGGGGTGTGGGGAAGATGATGTGGGTACATTGTTTGGGTTTTCACTGCCCGAGCCGGGCAGAGCTGGAGGAGCGAGGTGAGCGCTGGTAACGAGCTGTGCGGGAACGGGGCTGCTTCTGCTCCCAAACAAAAGCGCATGTGGAAACAGCTGGGGAGTGTGTGCTGATGAGTGTCTCCTCTTTCCAACGCCCACAGCCACAGCAAGTTGTATTTATTTGGAGAAAGGAGTAAATTTCTTTTCCCCTCCAGGAACTATTGGTCCTGGAGAGAAACCGCATTCCCAGAGTCGCCTCTTGCCGTCCTTCCGTGACCCTCATCCTCCGCTCCCTGGCACGGGGTCCCGGAGACTTCACTGCCGGCGGTTGATCCCTTTTGATTTGAGGCTGCAGCGAGCCGTGGCCTCGGAGAAGCCGAGTCCGGGGGCAGCGCAAGGGGCAGCGGGGATGGGGGGGGGGCGGTAATCAAAATATTGAACTTAGAGTGAAAACCGGTGAAGCAAACAGGGAAGGCAAGAAGGGAAGAGCGTTAACTCTGGAGCGGAGGCCGGGAGGGACAGAGCGGCACGACCATGAAGTGAACCCTGGGAGTTTGCGCAGGGGGATCCCAGCAGGCGCTGGGAGGCCACAGAGCCCCCACCTGCAGGAGCCCTGGTGGGTCCCGTGTGTGCCACCACCCTGGGCACGGCACCCTGTGCTTGTCACCGCCGGGATGCCGCTCGAGGTGTCACACCACGGCCCGTATGGACCGCGCAGGACTCCAGCCCTCCCCGGCGATGCCCGGCGCTCCAGCTCGGGACTGTGGGGCTGGAGCTTCTGTCCTTCGGGTGGGTGCAGAGCCGTGGCTTTTGGTCCCGTGGGACCGCACGGAGCTCCGCGGGGGCTCCAGCTCTGTCCCACGCAGGCTCCGGCTCCCCAGGACCGCTCCGAACGCCGGCCCCGGCCCGCGGGGGCTGCATCGCTCCCCCACGCAGGCTCCGGTCCCGGGGAGGGGGAGCGGAGCCGATGCCCTCGGCGGGGCCGGGGCGGGGCGGGGCGGGCCGGGGGAGGCGCCAGGGCCGGCTGCGGAGCGCGGCGGAGCGGGGGAGGCGGCGCCGCCGGAGCCGCCCCGGGGAGCGGGGCGGCGGCGGGCGCGGAGCCGGAGCCCGGAGCCCGTGGCCCGCGGCCGGGGCCATGCGGCGGGCGGCGGCGCTGGTGCTGCTGGCGGCGGCTCTGAGCGGAGGGGGAGCGGCGCGGAGCTGCCCCGCACAGAGCCTGGGCTGCAAGTGCGGGACCGAGCGGCCCAAAGCCCCCGGCGGCCCCGCCGCGCCCCGCCGGAGGGTGGTCTGCACCGGTGGGGGGCTCCCCGCGCCGCCCGAGCCGCGCCTGCTGCCCGACGGCACCGCCACGCTGTGAGTACCGCGTCCGGGCATCGCCCGCCACCCCCGGCCCCGGGCATCGCCCCCGGCCCCGGGCATCGCCCCCGGCCCCGGACATCGCTCTCCGTCCGCCCCGCGTCCCCAAGGAGAGCGAGCACCCACGCGTGGGTCGCGCTGAGCCCCCTCCGTGCCCGCTCCGTGTCCCCGGGGACCGGGGCCGGGCAGGTGCTGGCGGGGACAAGGGGGACGATGGGGATAAAGTCCCCCCGTGTCGGGGAGCGCCGCGCCAACCGCGACTTTTTTTCCACTGATTTTTTCACTTAGTGAGTGAATCCTTCCCAAGGAAAGCTCGTTCGGTTGTGCGTTAACTGCGTGTAAATGGCACCGCGGCGGGGCGGGGCGGGATAACGGGACGGACCCGCTGTCCCCCCAGTGCGCCCGGGTTTGAAGCTGGGACAGGAGCTGGAAATCCAGGAAACGGCTCCTCCGCGCTTCCCTCCGCTGCCTGAGCGCCGGGGGAGGATGTTTTTGTTTGAAAGTGACGGCTCTTGCTGAAAATATTTTCTGAAAAGAGATTAGGGGCGGTGAGTGGTTTGGGGTTTGTGCAAAGGGTCCAAAGCCGCCGTTTCTCCCCCAAAAGCCGCCCCTGCGCTGGCTGCCGGGAGGGCTGGGCTGCGCGGGCAGCTGGCGTGCCTGCTCGCTGCAGCGGCAATTGCAGGGTTTATTTATAACTCCAGAGGAGACGTTTGAATTAAAATCTGGTTTGGAGGGCAGGGCCGGCAGCGCCGTTGCTGGAGGGAACGTCGCGTTCGCCCAGCGCTGTCCCACGAGGGTGGCTGTGCCCACGAGCGTGCCCGTGGCCTCGGCCCCCGCCTTCTGCTGCTGGGTGTGTTTTCGGATGCTGTGGAGCTGGGCTGGAGGCCACTGCGCTCCTCGTCCCATCTGCTCTCATGCTTGAACCCACTTGGTCGCGTTGCTGCTTCTGTGCCCAAGTCGCTGCTATTTCTAAGCACCTCTTGGTTCCCGTGTGCCGTTGGCTGCCAAGGGGCTTCGCTTTGGGGGGATGATGTTTGTTTTGTGAAAATGGGGTGGCTGCAAAGGGGATCCAGCTGATGCCACTGTCCCCATGTTGAGTGTGGCCATGAGACGTGCCTGTGCGTAGGTGCCATTGGCAGGGGCTGGAGCACAATGGCTGTAATGAAACTGTAAGTCATTCTGGAACAACAACACGGAGTTTGTCCTGAGCTTCCCCTCGTGCGGGACATGGGAGGCTGCGGGGCAGGGAGAGCTCTGGTCTCGCACTGTCCCTCGAGTGGCTTTGCTCTTTCTTTCTTTCTTCCCATGGCTTTTTCTTACACGTTAGTTCCTTGCAAATACCTGCAGGGATTTCTGAGTCCTTCGCCAATTTGTATGTGAGAAAAGCGCCTGATTAGTTGCCTGCTCTGGTGCTTTCTCCAGCCTGGGCGAGTGTGACCGCGATGCTGAGCAGGAGCTGAGCCCCGTGCTGGCCAAGTGGCCATGGTGGGATTTGCTGGTGCTGGTGGGATGTGCTGGTGGGATGGGGTTTGGAGCTGTCTGTGCCGGGCCGGCTCCCTCCGAGGGGCCAGGATGACTGTGCAGAAGCGTTTAGGGCATTACACGATCCCACTAAAACGTGACATGAAACCTACAGGCGTAGGCAGGAACCTACAAATATGCGGTGACCCTGGGCTCTGCTCTCGTGCAGTAAACATGATTTATTCTAAACCCTTTCCAGATGGAACAATCAAAACCAGAGGCTCTGGCTTTGGGAGCGTCTCCTGGAGCCGCTGGGGTGCGGGCAGGGAGCAGAGGAGGCAGTAGAGCCCGGGCACGTGGCAAGGGCTGCACGTGCCTATGGGGACACCCTGCTGGGGACGGCCAAATTTGGAGCCCTGCGGGTGTTCCAGGTCTGAGCAGGGCTCCTGCTCATGCCCCAGGGATGCTCTGGGGATGCTCCGGTCCCCTCCATGCCCCAGGGATGCTCAGCGTCAGCGCTGCCCCGGTCGCAGGCAGTGTGGGGTGTGTTGTGTGCGGGATAACACTGGAAAGCAGAGCCCCGCTCGGTTGTGTCCGCCCTGGCCTGGCAGCGGGCGCCTGTGTCCGTGGCGACGAGCGGCTGGTGCTGTGCGCGGGACCAGGCTCTTCCCAGCAGCTGCTGACCCGAGGAGGCCGGGTCTGCCACCCTGCTGGTCCCTCACCCTGGGTCTCATTTGGGTTTTTCCCACACTCTCGATTTACTTCTTTATTTATCTTTAATTATTAGGCCTGCGCTGAGGCATCCAGGGCTGCTTCTGTGGCAGCTGCTGCTTATTTACCCCCGCACCTGAGGAATGCTCGCTGGCATTGCAGCCAGCGGATGGGCAGAGCGGGGGACGAGGGACGCCCGTGGCCCCAGGACCTGTCCTGCAGCCAGCGCTGGGCTCGGCCACCGTGTCCCCGCGTCCCGGGGGCTATAGCGGCTTCTCACCAGGAGCCGTCTGCCGAGTGGAGCCGCAGCGGCTTCTCCCTCGGACCCTCCAGGGATCGCCGCTCCGGGAGGGAGCAAAGCAGCGCCCGCAGATGTGGAGCTGAAGGGATGATGCGGGGGACAGAAGTGCAGGGAGCCAGCGTGGGGACATGTGTGGGGACACATGTAGGGGCTGGCGAGCAGGGCGATGCTCCCAGGGGTGCGATATCCCCGTGCAATGCCCACAGATGTTGCAAGGCGTGTGTTTGCAGGCACCTGCCCTGTTTTATACCTGGAGATTAATTCTTGACCCCAGCACATCGCGGGGAGGAAGGGGATGGGTGCCAGCCCTATAGATTGCGTTGTAACCCCTTGGTGACTGGCAGACCTGCTCAGCTTGCCGGCTGCGGCTCTCAGCAGAGCTGGCACCGACACAGCCCGGGGCACAGCGCTTTGCCCAGGCCACCAGCTCCGTGTGGTGTGGGGCTGGGGCTTTGGCACCTCTTGGGGACGCCCCTCCAGCGCACTGCGAGGTGCCAGGGCTCTGCACACGTGTATTAACAAGGCTTTAATTCCCTCCCCCTCCAGCTGACCCCTTTGCTAATCGCCTGATGGAAAAAGCACCGTGGCCCTAACGAGGCGCAGCTCGCCGCCGGCCGCCCCAGCCCCGCTGTCACACGGGCGGGAGCCCAAACCTCTTCCAGATGTGGAATCCCAGCACAGGCCTCATTTATGTGCACAGCTTGATTGCACTGAAATTACAGATTGTCTGCAGGGAATAGAGGGCTTTGACTTATGACCAATTTCCAGTTCTACTTGAACTCCCCTCTCCAAGGCCAGTTTGTCCTGTGCCCTGCGGATCGTGTCTTTCTCAAACCTTTTCAGCTTTTTGGTGTTTCTTGGGCTGTGGCTCCGGCAGGTTTGGTTTACCCGGGGGCTGTGGGTCGTGGTGCTGCCCGGTGCATCCCGGCTCTGGAGGTTTCGCCCTCTCTCCGGGGCTGATTTTTCCTGTGCTAACAAAAGCCGAGGGCTGGAACAATAATCTCCACCATCCGAAGCAGCCCGGTGTGACGCAGGGCTGGAGCGACGCCCGCGCACGGCGTGGGGAGGGAAGAGCCCCCAAGCGCCCAAACTAAGTGGGGAGGGGGCACCAGCCGTGTCGGGGGGTCCCCAGCGCCGCTGGGCTGGGAGCTGTGGGTCCCCCCGGGACGCTGCCGCCCCCAGAGCCCTTCGGGGTGCCCGAGCCCTCGGCACCTCTCGCCAGCCCCAGGGCCCCTCTGCTCTTCCTCGGTTCCCCGTGCGGAGCAGCAGCTCTGCTGGGGCGCAGCCTGCGCCGTATCTGCTGCGGGCATATGCTTTGAATTAATGCACTTGGAGAGCAAAGCGGAGCCGCCTTCCCGCCCCCACCGCGGCCCCCCCTTATTAACCTCTGCGCCGCTGCTTGTGCCGCTCACCCGGGCCGGGGAGCCGTCGTCTCCCCGCGTCCTTTTTTGGTTGGGTCCAGAGGAAGTTTATTGTTTCAGCAGCCCAGTTTCTGGAGCCGTTATTTATCCAAGTGGATTCCAGCACGCTTGAAAAAACAAACTTGTTTTTTTCGCTTTTGGCTCCTCTTTTTGAGATGAAAAAAACACCCAAAAAAGCCCAAACAAGAGGAAGGGATCTCTCTATCTCCCCACCTGCAGCTTCACGGGGTCCGAGCCCTGAGAGCTCCAGTGCGGGCGGGTTGGAGTGAGGATGCTGAGCCCTTTCCAAAGCTGAATCCCCCCGGGACAGGAGGATGCTCCTTGGGGGGTCCCTCCCGCTGCCCGGCCGCCCCCGTCCCTGCTGCTGCGCGTCCCCCCGTCGTTTCCGTTGGGCTCGATGCTCTGGTCCTTAATCCCCGCATTGTCCGGAGAGACTTTGCCAGCCATCGCTCAATTAGCTGATTATTTTCCCGGTGGCGACGGGAGCCGCCCGCCCACGCAGCACGGTGCCCGGGGGTCTCAGGGCGGCTGCAGCTCCGGCTCAGGCAGGAGGATGCTGGAGCACGAGGGTGGTCGGGTGTCGAGGGCTGGGGGTGTCTGCAGGGTCCACAGCCCTTTGCATCGCCCTGTGCCCGTCGTTTTGCTCCCAGCCCGGGCTGGGGGACACCTCTTACCATGGCGCTTCCTGGCACTGTTGGGGGCACCTCTTGCCGCAGCGGTTGCCGGCGCTGCCGAGGTGCGCGGTCCCAGGCTGGGCTGGTTCCAAGGCACAGCGGAGCGGCGGCTCTGAGGAGCACAGCTGCGCTTTCATGGGCTGCCAAGCCCTCAGACGGCTGGGACCTGGAGGCACCGCGGCCCTTCTGCACCCCCAGCCCCGCGCAGACCCCACGAGCATCTGGGCAACTGCCGCAACCCCTGCCCACCAGTGGCAATGGCCACCTTGGCCACGGCGAGCCACGGGAACCGGGGGCAATGGGGTTTGCTTCCAGCCCCCCATCTGCTGCCCTCCCCAATCCAGGTATGAGAACAGGGGCAGCTCTTGGGGTTTGAAATCCAGCTGAGGGGTTTGGTTCTGACCCCCGTCCTGTGTGCTGAGGGTCCCAGTGCAGGGTCCCGCGGCCCCAATGCAGCTCGGGGGCTGCTCGCCTGTGACCCCCGTGTCAGGGTGGCCTCGTGGGTACGCTTATTGCACCGTATTTTGGGGTGTCTCGGTTAATGTCCGGTAAGGGAATAGTATGGGGACCCGCACATGGCTCTGCCGCCAGGAGACGCGTGGGGCCGGGAAGTCCTGTGGAGCCTGATGGGAACTTCCTGGGAAAAAACAAAAGGAAAACATTTTGGAACATAATATCCATAAAAACAGCAAAACCAAAACAAGACTGTGTTTGAGGATGTGAGTTGTAACAGGGAAGTGTGACCCAGCTGTCTCCTGCAGGACGGGGAGAAGAGGAGCCAGGATCGCTACCCAGAAAAAGCTTTATCGGGAAGAAACTTCTGGCTAAATCGTTACTGTCGGTGCAATCCTTTTTGTGTGCCAAACGCTCGTTTTAGTCGAGGATCTCTTGTCCTTAATGAAGGGCAGACCAGGCACTGAGCAGCGGGGGCTGCAGGGACAGAGCCCACAGCTCGGAGTGTCCCCTGCGCTGGGCCGGGTCCTGGTCAGTCCCGCGCTCCCCGATGGCCGTTCCCTCCCGATGACCGCGATCCCTCCTGATGGCCGTGGTCCCTCCCGATGGCCGCTCCCTCCCGATGGCCGCGGTCCCTCCCGATGGCCGTGGTCCCCACGGGTGGCTTTGCCCTCGACTGCTTTGCCGGCCGTGGGGCGGTCGCTGGCCGGGTGTCCTGGCCATGGATCACAGGGGGGGCCGATTCCCTGGGGGCCGCGGGAGCTTTTTGCCTTTTAAGGCGGGAAGTTGTCTTTTTATGGCAGAGGCGCGGATGGTCCCTGGGGTCTGGGAACAAAGCGAGTGTCCCGGGGTCAGCCCCGGGGGTGGTGGGGATCTCTCTGGTGCGGTGACCCCCGCTCGTGCGGGCAGCTGCCTGCTCTCTGCCTGCTGTGCTGGCAGCACACCCGTGGTCGTAACCCCATGCAACGCCTTGGAAGGCTCTGATGTGACTGGGTCTGGTTTGCGCAGGGTGCCTGGCCCCGCCCTGCCCAAAGGCCACGCGTGTCCTTGGCCGTGACCCCCCTGCCACCCCGAGACACGGCATGGGAGCAGAGATGGGAGGTCTGAGACCAGAGTCTCGTGCACCCGTCTGGTTTCTGCGTTTGCAGCTCCCGTGGTCCCAAAGGGCCGTTCGAGCAGGGTCCAGCGTGTCCCCGGCTCAGCCCCCAGACTGGGGCTGATGTCCCCCCATGTGTGCGCAGCCTGTGGGAGATTTGCTGGGTTGTGAAATTCGCTGGAATTGAAACCTTCTGGAGTTGTTGGAGCCGGCATGGCCTTGAGCAGCGTCCAATGCCATGACGGGGAATTGTGGGGTGCCGTGGGGCTGCCGTGTGTTGTGGGGCTGCCATGTGTTGTGGGGCTGCTGTGTGCCATGGGGTGCAGTGCTGTGGGACTGTGGATGCTCCAGGACCGATGCTGCCCTGGGACCATCCCTGCCGGCATCGGGGCTCACTGAGCCCCACCAAAGCGGGGTCCCCACGGGGAGGACAGGGTGAGAGGTGGCACTGGCCACCAGTTGGTGGAAGCAATTAGAGGCTGGCGGTGCCACCGGCCGGGTCACAGGGTCCCGTCGTACCCAGTGGTGGCTCCACATCAGCACAGGATGTGTCCCAGGGCGGGGGGCTGTCCCCCAGCCCTGTCCTGGGGGGTTCGGCAGCCCCCTCCCCGCAGCGCAGCCCCCGGGCCGGTCCCTGTCCGGGGGGCCGGGGCTCCGCACACAGCCGCCATTCAGCCCGGCTGCGGAGCCGCCCGTGTGTAAACAGCCCGCCCGGCCCTCAATGAGCCTTTTTTCCCGGTGCCCCCCCGGGCAGGGCTCAGGCTGCGCTCCCGCTGCCCCCCCGGCCCTGGCCGTCGTTTGCCGGCGGGAGCATCGCCGGTGTCTCCGCCGGTCCCCGAGAGCCGCGTCCTGTCCCCAGGCTGGGTCTGGCTCTGCTAATTGCCGCTGCCGCGCTCTAATGAGCTCCTGGCTCAATTGCCGGGTGCGTGCGCCCCCCCGCTCCCCCGTCAGCCCGCAAGGGCCCCTTTGGCCAGCGAAGCTGTTTACTTTGGGATGAAATCTCAGCGCTGGGAGGTTCCCGGCATGGCCGGATGACTGGAGGGAGGTCAGGCTGGTTGGGGGCAAGAGCTGGGGGTGCCATGGGCCCCCCTCCCAGCTGCAGATCCTTGGGGAGGCCTTCTCCGTGCTGGGGTGGGGGTCTCATTGCCCACATTTGCAGCCCCTTGCCCCCAGGGCCGGATGCAGGAGCGGGGATGCCCTGAGAGTTGGCACAGCCCTGGGCGCCTCCAACCTGGCACTGCCACGCGTGTGGACCACATGTGGCATCCCAACGCGCCATTGCATCCCATGTCGCCACCTGGCCGCGCAAGCCTGTCCCCAAGGCTTTGCCAACACCACCACCCCGGCAGCACGGCCCGAGCTGCCGCTTGTCGCGGTGGGTCTGACCGTCTCCGCTCCTGCTCCAGCCCCACGGGTCACCGCGATGTGAATGGGGCTGCCGGGCAGGTCGTTAACGGGGCTGCTGCTCTCCCTCTGCTCTTCCCACAGGCTGCTGAGTAACAACAAAATCACGGTGCTGGAGAACGGCTCTTTCTTCGGGCTGCAGGCTCTGGAGAAGCTGTGAGTGCCCGGTGGTTGGCTGGGGGTCGGGGTGGGGAGCAGGCAGGGTTTCCCTGGGGTGCAGGCAGGGCAGGTGCCCGTCCCGCTCCAGACGTCGCTCTCGGGTGCTGTGGCACGGCCAGCACTGGGTGCAGGGTTCGCCCATCGGCACCGGGCGCAGGGTTTGCCATCGGCACCCGCAGGCGTCTTGGGGACCCCAGGAGCGGCGCTGGGGCGGGAGGCACCGGGGGGGCTGCACTCTGTGGGGGCCGGTATGAAAAGCGACATTGTCCCCCCGAACAAAGTCAACTTTCTTATCTCTCCATGAAAGGCATCTCTATGGAGGGAGCTGTAATAAGGGGAGATTTATGGCCCCCATATGGGTTTGATCTGTAGGTATGCAGGAGCAGGGACCGGCACACTGAGGGCATTTTGTTCCCCACCGCGGCCCCACGAGGGTCTCGCACATTCTTGCACGGAGCTCCTGCCACCGGACGCCCCCCTGGTGTGACGGTGACCCGGCTGCCGGCGTCCCTGGGGGGACCATGGCTCTGCAGCCCCGGGGTCCCCCTAAAAGTCTCCATGTTCTGGAAGAGCAGCTGTCCCGTGTCACCTCCGCTCACCTCTGCCGTGCCGAAACCCCACGTGGGTCGGAGCCGGGATGCCAGCGTGGCTGGGGGGGCCGTGGGCAGCGCTCCCCGTCCCGGGCCAGCAGTATCGCTCTGTGCCTGATTGCTTTCGACAGGAGCCATAATTGTTTTCATCGGGCTGGTCCAGGGCCACGGCGCAGATGTGCCCCATGGAGGGACCGCGCTGGCACAGCAGGGACATGGCAGGGGCGCTGGGGCCCCTCACTTCTCCTCCTGGGGCTCATGGGGCCCTTGGCCACCCGCTATGGGTGCTTCGATGTCCCCCCATGATGGGGGTGAGCCATTCCTGGGGTCTTTGCCGTGCGCGGGGTGTCCCTATGGGCCACCACCCCTCCAGGCTCGCAGCTTGGCCTCTCGGGTGATTTGTAGCGCCGTAATGAGATTAATGAGTCTGAGCGGGGCCGGTATGCAGGCGAGGCGACCGCGCTCATTAGCGCTGCCCTGCTTGGGAACGTCCTGCCCTTCGCCGGGGCCGGCGCTTCCCCCATGGGGCTGCGAGGGGGCTCTGCGGGTGACAGCAGTGATGGGGATGGAGTCTGTCCGTCTGTCTGTCTGCACCGGGCTGCGGTGGGCGCTGCTGTGCGCGGGAGCTGCTGCTGTGGCCGCGGGCTCAGCCATCGCCACCCCTCTCCCCATGGCCATTTCTCGTGCCTGCAGCACGTGTGCTGGGGCTGGGTGGGGGTCCCTGGGGACCTCTCCCTGTCCCCCGGTGGGACAGGGGCTGGCGTGGGTGTTCTCCCTGGGCAGGTGTTTGCGGGATGGGTGTTTGCAGAACAGGTGTTTGTGGAATGGGTGTTTGCAGGTTGGGTGTTGGAGCGGCGGGTGGTGGCGGTGACAGTGACAGTGCAGGTGACCGGAGCTGTTCCTTCAGCACTGCCACTCACCTGGCCCCTGTGCATCCCTGCCTCCATCCCTGCCTGCACCGCTGCCTCCAACCCTGCCTGCACCGCTGCCTGCAGCCCCCGCCACCGCAGCCGGCGGGCCGTGTCTCTGCCCGTTGGGGAGGGCAAGCCTTGGAGCAGGGGCTGCAGCTCAGCGGTGTCCCCAGGGCCATGGAGCAGCGGGTGAGCACCGTGCAGACTGCTATAATAAACGTGCCATTGCCATATGGATCCCATTTCCTTCCCGGGCCAGCGCTGGAGCTCGGCAGGAACCGCCTCTCTGGTCCCCAGGGCTGGATGGGGTGGCTGATGCCACCGGCACCCTGTGCATGCCACACGCCCGGTGAGCGGCTGATTAGATATGTCCCCCCAGTCAGGTTAATAACCCAAACCAGCTTCCTACGGGACACAAAACCCTCCTGGGGCCGTGCTGATACTTGGGATGTGCTTTCATCCAGCGGGCAGGAGATGACCCGTTGGGGCACGGCTGCCTGGGGAGCAGTGTTGGGGGACAGCAGCCCCTTGGTGTGCACAGGGCGCAATGCTCTGTGGTGCACAAGGCTCCACGGTGCATGGGGGCTGGCGTCCCCCCAGTAAGTGTTGGGGAACCTTGTGCCTTCCCTGCACCCTTTGCAGTGATAACGAGGGGGAAGTAGGACGGAAAGCTGCTAACGAGGCTCTTGCACACCCCGAGGTCTGTGTCTGTCCACAGGGACCTGAAGAACAACCTGATCAGCACAGTCCAGCCGGGCGCCTTCCTCGGCCTCCCTGAGCTGAAGCGCCTGTAAGTGCTGGTGAAGCCCCTTGGGGACCCCCGGGGTCGGTCCAGTGGGAACAACGGGGACCCCCCAGCCCTGACAACCCCCCCGTTGCTTTGCAGGGACCTCTCCAACAACCGCATCGGCTGCCTGAGCGCCAGTGTATTCCAGGGGCTCCCCAACCTCCTCCGGCTGTGAGTACCTCCCTGGGGACCCCCTGGGAACCCCCGTTCCCCAAGCAGAGCCCCCAGCCCCTGCCCTGGGGCACCGCTGCTGGTTTCGCACCTCGGCGCTGTCACGGTGCCAGCTCCTGCGCGGGGCTCGTTGGGCTCATCTACCTGCGTCACAGCTACCAGCTGGAAGTTGCCATTTAGAGGAGGAAAGAAGAACAAAATAGATTAAAGCCATATGGAAGTGAGTGCAAAATGGAAAAGACGTAAGGGAGAATGGACGGTTAGTGAGATGGCGCAGCTGATGGCAGAAAGAAGTGGTTAATGCATGGCATAAAATCACAAGGTGGTTAAAAAACTAACCTAATACAAAGGTGGGTTAGTAAAGCAAAACTAGAGACAGTGATATGTCAAATAGTACAAAAAGAGGCTGAGTGTCTACAGCCAGCAGCTTCGCGTCTGTCTTTGTTGCGGCAAATGTAGATGTATTTGTTTATAAGAGTGTTTAGCTACACTAAACATTGTCTCTACTGTCACCTAAGAAATAGAACATCTAACTAAGGAGAATTTGACCATCCCCATGCCCACCCTCGCCGGTGCCCCTGGGAAGTGTTGCCCCCCCCAGGTCCCCCCACACCACTTCTGTCCCACCCCACAGGAACGTGTCTGGGAACATCTTCTCCAGCCTTCCGCCTGGCGTCTTCGATGAGCTCCCCTCCCTGAAAGTCGTGTGAGTGTGCGCTCTGGGATTTGGGCACGCGGAGGGATCCGTGTGGGGGGTCTAGGGGCTGGTGGCGTGTCCCAGGCGCCCGTGACGCTGTCCCTTGCAGGGACTTTGCCACCGAGTACCTGACGTGCGACTGCCACCTGCGCTGGGTGCTGCCCTGGGCTCGCGGCCGCTCGGCGCAGATTTCGGAGCGGACGGTGTGCGTGTACCCCCGGGAGCTCCGCGCCGTGCCCCTGCGCGGCACGCAGGACGGCCAGCTCCGCTGCGGTGAGCCGGGGCCGGGACGGGGCGGCGGCGGCGGGGGGACGTGGGCTCACCTGGACGCCTGTGTCCCCCGCAGCGGGTGCCCCGGAGCTGCACACCCACCACCTCATCCCGTCGCTGCGCCAGGTGGTTTTCCAGGGCGACCGGCTGCCCTTCCAGTGCACGGCCACCTACCTGGACAACAGCACCCAGATCCGCTGGTACCACAACCGGCAGCCCGTGGAGGGGGACGAGCGGGCCGGGGTGATCGTGGAGGAGAGCCTCATCCACGACTGCACCTTCATCAGCAGGTCTGGGGGGGTGGGCAGGGAGGTGGGGTGAGGATGGAGATGGAGGTGGGGTGGGAATGGGGATGGATATGGGATGGCGATGGGGATGGAGATGGAATGGGGGTGGGAATAGGGATAGGATGGGATGGGATGACATGGGAATGGGAATGGAGGTGGGATGAGGATGGAGAGAAAGATGGGATAGGAATGGGAATGGAGATGGGATGGGAATGGGGAGGGAGATGGAGTGGGGATGGAGATGCAATGGGAATAGGGATGGGATGAGATGGGAATGTGGATGGAGATGGAAATGGGATGGGGATGGGATTTGGGATGGGAATGGGGATGGAGATGGAAATGGGATGGGGATGGGATTTGGGATGGGAATGGGGATGGAGAAGGGATGGACTGAGATGGGAATGGGGATGGATATGGGATGGAGATGGGGATGGAGATGGAATGGGGGTGGGAATAGGGATGGGATGGGATGACACGGGAATGGGAATGGAGGTGGGATGAGGATGGAGAGAAAGATGGGATAGGAATGGGAATGGAGATGGGATGGGAATGGGGAGGGAGATGGAGTGGGGATGGAGATGCAATGGGAATAGGGATGGGATGAGATGGGAATGGGAATGGAGATGGAAATGGGATGGGAATGGGAATGGGGATGGAGATGGAATGAGGATGGAAATGGGATGGGGATGGGAATGGGGATGGAGATGGAATGAGGATGGAAATGGAATGGGGATGGGATTTGGGATGGGAATGGGGATGGAGAAGGGATGGGCTGAGATGGGAATGGGGATGGAGATGGGAATGAGGATGGGAATGAGGACAGAAATGGGATGGGAACGGGGATGGAGATGGGGATGGAAATGGGATTGGAATGAGAATGAGGATGGGGATGGAGATGGGATGGGAAAGGTGATGGAAATGGGATAGAGACAGACATGGGGATAGGGATGGAGTTGGGGACAGGGATGGGGACAGGATGGAGATGTGACAGGGCAGACACTCATGGCCACGGGGCTTACTGGTAGTGCAGTGAGCGGGCTGCCAAGTGTGGGCACCTCCTGTGCTTCATGGTCTGTGTCCCCACGTCCCCATGCTTAGGGGAGCACTGCAGTGGTTCTCTGTGGGGCAGAGCCACCGTGCCAGCGTGTCCCCTCTGCCCGCAGCGAGCTCATCCTGTCCAACATCCATGTCTCGGCCACCGGCGAGTGGGAGTGTGCCGTCTCCACCGCCCAGGGCAACGTCAGCAAGAAGGTGGAGATCGTGGTGCTGGAGACCTCCGCATCCTACTGCCCCGCCGAGCGTGTCACCAACAACCGCGGGGACTTCAGGTGGGGACGCGGACAGGGTGCACAGTGCGTGCCGGGCAGGGGGCTCGCCGCAGGTGACGGGGTCTGGGAGCGATTAACGGGGGGCGCGGGGGCTTTTGAAGGGCTTCCCGTGCCGGCGGCTCCGGCAGCGGAGGTGTTGGAATTTCTCTGGCACGAGACGAAAGGCTCCGGGCGGCTCCGTAACCCCGGCGGGGCCGCTACGGAATATAAATTACTGGTATAGGCAATCTGGCTTAAATTAGCGGTGCCCACCCCCCTCCTGCTGCTTCCCACTTTGCTGAGCTGGGATTGGGGGGCAGCAGCTTTTTGGGGAGCATCACCCCCAGCCCCCCCAAGCTGTGGGGAGACAGGGGCTTGCTGGGGGGCTGTGGTGTCCCTTGGAGATCAGCGAGGTTCATTATTAATAATATTGAGGTGCTGGAGCAAGTTGAGGAGCTGGGTTATGTTGGACTTGATGGTCTGAGGGGCTTTTCCAGCCCGAGCGGTTCTGTGATTCCACAAGGGCTCTGGCGCTGGGGGTGCAGCGGGGGTGCTGCTGTCCCACGTGCCCCCTCTCAGCGCTCTCTGTCCCCCCAGGTGGCCGCGCACCCTGGCCGGCATCACCGCGTACCAGCCGTGCCTGCAGCACCCGTTCGCGGCGGGGCCGGCCGGGGGGGGCTCTGCCGGCGGGGAGAAGCAGGCGTGGCGGCGCTGCGACCGCGCCGGGCGCTGGGAGGAGGGCGACTACTCGCACTGCCTCTACACCAACGACATCACCCGCGTCCTCTACACCTTCGTGCTGGTGAGCCGGGCACCGGGGGGCCGGCCGTGCCGGGGGGGGCGGTGCAGGCGGTGACTGTCCCCCTGGCCGTGCCGCCCCACAGATGCCCATCAACGCCTCCAACGCCCTGACCCTGGCTCACCAGCTCCGCGTCTACACTGCCGAGGCGGCCAACTTCTCGGACATGGTCGATGTCCTCTACGTGGCCCAGATGATTGAGAAGTTCATCGGCTACGTGGACCAGATCAAGCAGGTGATGAGCGCTGCTTTGTCCCCAGCCCCGCCAGGTGCTTTTGGGGCGGAAAAAGCACGAATTGGGGTATTTGCCACCGTACTAGACCCACTTGCTGTCCTTGCAGCTGCCGGACGTGATTGTTGAGATGGCCAGCAACATCATGCTGGTGGACGACCACATCCTGTGGATGTCGCAGAAGGAGGAGAAGGCTTGTTCCAGCATCGTGCGCTCCCTGG
The DNA here is from genome assembly GCF_037038585.1 of Patagioenas fasciata. Classification (NCBI taxonomy): domain Eukaryota; kingdom Metazoa; phylum Chordata; class Aves; order Columbiformes; family Columbidae; genus Patagioenas; species Patagioenas fasciata. The sequence goes on from NC_092545.1 coordinate 6,945,132, forward strand.
AGAGGATCGCGGCCCGCACGCTCGGCAGCAACGCCCAGCACATGGCGGTGGTGAGGGGGCTGCACGGGGGCGAGGGGGTGGATGGGCTGCTGGTGAGGGGGCTCTGCCCTTGCCAGGGGTCTCTCTCTGCCCTTGCTGGGAGGTGTCTCTGCCCATGCCGGGGGGTCTGTCTGCCCATGCTGGGGGGTCTCTCTGCCCATGCCAAGGGGGTCTCTCTGCCCATGCCGGGGTGTCTCTGTCCATGCTGGGGGGGGTCTCTCTGCTCATGCCGGGGTGTCTCTCTGCCCATGCCAAGGGGGTCTCTCTGCCCATGCTGGGGGGTCTCTCTGCCCATGCTGGGGGGTCTCTCTGCCCATGCCGGGGTGTCTCTGTCCATGCCGGGGGGTCTCTGTCCATGCTGGGGGAGGTCTCTCTGCCCATGCCAGGGGGTGTCTCTGCCCATGCTGGGGTGTCTCTGTCCATGCCGGGGTGTCTCTGCCCATGCCAGGGGGTGTCTCTGCCCATGCCAGGGGGTGTCTCTGTCCATGCCGGGGTGTCTCTGTCCATGCCGGGGTGTCTCTGTCCATGCTGGGGGGGTCTCTCTGCCCATGCCAGGGGGTGTCTCTGCCTATGCTGGGGTGTCTCTGCCCATGCTGGGGTGTCTCTGCCCATGCTGGGGGGTCTCTGCCCATGCCGGGGGGTCTCTGCCCATGCCAGGGCTGATGTCCACCCCGCGGTGCTGTGCCTGGCAGAATTCCCGCAACATCGCATTCGAGGCGTACGTGGTGAAGCCCGAGAGCTACGTGGGGCTGAGCTGTGTGGCTTTCCAGCGGCGGGATGGGGGTCTGGGCGGGCGTCCCCCCCCGGCCGAGCGGGGCGCTGAGCCCACGCCCGACCAGCAGCTGCGGCTGCGCTGCACCACGGGACGGCCCAACATCTCCCTGACAAGCTTCCACATCAAGGTACGGGTACACCGGGGGACGGGGGGGACAGAGGGGGTGTCCCCTGCTCACCGTCCCCCGTGTCCCCGCAGAACAGCATCGCCCTGGCCTCCATCCAGCTGCCCCCCAGCCTCTTCGCCAGCCCCGTCCCGGCCGCGCCGCTCGCCGACTGCAAACTGCAGCTGCTGGTTTTCCGCAACGGGAAACTCTTCTGCAGCACCGGGAACTCCTCCCGCCTGGCCGACGACGGCAAGCGCCGCAGCGTGGCCACCCCCGTCATCTACGCCGGGACCTGTAAGGGGATGTGGGGACTGGGGGTGCCCTATGCGGGGGTTTCTCGGGGGTGGACCAGGGCAGTGAGCGTCCCCCTGTGCTGGAGCGGGTTGAGAGAAGGGAACGGAGCTGGGGAAGGGGCTGGAGCACAAACCTCCACAATTCAGTGGAGCTCCATGGGGCTCCTTGCAGAGCGAAGCCATCCTTGGGAGGGGCACTGTGCCTGTGGGGTGGGGTGGGGGTTCCCTCATCTTTCGGGGAGCAGGCAGGGGCTCTCTTGCCTCGCTCACCCCTTTTCTCTGTCGCCGCAGATGGCTGCGGAGTGGGGAACCTCTCGGAGCCGGTGGCCGTGTCCCTGCGGCACCCCGGGGAGGGCGCAGACCCCGTGGCCGCGTACTGGAACTTTGAGGTGCTGGGGGGCATGGGGGGCTGGAGCGCTGAGGGCTGCCAGCTGGCATCGCGGGAGCCCAACGTCACCTCCCTGCACTGCCGCCACCTCAGCAACGTGGCCGTGCTCATGGTAGGTGTGGGGAGCGCTGGGGTCGGGAGCCTCGCCTGGGGGGCAGTGGGGGTGACGTGGGGGTGACGTGGGGGTGACGTGGGGGTGACGTGGGGGTGACGGGCTGTGCTGTGCCGTGCAGGAGCTGAGCGGTTTCCCCAGCGAGGCGGGGGGTGCCGGGGAGGTGCTACACCCCGCCATGTACACCTGCACGGCCGTGCTGCTGCTCTGCCTCTTCACCACCATCATCACCTACATCGTCAACCACGGGTGAGTGCTCCTGTGTCGCGGTGTGGCAGGACGTGTCCTGCTGGCTCTGCAGCCACCTGAAAGGAGGGTGTAGCATGGAGGGGGTTGCTCTCTTCTCCAGAGGAGCAAGTGATAGGACAAGAGGAAACAGCCTCAAGTTGCTCCAGGGGAGGTTGAGGATGGATTTAGGAACAATTTCTTCCCCAAAGGGCTGTGGGGCATTGGAACAGGCCGCCCAGGGCAGTGCTGGAGTCACCATCCCTGGAGGGCTGGACAGCTTATAGACAGGGCTCTTAGGGACATGGTTTAGTGCTAGATTTAGGTTGTGGTTGAGCGTCTCTTCCAACCCGAATGATTCTGAGATTCGAAGTCCTTTGCCCATGTGCGTGCCGTGGCTTCAGGGCCGGGCTGTGCCGAGCCCCCTCGGGGCAGCAGGAGCCGCGGCTCCGCACACTGCAGCGCATCCCCCGCTGACGGGCACCCGTGTGTCTCTTCCAGCACCATCCTCATCCCGCGCAAGGGCTGGCACATGCTGCTCAACCTCTGCTTCCACATGGCCATGACGGCCGCTGTCTTCGCGGGAGGCATCACCCTCACCGGGTACCTGATCGTCTGCCAGGCGGTGGGTACCGGGGAGGGGGTTCAGCTCCGCCGCTGCCCGGGGCTGCTCTGCCATCCCACGCGCTGGAGCCCCCCCCGTCCCAGCCGCCGCCTCTCTCCACAGGTCGGCATCATCCTGCACTACTCCTCGCTCTCCACGCTGCTGTGGATGGCGGTGACGGCCCGGGTGCTCTACAGGGACCTGACCTGGAAGGCGCCGCGGCAACCGGACGGGGACGCGTCCCAGCCGGCCCCCAGACCCATGCTCCGGTACGGGCGCCCCTTCCCTCCCCAGCCCCATGGGGAGCCAGGGCAGCATCCCCTGCCCCGTGTCCACAGCCTGGGGCAGGACTCGCTCTGCCACACAAGTCCGTGCTCCCCGAGGGCTCGCTCTGGGCACATGGTGACACCGTCCCCTCCATGCAGGTTCTACCTGATTGCCGGCGGGATCCCCCTCATCATCTGTGGCATCACCGCGGCCGTCAACATCCACAACTACCACGACAACAACCCCTAGTAAGTGTCTGTACCCCCCTGTGCCCTCCTCCCTGAACGCGCTGCACGCCCTGCCGGGGCGGGGGAACCGGTGGGGCTGGGAATCCCGGCAGCCTGGGAAGGGCTGGTGGGATCGTTCTTCCCCAAAGGGCTGTGGGGCATTGAACAGGCTGCCCAGGGCAGTGCTGGACTCACCATCCCTGGAGGGTTGGACAGACGGACGTGAGGTTCTCAGGACAGGGGGAACAGTTGGACTTGATGATATTGAGGGTCTGTTCCAAACAGAATGATTCAATGATCCTATATGTTGGGCAAGCAGCAGCCAGGCTGCCACCAACCCGTCCCGTTGGGGTGGGGATGCCGAGCATCGCGGTGCCACGTTGCTGCCGGCTGTGTGACAACCAGGTTCTGCTCACCAACCCTTCCCCATGCAGCTGCTGGCTGGTGTGGCGGCCCAGCCTGGGCGCTTTCTACGTCCCCGTGGCTTTCATCTTGCTGGTCACCTGGATTTACTTCCTCTGCGCTGCACTCAGCCTCCAGTGCCAGCCGTCGCACCGGAAAGATGTCCCCGAGCCGCTGGAGCCACCGCCGCGGCTGGGCACTGCCGGGGACCTCCTGACGGACTCCGGGTCCATCTCGGTGACACTGAACTCGGGGCCACCCTGTCCCGAGCAGGACGGTGTCTACTCTCTGCAGGTGCAATTCTGGGCGCTGGTGGCCACCCACGTCTTGTACGTGGCCCTGTGGACGTTCGGCGCCTTGGCCGTGTCCCAGCGCTGGTACCTGAACATCATCTTCAGCTGCCTCTACGGCGTCACCGCCGTGGCTCTGGGGCTCTTCATCTTCACCCACCACTGCGTCCGGCGCCGGGACGTCCTCAACTCCTGGTTCTCCTGCTGCCCGTCCTACAGGAACGCGCTGCCCATGCAGGCGTACGTGCACCCCGGGCTGGCGCCGGGGGACGGCTCGCAGGTCTTCATCGGCTGCGACCCGGAGCTGGCTCGCTCCGCAGCCTCCTCCTCCTCCTCACCCAGCAGCGCAGGCTCAGCCGGTGGCCGCTGCAAACTCACCAACCTGCAGCTGGCCCAGAGCCTGGAGCTGGACCCGGCCGAGGGCAGGACCGCCGGCAGCGCCCGGCACGCCAGCAACCTCCCCGGCCGCCGCGGCCACCGCGGCAGAACTAAGCCGTGCCGCGACGGGAAGCATCACCGCTTGAAAACGCTGCGGGGCCCGTCCTCGGAGCTTCCCTCCAGCGAGAGCGGCAGCCTGCACAACAGCCACTCCGAGAGCTACCACAGCGGCAGGAACAGCCCCGGCAGCGGCGGCCGCACGGCCCCGCGGCCCCCCCAGGACACGGAGGGGGGTCCCAGCCCCTCGGAAGGCAGCGACAGCGGCCGGCGGGCGCCCGACCTGGCCGCGGCTCGCCGGAGGAGGGACAACCCGCGGCACAGCGCTGCCGAGCGCGAGGCCAAGCGCCGCTCCTACCCGCTCAACCTGGGCAGCCACAACGGCGGCCTCAAGGGCAGCAAGTACGACATGGACCTGGGCAGCGCCGACGGCGCGGCTGGCATGAAGACTGGCCTCTGGAAGAGCGAAACCACCGTGTGAAGGTGGAGAAGGACCAGACGGCTGCAGCGCCGCAGAATTTCCCTCCGGGAGCCGCAGCCGCGGTGCCTCGAGGCTGCGATGCTGCGGGAATCGCCACGTGCACTAGCGGGATGGGCAGCGTGGCCGGGGCTGCGGCTCCCCCGGGCTGGGGTGGTGCTGAGCCCAGCCTGCTCCCTGGGGGGGCTCCGAGCATCCCGGGGGCGTGGGGTGTCCTGGCTCCTCCGCAGCCCCAACTGCAGCCGAGCTTCGGTCACTGCTGCACGGCACTTCAGACTGATCCTAAATGCTATTTTATAATATACAGAGGAAACAAATGTCTATTTTTCAAAGCTATATTATTGAATGTATATATGTAGAGACAGATCAGTGAGTGATGCGAGTGCCTTGTTACCCACCAGTGTTCTCCAGGAGCGGGTGAGCCCTCCAGCACTTTGGCAAGAGCCCGCTCCTGCCGCGACTGCAATATTCCCTAAAATGGGACCGGACCAAGTGCCCTTCACACGCCGGCACCGTCACCCTAGCGAGCTGCTGCTGAGCCACCCGGAGAGCAGCTGCTCCCCGAAACCAGTGGAGACGCTGACGTTTTGGTCCATCAGTGTTAGACGCCAGCGTTAAGCGGCTGCCGAAGGAAAAGCCATATTGCGAAGCAAGCACAAGGTGAGAGGAGCCTCAGGCGATGTCTGCACTGGTTTAACGCCAGACACTACAATCTCAGCCAGAAAAGGCCTCTGAGCCCGCAGAGGCGCCAGCTATGCAATGGGCCGGGCTGGCAGAGCTGCTGCCGGAGCCGACACCGACCCTCCGCCAAAGCACCAAAGAGCCGAGCGCGGGGCAGAGCCCAGAGCGGGTCCTGAGCTGCCCCGGGGACGGCACGCACAGAAAACCCTTGGGTTTGCGCTTAGGAGGACAGAGAAACCCCCCAGGTACCAGCCTTGAGCTGAAAGTGCTGGGGCAGTTCCTGGCTGATTAATTAGGGACCCGGTTCAGTCGAAGGGCTGGAACTGGACAAGCACTTATTTTTCCCAATTCAAAACAAGTCCTCCCTTCTTTTTTTCCCTAGAATGCAGATTAAAACAAAAAAGCCATGCTGCAGGTGCCGGAGCCGTTCCCCCTGCTCCTGAGGAGCCGAGGTGGGGAGCACCCAGCCCTGTGCTGCAGCCACTGCCTCCTCTGCCCTCTGCAGCCTCCCCCCAATTCACACTTCTCCTGTGTGCAAATTAGTTTAATTATGGAGCTACCTGCCGAGGGCCAGGCGGGGGCCGCGGGTGAACCACGAAGCCATGGAGGAAAAAGCACTTAGCGCTGGATTTGTCTCATGCTCGGAACTGCTCACCTGGGCTCTGCCGCGGCGCCTCTGCCCGCCCGGCGGCTCCAAGCACTTTCCAGCGCACCCAGTGTGTGATGCAGTTCAAACCCTTGTGTCCGTGTCGCAGCCCACGCGGTGGTGCCGATGCTGAGCTGTTGTATCTGCTTGCTGCACTGTGACAGTATTATAGAAAAAGCTTTGTATTATTAATTACACTTTTTATTTGTCTGTTTACATTACAAGCGAACGACATATCGTATCAACAGAGAGCTTCTGGCAGTAACCCGGGGGAGGGAGGGGATCGTATGCCAAAGACATGTCTTTAAAGGGGTCTTCTTTGCATTTTTATATAAATAGAATGTTTCTAGCAGATATGTTTTGTTTAATATATTAAAGATTTGCCAATCTGCCAAGATCTACTGTTATTTCTCACAGACCTTGTGTCCAAATACACCGGGCATGGCGAGGGCGCTGTCTTATTGAGAGCAGCAATGTCGTGTTCCGCACACGCCGCCCAAAACCGCGGCTTCACCATTTCCAGCACATCCCTTATTTAACCCAAACCAGGGGAGTTTTCCCTCGGCAGGTGAAGGTGTTTCCCAGACCCGCACAAACTCATTCTGACAAAGGAGGTGAAGCACCAGAAGGGGAGACCACCCCTGGAAAAGCAGCGCTATGGAAATCCCGCACCATGAAGGTGCTGGAGGCGTCCCCCTGGGCATCACCCCCGCCCCGCAGGGCTGGGACTCACCAAAGCACCTTCTACCAGCGAGAGAGGATCCAGAAACCAGTCCCGGCACCTGCGCTTCCATCTATTTATAACAGCAACAGAACACAACCCCACGCCGTCACTGCACAAAAAGCCCCGTTTTGGTCCAGAAGCCCAGGGGACAGTGCCCGCTCCTTCCCGCAGCCCCGCTCCTGCGGGCTGTCCCTCATCACCCTCAGATGCCACACCTCTGGTCCCAGCGGAGCAGCGTCCTCCAGACCCCATGGGCGCTGCCGTCAGGGCCAGCCCTTGGCCTTGCTGAAGGCGCGGATCTCCTCGGGGCTGCGCAGGTACTGCTCGATCTCGCTGTCGGAGATGGGCTCATCCCCGCTGACGGCCGAGCCCGTGGCGCTGGGGACTGCCATCCGCAGCCGCTTCCTGGGCTGGATGAGGCAGGGTGGCAGCAGCGGCCTCGCGCCGCCCTCCCGCCGGCGTTTATTCCCCTCGGGACAGCCCTTCTCCGGCGCCACAGCACACGGAGAGCCGGGGGAGCCCTGGCCCGGGGCCGCAGCGTGCTGCTCCTCTTCCTCCTCCACGCAGAAGGCGTTTTTCAGCAGGAAAATGCGGTGCTGCAGCAGGTCCCCGATGTGCTTGACCACGGTTTTCTTGTCCAGCTTGAAGACCCTGAGCCAGGCGAGCTGCGAGGCCATTCGCAGCAGGATGTCCAGAAGCTCCTTCAGCCGCAGGTGCGCCGGGGGCGGCAGGTCGACCCCCGCCGCCCTGCAGAACCGCGCCAAGGGGCAGGCCAGGCGGGCGCCCGGCCGCAGCGACTGCCACGCCAGGAAAGCCGCGGCCGTGACGATGGGGACGGGGTGGCGGCCGGTGACCAGCCACGTCTCGCCGGCCAGCTCCACCAGCTGCAGCGTCCGGGCCACCATCTTCTCCTTGTCCTCCACGAACGGGGCGGGGACGTCAGCCGAGTGCTGGAACAGCCGAAAACTGCAGGAGCAAAGAGCCCGTCGTCAGTGCCAGGGCACCGGGAAGCCTCACTGCGCATCCCGACTGATGTGGTGGCAGGAACGTCCTTTGGGACAAACACACCCTGTACCTGCAGTGGCTTCTGCTCATGTCACCTCACTGCCACTCTCCAAACTGGGGAGAAAAGGGCAGGACGAGAAATCACAGCCCAGGCTGTGAAAAACAAGGCAAAAAAGCCATCGCAGTCTGTAAAATGCAGTGCATGCATGGGCCATTCCCCCCAGCCCAGCAGCCAACACCAGTCCTGCTCCACCGGCTGCTCACGTCCACCCCCAGCTGCTCCGTTGTGCTGCGACTGCTGCTGGAGCAAGAACTCCATGAAGTTTGTCACCCAAGGGACAACAGAACACGCTCCCAGACAGTGGATTTGAGATGCTGCACCAGCCTTGTGGGCTCTGGGTAAACGTGCCCCCCAGCACGTGGGGCCGCAAGCTGCACCAGGGAACGCGGGTTTGGATGATGTGGTTTCACCTCGGTGCCCCAGCACAGGTCACCCTGCATGTGCTTGTGACTCCTGCCCTGCATTTCAGCACCTTTTCCACCCACGGGACGCTGAAACGAGCCCTGTTACCTGTTCAGGTGCGTCGTCACCAGATCAGCCAGGCTCAGCGCCGGCACCGACAGCCCCAGCTCCTTCTGCAGGCTGAGGAAGATGCCGGCAAACAGCTCCTGCTTCGCATACAGGAGGGAGCAGATCGTCCCCATGGTCAGGGGCCAGTTGTGCTGCCGACAAGTCACGAAGACGCAGCAGCCGCCCAGGAGCTCCTTCTTCTCCAGGCTGACCAGGTGGAAGGCCGGGTGCTGCACGGCTCTCTGGAAGTAGGACACGGCCGTCTCCTCGAACACTGTCGGGAGCTGCAGGACTTTACAGAGATCCTGGACACGTCTGATCCCTGTGAGAAGACACAGCCCTTAGAGACCAGCTCAGGGAGCTCCCGATACACACATCTCCTCGATATCACGCTGCGGCTTTCATCCTGCCCCAGGCAAAGGTGCAAGAGCCACCCAGTTCCTGTAGACACCACGAAAAGCCCTCCCGAGCCCCTCTGCGCAGGTGAGGCGGTTTGCTGAAGGCTGGTGCTGGTGGGACACAGAACTAACTGCTCTACCGCCAGCTCCGAGGGCTTCCACCCCTTCAGAGAGCATCAGAAACACACTAAACGAACGAGAGCTGGGCAGAGAGCAGCAAGGGGGAATAGGGGTGGAAGGGAGCGTAGGGCTCGCTCTTACCTTGCTGCACGCAGCGGCTCAGCTGCTCCTTCTGGCCGGTGCTCTGGGAATACGCCACCTCTGAAAAACAGCCAGTGTCAGGGCAGGTGACACCAGTGACCCTGGGGGTAGGTGTCGTTTAGATTTCGGGAAATGCCCACAGCACTGGATTTCAGTCTTGAGAACTGCGGGGTCTGCGGGGGCACTGACCAAGTCCCAGGAGGAGCCGGAGCCCCTCCAGCCATCGCTGCTCTGCAAACAACCAGTGGACCAAGTCCCATTGAGGAGCCAGAGCCCCTCCAGCCATCGCTGCTCTGCAAACAACCAGTGGACCAAGTCCCATTGAGGAGCCAGAGCCCCTCCAGCCATCGCTGCTCTGCGAACAACCAGCAAACAGCCCCGGGGCCGCTCCCCGACACGTCAGAGATTAAAATCATAGAATCACAGAGTCATTTTGGTTGAAGAGACCCTCAAGTTCATCGAGTTCAACCACTGCCCCATGTCCTGAGAACCTCATGTCCGTCTGTCCAACCCTCCAGGGATGGTGACTCCAGCACTGCCCTGGGCAGCCTGTTCAATGCCCCACAGCCCTTTGGGGAAGAAATTGTTCCTAAATCCAACCTCAGCCTTCCCTGGCACAACCATTAACCCAACACCGTCACTAACCCATGTCCATAAGAACCTCATCTAACCAGCTTTTAACCCCCCACGGGGTTCAAACCGCCCCGAGCAGCACAGCCCGTGTTCCGAGCCCCAAACCCGGCAGCGCGGGTCTGACCCTGCAACGGACACACCACGCTTGGGAGCGGCTTTTGGGCGGACGGACGCGCTTCCCCGGCGGACGGACCCGCTGCCCCCGCGGACGGACCCGCTGCCCCCGCGGACGGACCCGCTGCCCGTGCGGACGGACCCGCTGCCCCCGCGGACGGACCCGCTGCCCGTGCGGACGGACCCGCTGCCCCGGCGGACGGACCCGCTGCCCCCGCGGACGGACCCGCTGCCCCGGCGGACGGACCCGCTGCCCCGGCGGACGGACCCGCTGCCCGTGCGGACGGACCCGCTGCCCCGGCGGACGGACCCGCTGCCCCGGCGGACGGACCCGCTGCCCGGGCAGCGCGGGGCCGTCACACCGACCCCAAACGAGCTCCCCCCGGCCGGCTCTGCCCCAGCCCGATCCCCGCACCCCTGCAGTGCTCCTCGTCGCTGTAGGTGGTGGTGAGCAGCCCCTCGGCCAGCACGCAGCCGCAGGCGGCGCAGACCAACTGCTGCTGCGCGTACAGCGCGTCCTCCAGCAGCTCCGCGGAGCCGCAGCCCGGGCAGCGCCGGCCCGGGGCCGCCATGGCGCCGGGGGACCAAGGAGCTCGACGCACTCTGAGCAGCCAATCGCGGAGCTCGACGCATTCAGAACTTCCAATCGCGGCGCCGCTCTGTGTGTCCCCGCCCACCAGCCGGCCGGCGCGGGCGCCGCCCCCCCGCGCTCCGCGTTCCGGGGTCCGCGGGTTCCGGGGGGGAGCGAGGGGACAAGACGGGCCCGGGGACGCAGCAGCCGCAGCTCGCAGTTCTCATCCTCGTTAGAGGTGTCAGGGCTGAGCAGCATCCCCCGCTGGAGGTCCCATGTGCTGGGGGCTCCAGGCAGCCCCAAAGCGCTGGGGGGCTGTGGGATGGGCTGGGGGCTCTGGGGGTCCCCCACCCGCCTCTCATCGCCCGCAGGACGAGGACAATGACAGCGCGATGACAGCACTGGGCGCTCCGGCAGCGCTGACCCGTTCCAGGCTGGACGCCCTCAGGACAGCAGGAGGCTGATTTCCTCGCTTTTCACCCCTTTTTCACCCCCTGCCCCCAGCTGCAGGGTCATCACAATTAGGGCCCGGCGCTGGGTGATGGCACCGGCTGCTGGCCAGGAACCTTTCACATATTAATCTATTCTTTGCTTTACAGAAACTCTGGATTCTTGCAATGCGGGGGAGCTGGTCCGGCAGGTTTCCCCGCCCCGCCAGGTGCTTCCGCAACCCGCACGGGGAGCGCGCGGGGATGGGATCAGCTCGAGAATACCTGGCAAGTGAGGAGTTTCGGGCAGTGGAGCTGGTCCCAAGGAGGGGACGGTGCCCTTGGCAAAGCGCTCAATCAGAAAGAGAGACACCATGGTCAGAATTAAGGTATTTTTATTTTAGTGTTCCACGAAACCAAAAGGCATTTAAAAAAAAAACCAGGTACCCAGGCTAAAAGCAGACAGTATAAACGGGAAAAATACATTCGGATCCTTCAATAACAAAAAACACATTTGATTCTTAAGGCCCTTAGAGTCGAGGTGAAGCACCTTGCCGGACACGAAACACCAAAGAAAGGCTCTAAGGAGTTATTGCCAATGAAAGACTGAGGTACAGGGTGTGCGGTGCGGAGAGAACACCCCGTGGCACACCAGACACAGCCCGGGGCCACCGGCTGTCACCGCAGAGCAGGCTGTGGGAGGATACTGCGAGTTTTAAGGCTTTGTGTCTCCAGAGAAACTGCTAAAAGCACAACCTGCCGCTCCGGTCAACAGGAACGAACACACGTTACCCAAATCCACCACCCCCACACTCCAAAGGCACCGCACACCGCACCACGGTGCTGCCAGCAACGCAGCAGTGCCCGCATTGTGCTAAAATGAGCAAAAGCAGGAGTCCAGCCTCACCTCCCCCGTGTCCCATTACAACTTCCAGTAACAACTGAGTCGTCTTAACCGTTAAGTCACCGTTCAAAGGCACAACCGGCTTCTCTGACCTAGAACATCAGAAAGCTGGCACAAAGTCTAACGAGATAAATCTATGAGCGAGGCACAGGCAGCTGCTTCTTTCCAGAGATCCAGAGGCACAAGGAGGAAACAAATCAATCCTTCATCTTCCTCCCTGTCGCAAGGCACGAGAAGCAGCAGTGGTTTTCAGCAAGGCCAACCAGTCCCACTCGAAATTAAAACCATCAGCCAAGAGCTGCAGATGCCACAAACACCTCCTGCGTTTCAGACCCTGCACCCACAGGAGAGGGTGAAGCAGGAAACAAACAGCCCCTTCACTGAGGACATCCGCTCAAATATAAATAAAATCAGAAATGAGTACCTGAAGTCTCAGAAGACTCGTAATGCTTGAGGGTTGTTTCAGCTCCAGCTTCCCTCCAGAACAGCTCCACGCTTTGGGAATCAGTTTACAGTTCTAAATGTCATTAACGGCATTTTTTGATTTTTCCAATAAATGTTCACATCTCTAGGCAAATATATTAAACTACTCTTCACTACAAAAATACGGTATTTGAGAAGTGTCCGGTAGTGTCCAGTGTTCTGTGAAAAGAGACAGCTAAGAGGTCGATAGCCGGCCCAGCTGGTTTAGTCCCACGATAAAGTGCTTTGCTGGAGAAAAGTGGTGGTAGAAACTCAGCCCTCTGGAGCTGAGCCAGGAGCGACCCAACTCCCGAGGGCAGGAGCATCTGCTTTGGTCCTCTGCTGCCCGCTCTTTTGGTATTTCAGCTTTCTCCTACGCCTTTTACAGACTCTGGCGACCCGGTAAGTCCCAGAGCCGCAAAGAGGCGTCTGAGCTTTTTGATCTTGACAAGAGTCACGTTTAGTTTTTCGGGGGAGGAAGCCTCGGATCCCCAGGGGAGGGCGATTCGGTTCCGCCCCGGCTACACAAGGAACGCACAGAAGTGTTGTGAGACCCATCACTTGAGGAGGTTGTTCCAGGGAAGCCTCAGCTCCAAAACCTGATGTATTTACATTTAATGAACCGCGACGGGGTCAGAGGCAAATTGTCACCACACGCGCGGGCAGGGACAGCACAGGGACAGCCGGACCTTCGCTCCCCCCTGAACAACCTCCGGTCAGGGACGTGACGCCTGTAACGGAACAGCTGCTGATCTCCAACGCACCTCTGCCCGGGTTCATCACCATTCCTACGGCGGACAAACGCACCACGACACCTCGGTGTGTCCTGCACCAGAGTCCCCTGGAGAACCGCTCTGAACAACACGTACTTCACGAGATTAACTCAGCCTTGCTTCCTCCTTTTCAGTCTAAAGTTTAACTTGCATTCAACTTTCAGGGCATTAACTGCTTCTAAAATCGAGCCCTGGTGTGAAGCAGACATCTTTGGGCTTCTCTCTGTAGTTATTAATTTTCTTCTTTACAAACAATCAAATCCTCAAGCTCTACTGTACAAGATTTTGTATTGCACTACAACTGAAACAGAAAGAAGAGTAATTCATCTATCGAAGCTGCTACGAAACAAAACCATGGAAAAAAAACCTTCATAGAGGATCATCAGTGCCTTGCTGGCAGGCAAAACACATCAAAAACCCTTCGTCCTTCCTACCGCCATCAGCCTTCGGATTAGATGCCTCACCAAATCTTCCCAAATCATGGAAAGACACCAGAAAATAAATAAGGCAAGTTGACTCTGCTCCCAGCTCCATCGACAAGAGCTGATGTAACTACCAATCAGACAGAGTTGCTCAAGGCAGGAACAGGAAAGAGCCCATTTTCTGCGGGCAGCACGACCGGTCCCACCGACTCCGCGTCGTCTCCTCGTTAACCAACCTCCACCGGCGGGAATTCAGCCCTTTGCTCAACCAGCGCTCCTACATCTTCCCGGCTTTTTTGTTGGCGGACGTGGCGACGCGCAGGATGTTGGGGGTCTCCTCCATGACGCGCACCAGCAGGTTGTCGATGTAATCCTCCAGCTCCCGCACCTGCACGTCCTTCCTGCTGATCGTGTCCTTCTGCTTCAGCACCAGCTGGATCAGCTCGTCGTGCGTCAGCTGCGCGTACGCGTAGGCGGGATCCGAAGGGTCGTATTTCTGGGAGAGAGAGAAAGGCAGGGTCAGTGTGGACATACGGGCACTTCAAAACAGCGATGGGATGACCCGGAGCTGGCTTAGGGATTTAAACGCCAACCAAAGCCAAATCCACGGTGAACAGCCAGAAACACCCAGGCCTCTGGCGTTTCCCTCGTGTTGCGGTTGTCACTGTGCCACTGCGTGGCTGCGGCAAGTGTCACTCCTTACGTGGAACCACCAGGACAATAGCTAAACGTTTTCAGCTCTTTTGAAATGGCAACAGGCCGGTTTGAACCAGTTAACTCACATTTTCTGCTTTTCCACTCACACCAGAAGGAGGCACCACAGTCACTTTGGTACCAACCTCCCGTGTTCCCCAAGAATCCCTGAGACAATAACGCTGCCCAGGGCTGTTCCCTGTTGCCTGTTCCAGCCATTCTGATCAATGCAACTTTTAAGCTACGCCTCAAGCCTGGGGGTCTCTTTTGAGGCCACGATTATGCCAAGAACTCCTTTAAATCGAGCGCCGATGCCCGGTGCGCAGGCACGCTCCTGGGAAGCGGCCGTGCTTTGACCCTCAGCCTGCACAGGATATTCAAGCAGCACACAAGGCAGCAGCCACCCACAGGTGACTCTTCCCACCTTCCCGGCTTTAAGAGCCACACGCTTATTTTGGGGTGAAAACGAGCTCTGGGGACTCATCGCGCCTGAAAACAAGCAGTGAGTAATTTGCTGATCCGAGTTCCGCAGCTGCCACGCGTCACCACGGGCACGATCGCCCAGGGCAGCACCGGCCCCGTCACAGCCGCCCCAGCGCTGCTGCTTGCAGGAAAACATTGAAAGGCTGTTCCTGCCTCTGGGGACTGACAAAGGAAAGTTCACACCCCCCATGGCCTAATAACCCCTGCTCTTTTTCTGCCCGGGATATACGAGATGCGAGCCCAGGCAAACAAACACACGAACTCTGTTCAATTGAGTGCTTAAGCTTTGGTTTAAAGCGCCGCTTTCCTCCGTACCTTCACGTTCATCTCCAGCAGCTTTTCGCTCATCGTGCTGATGACGTTCAGGTTTTTAGTTTGCGACTTGTTCGCTGTGGTGTTCATCGGCTTCACGGGATGGAGCCTGCAACAGCAAAGAAGGTTCACGTTATTAAGGCAGCACACATAACGCTACATGGGTCTTCAGACTAAAATATAGCAAGGAATTGGAAAAAATCCCTGCCCTTCTCTATCTCCAGAGAGATGAGAGGTTCAGCTTCAGGAAGACAAAGCATTTCTGTCTAAGCTATAGGGTATGTAAGTATGCTCCAGTTCTCTACTGGAGATAATGAACAGCAACAAGGGAAACACAAAGGACGGGGCAGGTCCGTGTGCTTGGGACAGCAGCACACGCTCTGATCTCTCACACACTGATATTTGAGCCTGACTTTCCTCACGAGAACACATTCGTGGCTCTTGCAACACATCAAATAGTTCTACTGTCCTGGGACAAACATTTATTACGTCTTTTCCAAGCTGAACTTACGCCATGAGCTGCAGGATTTATATTGCTAATTTCAGTATAGGAAGGAAATTGTATTTGTATCTGGGTAAGTGCCGGCCTGGCAGCAGCAGGTTCCACAGGTGGAGCTCTTCATTTTGGGGCTCAGGAGCCCCGTTTGGCCAGGGAACGATGCACCCCGGTTCATGAGGCTCCCTGTCATGTTCCCCTGCTCCTGACAAATGGATCAATTCCAGCCCGCTTCCCCACTTTGATTTCTTGAACTGCCACCAAGCTCTCCCAAGGGTTTTGCTATGAGGCGACACAGGGCAGGTCCCCTCAGTGCCCTGAGCACCGTTGAACACGTACCTGGTGCCCGCAATGACCCTGTGCTGGCACGACAGGACCCAGATCCCGCCGAACCCGGGGAGGTGACAGCTGTACGGTGCCACATCACCGCGAACCGCAGCTGGAGAGCCAGAGCTGCGCTCCCAGGGAGGAAAAGGAGGCTCAGAGCAGCAGCGAAACTCTCCGTGCGTTCCCCACGTTGTCTCACCTGTGCTTGGGAGACGCGGGTTCACCGCCCCGCTGCCCCTGGGCAGGGGATGCGTCAGAGGGTGAAACCCGCGCCTGAAGGAGCTTCTTCTCGCCAGAATTTCCTGCTTTATCTGCGAAGCCCTCGGCTGTTGGCTTTTTCGGAGACTCTGCTCTATGACTTGGGGTGTCAGAGAGAAGGGGACGAGAGGAAGAGCAGGGCTGGGAAGGATTTGACAAGGAGGAAGAGGAAGCAGAAGGCTCAAAGAAGTCACGCTCTGCACGCTCCTCAGCACCTGCCTCTATTTTCAGTTCTTGTTTCTCCAAATAACTATTACGCTCCCTGGAACAAGACGTCACACCTGAGCCTGAGTCAGTCGCACTGACACCGTGAACATCGACCCTGGCGGGCGGCTCGCTCAGCTTGCCAGCACCAGGAGCCCTTCCTCCTCCTCCTTCTCCTCCTCCTCCTCCTCCGCCGGGGGCGGCCTGGGCTGCCACAGAGCTCTCAGTGGGCTCCAGCATTAAATCCAGGGACCCCTTGTCAGTCTCTGAAAGGCTTTTATCGCCGTGGTTCTCCTGACAGTCGCCCAGCAGCTCGTCATCGGAGCCGCCCTCCGGAATAACCGGGAGACCGACCAGTTTGGGGCCGTGGTCCGCAGTAACGGGAATAGCAGACTTCAGGTTTGTAAGACAGTCAAACAAATCGTCATCAACTTTGTTTTTTAAAAGCCTATTATTGCTGTCATCTCTGAGCATCACCGGCGGAGCGACGGCCTCTGATGAGCCGCTCTGGGGGAGGCACCCGCGAGCGTCGGGGGCTTTGTCGTCAGGTACCGGCAGCCCAGGCGCAGGTTTGACACCGTGGCCTGAAGAAGGAACATCAGCACCCAACTGCGCAGCCCCAGAACCCAGTGTGCGCTCGTTCAGCGGCACAGCCAGGCGTGGTGGCGGCTGTGGGGTGACAGAGCCCTCCCCGACAGCCCCCCCCACCTCGCACACGGACCTGTCACCTGCCTCCCTTCTCACTGAAGAACCCTCAGCCTGGAGCCCAGCAGAACCGCGCTGCTCTGGAGCCAGCCCAGGGCTGCGGGAAGGGCTGCCCGGGGGGTGTGACATGGTGGGGACATTATGAGTTACAGCCGCATCTGCAGAGCTCCCCAAAGCATCGCGACCAGCACGTCCCAGCTCTGCCAAGGAACAGCTTTGACCAGCGGGGAGGCACAGAGGGGAAGAACCAGCGACAGCTTTGAAACCCGGCGCACCTGCCTCCCGCCCAGGCTTGGGTACAAAGGGGTTATTGTCACCAAAACGGCGCTCGGAGGGAAGAGCAGGACCCTGGCCCCACGGGCTCTGCCCCCACTCACCAGCAAAAGGGTTATTGCCACGACCAGAGAGCTCCCGGGGGAAAGGCGCTTTGGGAACGGAGGCTGTGGGGAGGTGGGGCGAAGGAAAATGGGGGAAACCTTCAGCATCTGGAGCTGCAAATGCCCTGTCCCGCTCGGGAGCAAAGGGGTTCTTGCCATTTGAAAGCTCTGAGGCAACAGGAGGAGGAGAAGTAGCAGGTGCAGGAGAGCTTGTAATGTTTTCAGAGCCTGGCACTTGGACCGTTTTAGAAATGAAAGGATTATTGTCACCGCTGGTGCGGTGCACAGAGAGAAAGGCAGGCAGGGAATCAGGTGCAAGAGCAGGAAGCGTGGCTTGGGTTTCCTCCTCTGAAGTCACGCCCGGTCTGCAAAAAGGGACAAAAAACTCGCATGTCACTGGCAGATGCAACACGAGGCACAACAGACAAAGCTTTAGCACCGGACTCCACCAGCTCCTAACACTGGGGACAAACTGTAGTGGGAGGACACCTCAGAGCCCGCCTGGCAGACTCCGCACACATTAATGTGTCTTTACAAAGCGCTCAGTTTGGTCAGAACACGCCGGCTGCAGAGTTTGCACAGGTTACTGCGGTTGCTTTAAGCACTATCCCGTCTTTTGCACCTCAAGCAATCGTATTAGTACGTAAGAACGTCATATGGAAGATGTTTAACAGGAGAAGCACTGAAAATAAGGAGTTAGACAGACACAAAATGTAGACTCATTAGTAGGACACAGCCTTATATATATAAAAACACAAACACGGAGAGGTTTTTTTATATATATATGAAGGATAAAGGAGCAGAATTTCCGAAAAAGCCTGTGTACAAATGCACACAAATGTCCCTCACGTTGCTGTGAACAACGCCAATAGCAGAAGGGCTCCGAGATGGACACTTCTGAAGAGCACAGCCAAGTGCAGAGGAGACAACAGAACTGGTGTTTCAGCCCCTGGGTACGTTCAAGCCACACAGCCCAGAAGAATTGTTAGTTTGTGCAGAAGATCCAGCAGGAAAAATCACCCCTACAATACCTGCAAAGAAGCCTGCACCTGGAGAACTGCTATTTCAGCATTGCTTGTAAGGAACCTCCCTGTACCAGGCTCTTTTTGGCACCGAGGAACAACCCGGAATGATTATTTGTCACCAAAAGCGCAGTGACCCCCAGGCACCGGGCAGAGCAGTGGGTTCTGCACACGAGATCTAAGCTGATATGCACTGCCCTGCAGTGGAGCAGCCCCATTAACACCGCCGCTGCACCCCGCCATCCTGTCACCCTCGGGAGGAAACGCCACTGACCTGGGCTTGACAGCTCTGGTCTTTGTGGGCGCAGCAGCTCGGTCAGGTTTCCGTTCCTCCTCGAAAGGGTTGAGCGGGTGTTTCTCTGCAAAGGCGTCGTCTGCGTGGTGCGCGGCTCCAGAAGGGTCCCCGCTGCTTAAACCTGCTGGAGGTTCCGGACGTTCGGCCTCTTGCTCACTCTCCTCCTCCGGAACTTTGTTTTCCTCATCCCGCAGGGTCCTGTTGGGAATATTCTCAGCATCGGTGATCTTGGCTGCTTCCTTCTTCCCCGTGACCAGAGAGAGCAAGGCAGACTTCTTGTGGTCCGTTTTCCTGGGCTCTCTAACAACCTCGGTGCTGGGAGGAATGCTGGTTTCCAGGTGTTCTTCACTGCTGAGCAGTTTGTACGACGGCAGAGTCATGGATTTAAAGGTCTCCAGGGATGCCGAGCCAGAGAAGGCATGGCCGGGAGACGCTCCCCCCGCCTCCTCGGGCGCTCTGGTGGGTCTGGCAGACAGGTTCTCTGCTGACGCACAGAGCTGCTTCCTCCTCAGGTTGCGAGGAGAGGGGGAAGAGGCTGGAGTGCTGTCCTTGCCCGTGCTCTCCTCCATGTAAACGTGGCTGCCGTTGATGCACAGGCTGGACTTGGAAACGGGATCGCCTTTGGATTTAAGGCCACTGAACAAAGACAGCCCTTCTTTCTTGGGGTGGCCGGCGCCTCCTTGGTTCAGCTGCCTGCTGTCCAAAGTTGCCATTTTACGAGTTTTAAACACGGGAGAAGGAGCAGGAGAGGACTTCTCTTCCAGGGCATTTCCGAAGGCTTCTGGAAAAAATAAACAGGGAGAAATTCAAGATGCGAGAATTCCCTTTGCTCTGACACTCGCCACCGACAACCGCAGCGCTTCACAGTCATTAACGGGTTGTGGGAACAGGAACAGGGCAAGTGTGACTGTACCAGCCACTTCCAAACCCTCCTGCCAGCCCTCAGCACATTGGACCACACGCGCTGTTTAATGACCCAAAACCACCGCGGATTAATTACTGTGGAGCTGCGTCTGTGCTGTCCCAGGGTAAGCTCAGCCCTGAGCGTAACGTGCACACCCACCACAGGAGCGACCTCCTACGGGTTCCTTCAGCAAGGAGGATTTAACCAGTGCTCTAAAAAGCGTGAGAAGTGTGAGCCAACCCTTGGGGAAGGGCTTTGCGCCTGCTCAGCGCAGCGAGCGCCACTACTCACGTTCCGAGGTCGGGGAGGCCTCGGGGTCCTCGTCGTCCCAGTGCGGGTGGAAGTCGCGGGGATGCAGGCGGACCCTGGTGGTGACGGGCTGCAGCGTGGGCAGGACGGACATGGACTGCGACAGCGACGTCTTCTGCAGCCCGGGCTTGGAGAACAGCGTTTTCAGCTTGGATTTCTTCTTCTCCTTCTCCTTCTCGGCCGCCTCGTCCTCGCTGTCGGCCGGGGAGTGCGTGGCGCTGGGCACGATCTCCGACGCCGTGTCGGAAAAGCCGCTGCTCCTCTTCCCCTTGAGCTTGTCCTTGAGCTTCCCGAAGGGCGAGCGAGGCTTGTCCTTGGCGGACAGGTCGAACATGCTGGCGGTCATGTTGCTCCTCATGAACTGGATGTCCACTTCGATCTCCCCTCTCTCCTTCTCTTTCTTCCCTGGCTTGGAGCGGAGCTTGTACCACCTGCAGCAACAAGGACGTTTCCTTTTACAAACAAGTCCTTGAGAGGGTAATTTAGAACAACAGACGGTATTTATGCTGCAGAAAACAAATAAGCCTACAGTGTAGGGGAAAAAATATGTGCCTTTAATCTTATAGCTACATCATAACCACACAGCCCCAGGTGCCAAGGAAAACATTTTTTATCAGAAATAGAAAGTTATTACTTTTTTTTTTTTTTAAACAAGACCAGGAAAGGTTAAAAAAAGGAAGAAAATCCCCCTCAACGTGGAATTCCTGTATTTCACTCAGCCACTCTCTTCTGTGCCTTTATCTGGCTTCCAAAGAAGCTCGCAGAGGTCAGGACTTTGAAGTGGGTGCGAAAGCCTCGGAGAGCTGGACCTGGAGCCGCACACACGCCCCACACCCTCATACCTTTCATTCCAGCTCCTTCTGTCGCTATCTTAATGGCCACAAAGCTCCAGAAGCCCTAATCAGCACCCGGAGAGCCGGAGCACAGCCCGCTGGGGATTTCCACTCACCGCTCCCCACCCGGCGCACCAGGAAGGACATTGCGCACACCCCGGACCTCAAACCTCCCGAAACGCGGCTCCGGAGTATTAACCGCTGCCTATTAAATAAGAGCTCAGGGTATCTCAAACTGCAAAACCACCATCTACACGTTATATCGCACGTGCCCAATTACATCTCAATGACGTTCAAACCACACCGGGGCTGGCAAAGGCAATTATCAGCACCGCGCACCGGTACTCGTTTTGTCTGTGGCTGGAGCCGTGGAATTCCCGACCTCACAGAAGCGAGAGGAAAAACCATCTGGAAATTCTTCCTCTCACCGGTTGGAGCATGACAACAAAGGGAACAGAGCATGCAAATCTGCCTCTCCACCAGTCTGCACTTCATTCCTTTGGAGGCGCGCTGGGAGCAACGGAGAGAGCGGGGAAAGGCGAGTTGCTCCAGAGAAAATTCGAAACCAGTGAGTGTCAGCCCAAGGAGGTGAATTCAGAATCTGCCACTGAGAAACACATCAGAGGGAGAGGAGCGCTCGAGCACCACGCTGCACACCTGATGCTAAGGGACACAGCACCACGAAACGGATTGTTTAAAGAAACAGGAGGTTTTGTGGGGTCCCTAAAGCTGCAGCACCAAGGGAATCGCGAATCCTGTAACGCAAGCCAGCGCTGGGCACTTTTGTTCTGAACCCCGTGATTTCCAGCAGCATCCTGCACTCTGCAGCGCCACAACAATTCATCCTGCGCGCTCTGCTCTGTTCCAGCTGCGTCCAAAATACAAACTACGTGCTCAGCGAAAGGCTGAAACAGCCGTGAAA
This sequence comes from Patagioenas fasciata, assembly GCF_037038585.1. Lineage (NCBI taxonomy): Eukaryota > Metazoa > Chordata > Aves > Columbiformes > Columbidae > Patagioenas > Patagioenas fasciata. The sequence goes on from NC_092545.1 coordinate 6,966,506, forward strand.
GTCAACAACCCACTGACAACCTCCCCCAGAACTACAGAACGTGAAATCTTATTAATATCATTTACTATGAAACTCTGCTGACCCACGGCGCATCACGCTCGCAGTGTAAACACATTAGCCTTGACGCAGCCTTAATGACAGCCGTGTTATAATTAAGGCTTCAGAAACAGTGATGGCTTTGTCAAGAAACACAACCTGGATGTGCTCAGGTGAGCGGGAGGAGGAAGGTGACTCACCGGCCACCGAAAGCCACATTACAAGGCTGCTGACTCCCAGTAAACCCTCCCAGTAACAGCCCTGGGATTCCAGCACCGTCCCGGTGTTTACGCTCAAAGGAGCGAGGATGACACAGAGCTGGCGCTCGGGATTAAAGGACAGTGTCCCAGCTCGGTGTGAAGCCAGCCCATAAAACACTGCATTACCTGCTCTTACATGCACTTAAGCTCTGTTAAGTGTTCATTAAGAAAAATCGGTAATGAGCTGGCCTCAGCCTGCTTTCCTTCTCTGTCGGGAGGAGAAGGCACTGTGAACACATTAAGTTTCTGGGGACAGTCTGGCTGTTCCCAGTGTGTGTTGTTAATTTAAAAATCAAACCCCAGAATGGGTGGAAAAAGCACCCAAAAAAGCACCCCCGGCTTCTCCCAGCGGATGGGCACCCCAGAGCCATGGGGGGCTGACCCACAGCGGGAGGGACCCTGCCCCAAGGGGTCACCCCATGGGCCCTCCAGGAGCATGAGGGGTCCCCATGGGGCACAGGGTCCTCCACAGAGCCCCACACCCCCATGAGGGGTCCCCATGGGGCACAGAGATTTCAATGAGGAACAGGGACATCCCGGGGGAACTGTGGTCCCCACCAGAACACCAGGTCCCTGTGGGGCTCAGAGCCCCCCCATCCCTCTCCTCAGCTCCTCTGGGGCACAGAGGACCCCCCTCATCCCTCCCTCCAACCCTTTTGAGGCTCAGAGTCCCCCCATCCCTCCCTCCAACCCCTGTGGGGCTCAGATCCTCCCCATCCCTCACCCCAACTCCTGTGGGGCACAGAGGACCCCCTCATCCCTCCCTCCAACCCTTTTGGGGCTCAGAGACCCTCCATCCCTCCCTCCAACCCCTGTAGGGCTCAGATCCCCCCCATCCCTCTCCCCAACCCCTGTGGGGCTCAGAGCCCCCCCATCCCTCTCCCTAGTCCCTGTGGGGCACAAAGGACCCCTCATCCCTCCCTCCAACCCCTGTGGGGCTCAGATCCCCCCCATCCCTCTCCCCAGCCCCTGTGGGGCACAGAGGACCCCCTCATCCCTCCCTCCAACCCCTGTGGGGCTCAGATCCCCCCCATCCCTCCCCCCAGCCCCTGTGGGGCACAGAGGACCCCCTCATCCCTCCCTCCAACCCCTGTGGGGCTCAGATCCCCCCCATCCCTTCCTCCAACCCCTGTAGGGCTCAGAGCCCCCACATCCCTCCCTCCAACCCCTGTGGGGCACAGATCCCCACACCCCTGTCCCCCGGGGCTCAGCCGCCCGCCGCTCCGCGGTGTCCGCACCTGGAGTGCCGCCGCCCGCCGTCGGCCCTCAGGGCGGCCAGGTCCACCTCGGCGCGGCCCAGGAACTTGTCGAGCCCCACGAGGGCGCGGTGCAGCACGGTGAGGCGCAGGGCGGCGGGCCGCGCCGGCGGCGGCAGCTCGAACGTGGCCTCCTCCCGCCACACGGGCTGGCCCTGGCACCGCTCCGCCACCGACGTGGAGAACTTGTCGCGGCCCAGCGCCATCACGGTGTAGGCATCGCTGCCGCCGCCGCCCGCCGCCGCCTTGGCCCGCAGCCCCCGCGCCCGCAGCACCGTCACCTGCACGTGGGTGGGCACCCAGGCCGGGGCCAGGCCCGACATGGCGGCAGGAGGGGAGGGGAAGGGACCGGAGCGGAGCGGAGCACAACGAGGGGAGCGGCGCGATGCCCGGACCGGTGCCGCCGGTGCCGCCCGGTGCCGCCCGGTGCGGTCCCGCCCAGAGCCCCGCCCCTCTCGCGAGAGCACGGGGCGGGGCCGGGGGAAGGGGCGGGGCCTGGAGAAGGGGCGGGGCCTGGGCGCCTGTTGCATACAGGTGTGGGCAGGTGTATGTACAGGTGTATGGAGGGGTCTACAGGTGTGTGCGGTATGTACAGGTGTGTACAGGTGTATGTACAGGTGTGCGTAGAGGTATGTATGGTATGGACAGGTGTGTACAGGTGTATGTACAGGTGTGCGTAGAGGTATGTATGGTATGGACAGGTGTATGTACAGGTGCATACAGGGGCTTAGAGGGGTGTGTGGTAGGTACAGGTGTATGTACACGGGTGTACAGGGGTGTGTAGAGGTGCATATGCTATGTACAGGTGTATGGACAGGTGTATAGAGGAGTGTGTGGTATGTACAGCTGTTTACAGGTGTGTGTACAGCTGTATGTACAGGTGTGTGTAGAGGTATGTATGGTATGTACAGGTGCATACAGGTGTGTACAGGTGTGTGTGGTATGTACAGGTTGCAGGGAAAAGCTGCAGCAAGTGCGATTTTGGTTGTGCCAGGGGCTGTCCTGGGGGCAAAGGACAAAGACATGCAGGGCTGCGTGGGAGGGGGACCCTGACCCACCAAAACCCCCTGGGAGGAGAGACAGGACCAGGAGGGGACGCAGGACCGGGAGGTGACTCAGCAGCGGGAGGGGACACAGCAGCGGGAGGGGACACAGCGCCGGGAGGGGACGCAGCCCCCCCCCAAGCCCCACGTAGCCCCTCAGGAAGGGCACCTGGGAGAAACATCCCCCTGCTCGGCACAGAGTCGAAGGCACCGCAGGGTTTCCAAGGTTTATTTCACATAGAGGGTGGGAGGAGACAAAACAGGACAAAAACTTTACAGTCACTGTGACGTATTCACAACCAACATCATCCCCAAAAGTCGCACAGCCCATCTGTACTCACCCCGAGCAACGTGCACGGGGGAGCAGGGCTGGCCCTGCCAGCGCTTCCCACCACGCTGGCAGCAGAAATGGGATTTACAGCTGATGCAAACCCTCCTTACCCTCACCCCGCTGCCCCACGTACCCAGAGCAGGGGCCGTGGGGTGAAAACCACCCTCCTGCAGCGCTCTGCCCACGCTGCTGCTGCTCCAGCCCCGAACGGCACGGAAAAAGCAACATCTGCCCTGAACGGACGGGGAGAAGTGGGAGGAGGTTTGATAAGAGCATCGTTGGCATTTTTTGCCCAGCGTCCCCTGCCCAGAGCTCCCCTGCGCTTTTCCTTTGCTGAAGGTATCGCTGCGGCTCCCGGGATAACACCGGCCCTGGGAACACCGCGGCTGGGGCAGGGATGGAGCCGAGATCCCGAAAAGGGCTCGGTGCCCACAGAAGCCTCTTCTCCCCCTCCTGACGGGCTGCCCAAAACCCCGCCAAGCCCAGGACAACGGGTCCTTTGGGAGAGCAGAGCTGCTGGCCACCACATCCTGATGCCAGCCCTGCCAGAAGGCACCCCCGGGGGAAGCTCATCCCCTGTCCTCATGGGGACCGCAGGGATGTCCCCAAGGCTGCGCTGCCTCTTGGCTTTTTCCTGGCTGTCTCCAGCTCTCCAGCACCGACAGCTCGGAGGAGCCGTCTCCTCGACCCCACTGTGACCGCCAGCGCTCCCAAGGGATCGCTCCCTCCTCTCCAGGTCGATGCAAGCACCAGAGGGTCCTTCCAGCGCCGTCACCCCCAGCGCCGATCCTCTGTCCCCTTGGCAACACCCAGCCCTGCAAGAAGAGGGTGGGAGGTGACGCAGCATCACCCACCGGGCTCAGCCCTCGTAGCGCTGGGGACAGGGACGCAAAGCAGCGCCCCAGGAGAAGGGGAGCAGCGCGCACAGGGGGGATCCAGAGCTGGAGCTGGACAAAAAGCACCATGCACCAGCTTTGGAGCTGCAGCAGCCCGAAAGCCGAGGCGGCAGAGGGGTTAAAGCAGCCCGGGCAGAGCGGGATGCTGCCGGCCAAAGGCTGCGCTCCCCCAGGGCGGGCAGCCGCCAAAGCGGGCAGAGGGGACGCCGAGGGGACAATGGCCCGAGCCCGCCGCAGTACCGGCCGGGGACACGCACACTCACTCTCTTCCCAAATCACGGCTGCCCGCTGTCAGATGGAGGGACCCGCTGGCATCTCTTTGCTGGCAAACCTGCAACAAGAGAGCACAGCGTGTGAACAGCCCAGATTTTTCCCACGATCTACCGTCCCAGGTTCCTGGGGTGGACGGATCCTTCCTCAGAACACAAAACTTCAGAAAACACTTTCTGGCACCTCTCTGTGCGCGTCCCTGCCGGCAGCAGCTCCGCCTGCGCGGGCTGGCGGGAACCTCTGCTGCCTTCGGGCGTCAGGAGGCGTTTCAGAGCAGGGAAAGCCGGTTAAAACCCACAGTAACCAGAATAACACAGATTTTGTGGTACTGATAAAAAACTGGGGAGTTCCCTGGGAAGGGACGTAGCGGGACTGGGCTGGGAGCTCAGTTCGGCAGCCCAGGGCAGGGGCTGGGGCTTTAGGGGAAGCCAAGGGCACAGGGCAGCGGCTCCCAGCCCCACACCCCAACACCTCTCCCCTGCACCCCAGCCACTGCCTGCGCCCCGGTTCCACACTGCAGAGACCACAGCCCCCCACTGACAGCCCCCCGGTCACATCCCAAAGGGCTGGAGCCCCCCCGAGCGTGGGTACCTACTCGTCAAGCTGCGAGCACAGCGTGGTCTGGGTGCCTTGCAGCCGGGACTCGCTCAGGGGATGCTGCTGGTGGCCACCACCCTGTGACAGGCTGGTCTCCTCCGTCCGGCTGCCCCGAGCCTCACCGTCCTCCCCGGGGCCGCCGGGGGCTGTGGCCTTGCTGTCCTGCGTGGGTGCCCCCCGGGGGCTGAAGGCGCAGGGGCAGCGCTGCAGGTCCCGCGGGAGCACGTGGAGCCGGCGGTCGGCGCGGCGCGGGCAGCACAGCAGCTTGCGGAAGGCGCTCCTGAAGTCGGGGCTGCGGCAGTAGATGATGGGGTTGAAGGCTGAGTTGATGTAGCCCAGCCAGTTGAGGAAGAGGAAGAGCTGATCCGGCACCAGCGACCGGCAGAAGACCTTGATGATGTTGGCCACAAAGAAGGGCAGCCAGCAGAGCGTGAAGATGCCTATGATGATGCCCAAGGTCTTGAGCGCCTTGTGCTCCTTGATGGCCAGCAGACGGGACGGCCGCCTGCGCCGGCTGCTCCTGGAGCTGGGGGGCTCCTGCAGGAACCTCACCTTGTCCTTGCCAATGAGCCGGATGTGCCGCGTGGCCACCGTGAAGACACGGACGTAGACAAAGATCATGACGAGCAGGGGCACATAGAAGGAGATGGTGGAGGAGATGATGGCATAGGTCATGTTGGTGACAAAGTCGCAGCAGCGCGGGTCGTCATAGCAGCGCACGGCCTGCTCGTCCCCCCCGTCCCGCCACCAGTGATTCATGATGGGCAGAAAGGAGATGAAGGCGGAGATGGCCCAGACCAGACACACCACGGCCCGCGCCCTGCCCTTGGTCACCAGCGCCTTGTACTGCAGCGGTGACGTGATGGCCAGGTAGCGGTCCACGGCGATGGCGCACAGCGTCTCGATGCTGGCCGTGACGCACAGCACGTCCAGCGAGGTCCACAGCTCGCACACCACGGTGCCATAGGGCCAGTGGCCGCTCAGCAGGATGGTGGCCCCTGGCGGCACCACCAGCAAGCCCATGATGAGGTCGGCGCAAGCCAGCGAGGTGATGAAGACGTTGGTCATGGTCTGCAGCCGCGGCGTCTTGGCAATGGCCACGATCACCAGCAAGTTGCCGGCCACGATGACCAGCACGGTGAGGCTGAGGGCGGCCCCCACCACCCACTGCCGGCCCAGGCTCCCGGCCCCGCTGCAGTTGCCCAGCGCTGCCGCTGCCCCCCAGGCGCTGCCGTTGCCCCCGGGCAGGGGACTCATCTCCGCGGGGCCGGGGGGTCCCGCCGTCCCGCTGCGTCCCCGCTCCCGCCGAGCCCGCAGCTGCCGTCGGGCGGACCGGCGGGGCCGAGCGGGGCCGGGCTCCCCCCGCCGCGAGAGGAGGAGCCTTTAAAGGCGGGGGGCGGCCCCGGGCAGCCCCGCTCCGGACATCAATGAAAGGAGAACGGACTGCGGAACCGCCTCCCCCCGGCCCGGCACGCCCGGCATCCCCGCTGAACCCGCGCCTTCCAGGGGAGGCTGAGGTTGGATATTGGGAAAATTGCTCCCCGGCAAGGACTGTGGGGCACTGGAACAGGCTGCCCAGGGCCGTGGTGGAGTCACCATCCCTGGAGGGTTGGACATGGAGATGAGGTTCTCAGGACAGGGGGTGGGAAACGGTTGGACTCAGTGAGCTTGAAGGGATTTTCCAACCAAAACGGTTCCGTGATTCTGCTTCCCAGCCTCTCTCCGTGCACCCCAGTCCTTCTCTGTGCACCCCTCGCCCTTCACCCCTCGTTCAACGCGTGCACCCCTCACCACGTGTTCCAATCCTTCACACACCGCAGCACCTCACCTGGCACCCCGTGCTCCAAACCCCTCACCCTGCACCCCAGGACTTCGCTCCCTGCCCTCTCCATACACCCCTCCTCGGGCTCAGGATCTCCCTGGGCAGGACAGGCTGTCTCGGGGGGGACAATGACCCCCCTGCCCACCCCAACATCAGCAGAGGGATGGCAAGATGACAGCCCTGCTCCAAAAGATGACATCCAGGGCATCCCACAGTCACTATTCCACATTCATTGCCCAAACCCCTCTCCAAGCTGATGGAGGAGGATGGTCAGACCCCCACTGTTCCCCCTCCTGCTGTTGGGGGGTGCTGGTGCTTTAGAGATCCCCCACAACTCCTGCTCCAGGTCGGAGCCATATCAGACTGGGGGGGCACTGGGCAGCCCCAGCTCTGCCCCAGCTCCGCTGCTCCTGGTGGCCCCTGCGCAGGCTCCAGAGTGGCTCATTTTTTTACTATCAGCTATTTATACAAATACTGGGACTTCTAAGACAGGCGCTCTCCAAATATGGCGTTTTGAAGCTTCAGCCAAATGGGGGAATGTTGACAAAGAGGAAAAAAAGATGTGTAAAAAATTAATCCAGCTGGAATTTCTTCCCATTCATGAGCTGGCAAAGCAGAGCCCCATTTTTACAAGCTTGATCTTTACAAGATTGTTTTGGTTTTTCAAAGCAGTCAGAAGAAGGCTTGGTGCAACCCTTTTTAGCTCCCAGCTCTGGCATTAATTGCTGGCTTGGACCAAGCACTGGACTTGTATTTACAGAGCGATTTTTCCTCCACCGGAACGGTGCAGGGCACACGCAAGATGTGCGCAGGAAAGCCATCGTCTTTTCTGTGTCACTGCACACGCAGCTCCAGCGTGCACCGGCACACGAGGCTGCAGATGGGCTTCGTGTCTGAAAAATTAAATGAGAGCACCTGTGGGGATGCACATGGACAATGACACCCATTGAAGAGCCACTTCCAGGCACTCACATGAGGTTTTCCTCTCACCCCCAGGCAGGGTTGCTGGGCTCCTTCCCGGGGATCCGACTGGCCGAGGGGAGGAAGGGAGAGTCCCAGGCATTCGTTCCTCCAAGCAGGGAAGTAACGTGGCTCGGTATCTTTGTCCCAGTTCTACGGCTGTCAAGCTGAAGTGCGGAGACGCTGGGTCTCGCACAGTGCTGACCCCATCCCAGCTGCTCCAGAGCCTCCCCAGAGCCCCCGAGGTGCCCAGACCCCGGTTGTGCGTCCTCTGCCCTCCCATCCTGCCATGGGCTGGGCTGGGCTCTGCCTGCACACGGGGACCAGAGCCAGCCCTGCAGCTGCATGGGTGCAGTGTCCAGCACCCAGGAGGAGCTGAGGCTGGATGGGAGCAGAGGAGACACTGGGCAGCAGCAGGAAAGCATCGGCTTGGCCTCCAGCACCGTTAAACACGGCACGTCCAGGCTCTGCCAAGGCTGAGCAGGGCTGATGCCACACCAGGGTAAAACAGAGGCTCTTTCTAGCTGGGAACTCCGGCCGGCCCCTGGCACGCTGTTTGCGTACCCGCCCTTACAGAACCAGGGATACAAATGAGCAGGAGTCACGGCAGCGCCGCTCCCACTGCTGTCCCTGCCCGCCGCGTCGACCGCGGAGGTGCCGTTCAGCTTTGCGCCACTAAGAGCCCGTGCCAGACCCCTCTTGAGCCAGGCTTGTGTCGCAAAGCTTTGCCCCTCCGTGGAACCCGGAGCCAACTCGTGCTGGCGCAAGTCCCCGGCCCAGAGCAAAGGGCAAGGGCAGGCAGAGGGGTTCACCCCACGCTGTGGCCCAGCCTGTGGCAACCTGAGCGGCCTCTCAAGAGCTACAAAATGATTTATTTATGCAAACTGTCTGGGGAAGCACCCGGGCAGGCTGAGACAGCAGGGTGTGCGGGCAGGACTGTCCCTGCCGAGAGCCACCAAGCCACGTCACCTAAGTCCTGCCAGCCCGGGACCCCCAGCATCCCCATCCACTCCCTGCAGTGCCGTGTGGGGCTGGTGCGACTCAAGGAGCATCATTCCACCCCAAATCACCTCGCTGGGGCGAGGAGGGAGCTCGGGGTTCAGCCAGGCCAGGCGCTGGGCTTTCGGCAGCGGGTCCTGCCCTCCCTTTAATGTCCGCAGCGGTAATTAGTGCGGGGCTCTCTGAACCGAGACTTGAGGAATAGTTTCCATATCGGATCTGCAAATCTTGCTTTGAAGTTGTTTGGGATTATCTGTCATCGTGTTTCCTCGTCAGCACATAAACAGGCTGTGATGGAGCTTTACCCAGCAGGGTACTGCCTGTCCCGGGCAGGCTGGAGGAAGCTGGACATAAACTCTCGGCTCTATAGAAGCTCCGAATGCAAGTGCAGCTCTGGGAGCCGAAGCACCATTGTCAGCTGAGGCACAGGATGGGAAAAATCCGGTGTCAGAACAATAAAAAGTAACAAAAATGTGCAGTTTCACTGAATCTCGTGCAAGATACTGTTTCCAGAGAGTGGCTTAGTCAAGGCGTGCTCAATATCCCGCCGTACCCACAAAGGGAAATCCTCACAGGCGTGTAAAGAGACGCTTTGTGCTTTGCATCTGATGCAGCCGAAAACCCATCCCACGCCTCGTGGCTCCTTTGGGCGGGCAGCCCGTGGCTCAGCACCAGTCCGGTGCGGCGGCGGGGCCGGGACCGGCCGCGGGCTCCCACGGTTCGGGCGGGCGAGCGGCCGTGTCGCAGGCTGACATCCTGTTTTTCGAGCAAAGCTCCTGGGAGCAGACGCGTGGATGATGATGGAAGAGGCAGCGTGTACCCCGGGCACCGGGGTCAGAGCCCGGGGCCGCTGCCGGCGGGGCTGAGGTCACCCAGCCCATGGGTTTTAGCCCGTTCCCAACAAGCTTTGCCCTGCGGACATGCAGCTTTGCTGGGGGAAGTGCTGGTGCCACCCGGGGCAGGGCTGCTGGGGTCGCTTCTCCTTGCCCGGGCACCCCAGGGTGGCTTTGGGGCTGGAGAGGGGGAACCCGGCACGGTGAATGTGTTTTGTGCCCCTCAGGGTGGCGAGCAGCATGGTGTCCCGTCGGAGCGGGGATGGGGGCACGGGTGGGCTGCTGGGACCGATCCTGCCCTGCCCAGCGCTCTCAGCACCGTGAGGCTGTGGTTCATCCCCCAGCTCCGCCAGCCTGCTGAGAATTAGGGAAAGGGACACGCAGATCCTGAAACCCAGCCAGTGTCAAAGGCTGCACTAAAGCAACCTCAGGTCCTTCTCCTGCCCCCAAACCCCTGTGCAATCATGTTTTCAGATCTGAAAAAAGAAAATATCATAACAATGATAAGAAAGCTGTTTTCCTTCCCCCATTGCCGGGGGGAGCCTGCGGCAGCAGTGAGAGCGCTGCCTGCAGCAGTTATTCCCTTTTGCTGGCGTTTTTAGCACACCTCGCAGCAGGGTTTTGTTTCAGACACTTCCCATCGCCCTCCAGCCGCAGGTACCCAGAGAAGCCAGAATCCTTGTGCTGCTGCCGAGACCTGCAAAGGCGTTATGGACATCTTCACAAACCCTTCTCCATTGTTTCTGGTTTTCCCACTGTTATTGCTAAAGAAAAACAGGGTGTGGGGGAAGGAGGGAGAAGTTTGCAATAACAGATTTCACAAAACGGTGTAGAAACCGTAGGGGAAAAATGTCAGCAACAAAAACAACCTCTGAGAGCAGCTGTGCTTCCAGAGGTTCTGAGGAGAGCGGGGCACCTGATGGTGGTTCCCCAGCTCTGCCCGGCCGCAGGTTTGGGTCCAGCCCCGCTTTGGGAGAAAAGGCTGCTGTGGGCTCCGCGGTGGCTCCCATGCCATGGAGGTTATTTTTACCCCACGCATTCCTCCTGACCCCGGTGTTGCTCCGAAACCTCCTTCTTGAGGGAAGCAAATGGGGAAAAGGTTCCTCCTTGCCATCTGCATCCCGGAGCTCCTGCCCGGTGCTGGAGAACCCCAGTCCCTCACCCGGAACCCGGGTCCCCCTGCATGGGCAGGAGGAGGAGGAGGCTGAGCCACTTCCCAGACCCTGGTGTTCAGAGGAAAGCAGAACCGGTGCTGGCAGCCGCCTGAGCACCCATCCTGCTTCCCGCAGGATGCAGCCACGGGGCTGCCGAGGGCAGGGGACCCCGGTGCAGGAATTCAAACCTTAGCTGGGGCTCTGAATGGCAGTGGCGGCTCACCCGGGGGCAGCATGTGGCAAGAGCGGGACCCTGCCGGCTGCTGGGGTGGCAGGCGGACCGAGCCCCCCGAGGTCAGGAAAGGTCCCATGAATATTTCTCTTCCTGACTGGCACGTGGACCTTTTGACTCCCAGGGGTGACCTGGAGCACGAGGAAGGGCAGGGAGGGGACGGTGGGTGCAGAGTGTGAGCCCAGGAACTCTTCACAGGGGTGCATTGTGGGGTGCTGAGCACCCCCAGCAAGGGCCAGCCCCATCCTGTGCCCAGGGGACGGGGACAGCGGGGGCCACGGTCCTGCCCAGCCCTGTCCAGGGCTTTCCTGGCTGTGGACAGGGCAGGATGAGCTTCCCAAGGGCAGGATGGGCTTGTTTACGGGGGCAACGTTTATCTGCACAAGCAGCCCTTGGGCGGGCAGAGTGGATGTGGGTTGGTTGTTATCTCCCCCAGCGATCGGAGGGGAATGTAAACACAGATGGGGTGGAAATGCGGCACAGGGACATCTTCACCGGGGGCCACTGCCACGGGCAGCAGCACCGGGGAGTCACCATCACCCCCTCCTGCGTGGGGCTGGAGATGGGTTCCCCACCCACGGGAGAGCCGGGGTGCAGCTCCCACCCTGGATCCCGCAGACAGGGACGATAGAGATGATGGATGGGGCAAGACAGAAGCCGCCAGTCCCCACTGCCCCGGTGCAGAAGTTTATCCTCCCCTCGCTTTATTTTCTTCCTGTCTCCAGCAACCCCTCTGGTAACGAGCAGCCGGGGAGTATTGGTGGAAGTGCCCGGGGCTGGGCAGGAACTGCCCCTCGCTGCCTGTCCCGGGGCTGCTCTCACGCAGGGGCAGGGGCCGGGGGCAGCGCCATGGGGCTGTTCCACAGGGCAGCCCCGGCTGTCGCACATCCAGGGCAAACTTCAGTGTTTCATGACTTACAAGGCACATTTCACTTCCCGGGAGCCTGCTAAGGGAACAAGTGTTTCACAAAAAGCCACCCCTGCTCTGCTGAAAGTGATTTAGACCATCCCTGGAGACATCCCAGGCCAGGCTGGATGGGCTCCGAGCAACCTGAGCTGGTGATGCTGTCCCTGCTCATGGCAGGGGGGAGCTGGGGGAGCTGGGAAGGTCCCTCAAACCCAGACCATCCTGTGATACGATTCTGTGATGTGATTCTATCCCACAAAGATGTGCCCTTAAACCCTGACCTCCCCCCGGCTCCTTGACCCCGTAATGGTCCATTCTCTGGGCGGAGGAGGAGGAAATGGCCGTGGACCTTGGTATTCGGTGGCAGGACGCCTGGCTGGGTTGGGGGTCACTGCTGATGTCACTCGGCACAGCCGGATGTGTTATTTTCCTGCCCCAGAGCTCAGTAATCGATTCAGCAGCCGGCGCGGGGTGAGGGCTGCCCGGCTGGCACCGCAGCGGCTCCGGAGTCCCGGGGGTCACTGGGGGGCACCGCGCCCTGCCTGGGGTCCCAGGGGTCACTGGGGGGCTTCAGCTTCTCTTCAAATCTGTGATTTTTTAAAGTTCTAAGAAAAAACCTCTTTTCTGTCACTGCCCCGAGGCCCGGGCAGCCCCAGGCAGAGCCGTCCTGCCCGGGGTGCACCCCAGGCCCCCCCGGGGTGCCGGACACCTGTGCAGACGCTGTGTGGTCTCCCCGTTTGCTCTGTCACCCGGAGGTGACAGAACCATTTGGGACGGGGCTCTGCCACCCAGGCGGGCTGACATCTGTCCCCGCGGGGTTCACACCGCGACCACTCGGGACCTCCCACCGCGGCCACCGCGGCTGCAGTCCCCGGGAGGGGGACCCAGGGTGACATGGGGACCCATGGGGTAGGCGGGGGGTCACTAAAAGTGCGAGACACCCCTGGAGGGGCAGCGGGGCTGGGATGTCCGTCGGGAGGAGGCAGCGCTGTCATCATCCCGCTGCGGACCCCGTGGGGTCACTGCAGGGCGCACGACACTGTGGGGACAGGGGGAGCGTGCTGGGGGACAGCGGCCGGCGGGCACAAGGACCCGCCGTGCTCCGGGAACGCCCCGCCCCCTGCCCCGCCCCGCTCAGACCCCGCCCCGACTGAACCAGACCCCGCCCCCTGCCCCGCCCCACTCATGCCCCCACCCCTAGTCAACCAAACCCCGCCCTTCGCCCCGCCCCGCGCTGCATTTCCCGTGTCGCCGTGCGGCGGAAGGGGCGTGGCGTGCGGCGGAAGCGGCGGGCAGGGCGGGAGGGCGGCAGCCGCTGCCATGTCGGGCCGCTGCTGCCAGGGCCAGACCCCGAGTCGCGACATCCCGGGCCCCGGCAAGCGCCTCGCCCTGCCCGACGGCGCCCCGCTGCCGCCCGGCGACTACAGCACCACGCCGGGGGGCACCGTCTTCGGGACCACGCCGGGCGGTGAGCGACGGGCGGGGCCGGGACTGGGCCGCTCCCTCAACGGGGCGAGCGGGACCCCCGGGTGCGGCCCCGGGTTTGCGGGGGAACCGGGCGAGCCCGCGTTCGGGGCGGGGCCCCTGCTGTCCGGGGGTGCGCGGGGCTGTACCCGGTACTGCGTGGGCACCGGGGGGCTCGTACCTGGGCGGGGGTGCAGGGGCTCGGCTGGGGGGCTCCTGCTTTGACTGGGGGTGCATTGGGGGCTGTTCTGCGATCCCCGGGCTGGGCTGTGGGAGCTTGGCCGGTACTGGGGGGCTGCCCCTGCCCAGGGGTCTGTGCGAGGAGCGGAACAGCAGCCGGTGGTTCCGTGGTTCCCTCTGGAGGCCCGGGAGCTGTGCTGTCCCTGGGGGCTTTGGTGCTCCATTAATCAGAATAGACCGCGGGATCAGTTACGCTTGCTGCCTGCTCGGCGCAGATAACAGGGGTGCAGGTGCCCAACCTGGGAGCTTTGCGTTTTATCTCGGCTGAAGTGTCCCTGTCCCCGTGCTGCAGCAGGGACGCCGCGTGCAAAGCTCCATAAAGGGCTTGTCCGTCGAGAGGGTTTGTGTCCGTGTCCCCGTCGCCTGCCCGAGTGTCTGCTTATCTCGAGAGTTTGGCTGTTGGGACAAGCGGCTGCTGTCGAGCTGATGACCCCGGCACGTGTGTGTGTCTGCAGCTCCTGCTCATCAGCGCTCCAAGATAATTTTCTCTGTAATTTTAAGTTTTTTCTTTTCCCCCCGTTCTGCTACATAAGAGATCAGTGTGAGCAGCAGGGGTGATGAAACTGTACTTGAAGTTCAGTCAAAAGAACAAACTAAGTGGGAGTCGGTAGGTGTTTTGTTCGTCCCTCACTCCTCCCCATCTTTACAATGTGTTTCGTGGGTTAAAATTTGGAGTGAAGAGGGAAGTCAGCATTGCTGACTCACTTGTTTTTTTGTGCGTCTGTACAGAAAAGCTTTGCTTGGGGAACTGAAGTTCTCCTGTTGTTTTTGCCATATGTTCTCTCTGCTCTGAAAGCAGCGAATAACTGGAGCACTTAAACAGCACTTGCGGTAATTATGCTGCGGTAGATAGGACTTTCTCAGCTGTGTTCAAAGCTCTGAGTAACAGAATAGAAACGAACAATTAGCAGCGCTGCTCAGCCTAATGAGCTTCCTGGGATTACCGTCAGTCTTTGGGGAGTTAATGAACGTCTGGAGCCGCAGGAGCTGTGCAGCCGGTGTCCGTCACAGCCGGTGTCTGTCACAGGGCGTGCGCACCTGGCACAGCCCGCGGGGCGCTGGTGACCCGGAGCTGCTGGCTGGTCCCCTTTGGTGGTCAATTTGGGGCTATCTTTGGGAGGAAAGGGAAGAGGGGTTGCACCAGTTGCTTCCTCAAACCCTTGTATTAATATTTCAACCCAATGAGCCAAACTCACCCCAACTTCCTAAGCTGCACAGCAGAGGCACTAGGGGTGCTGGGGCCATGGCACAAGCGGGGCGGGGGGGTGTTGGCTTTGCTGCTAATTATCCTCCCCAAAACAGGAGGAAAACGGCTACATGCTCGTGAGGAGCCCATTTATGGCCGGGCCGTGCCGCCGCGGGGTGTTTGCTTTCTGAGCTCAGGCATGTGACCGCGCCAGGAACGTGACCCAGGCAGGGAAGCTCTGGTCCCCCTGAACTGTGCTCCCGGTACTCGGTACATGAGCTGCGGTTCCAGGAAACCCCGTCCTCGCCCCCGGGAGCCTCCCGGGAATGCAGCGCTGAGTCCCAGCGAGCTGCTGCCCCGTCCCGCCTCCTCGCGCCCCGCCAGCTGCCAGCGCGCTCGGCTCGCGCTGGGGCTCCCCTTGCAGCTACAGGAACAACTCGGGTCCACAGTCTTCCAGGAAAAGGTCCCCGTTGTTTTGAGAACTCATGAGCAGAACGTTTTTGAAACGTGACACCCAGTACATTATTTTATAGCCACGCTTCAAAATAAACTGAGTTTAATGTTCCCGAACAGATGCTAATCACAGCTTGTTTGCCTGCACGTGTGAACTTTAACTACACATTTTTCAGGGAGTACACAAGGAGGAGTTGAGTCTCCCTCTTGCTGGAACAGGAACAGAGCAGAAAGGGCCTGAAACAGAGATGAGGTTTGCAGGAAAAAGTGTTTTCCAGTACTTTCTGGGTTAAGGCCGCGGTCTGTTTGGAGGGATTCCTTTTCTGTGTGGTGTTTGAGCCTTTTCCAGCACAATTCCTTTATAAGGAACAGGCTGTTCAGTCCAGCGGTGTTCCTAGAAGTGCGTGCCTGGGGCCGTGCTCTGCTAACGGATGGAGCAGACGGCACCCGCAGCTCTCGGCTGTGGAGCTGTGTGTAAGGTACACGTCACCACACCGGGCGGTTTGCAAAGGCAACCGCCAGCGCTCGGTGACACGGAGGCGCTGCCAGGCCCCGCACCGCATGTGTCAACTTGTCTGTCCACGGTTCTCAGCTCAGAAAAGCCTGTTATGTTCATAAGTGGAAATTACAGTCAATTATCAGTTTCCCTGGAGTGTTGTTGTGCCCTTGAGTTAGGCAGAAGGGGCTGAATCTGTGGCATGCAGCACCGGTCTGGGTTTGGGACCTTGTACTCTCCCCGTGCAGCAGAGGGGGAGCGTTGGCTCTTACATGGGTACCTGATGCTTTCACACCTTTTTTGGCAAATAGTGCTGGTGGTGTCTGGCTTTGGGGCAGCACAAAACGAGCAGAAGGAGTGCTGAACAACAGGTATCGGTTTAAACGTGACTGCTGCTGCTGTGTTGCACGTGGAGCTGTGAGCGTAGCCCTGCTGTGTTCCATGTGTCAAAACGCTAAAACCTGACGGCGTTCTTGTCTCCCCTCAGGTACCAGGATTATTTATGACCGTAAATTCTTGATGGAGTGCCGCAACTCTCCGGTTGCCAAAACCCCACCTTCCCACCTTCCGGACATTCCAGGTGTCACCAGCCCTAGCACGGAGGAGCTGAAGATCGAGAACAACCACGTCCAAAACTGCGAGGAGAAAGTGAGCGCAGGTGAGGGCACGTGAAACCCAGGGCGGTGCTCTGCTGGCTCCTCAGGGGAGGGATTTTCAATTAGTTCAGTGTAATTGGTCAAAGTGACTCTGTTCTCAGTAATGTAGCGTTTGGGACGCTGCTCTTGGGTCGCTAGTCCTGTGGTGAGAGCGGGCGCAGCTGTCGCTGCCTCTCTGCATCCTGGGCCATCCTGCAGCTGCTTTGCATTTCTAACAAAGATTAGATTACAACTCGGAGCAGCATTTCTTCGAGCTTTTTAATATTGGCCTGAGTTTTAAATTCCTTCTGACTTTTTGTTTGGCACAGAGGCTTCCGGTGTACAAGTGATTTAATTAAAGGTGCTGTAGCAAAATGAGCAATTATCACTCTTGAACAGGTTTATTTTAAGTATGTGGCATCCCTTCTCAAAGCAAACCTAGAACTACTAAGCACAATTTTTTATCTTCCCTCTGAAAATAAAGATCCAAGTGCTTATGAGCTGGCTCCGATGCTCGCTCTAAGCACAATCTTTCCAGAGTCAGTATTGCCTCGTGGTTTTGGTGCAGCGGTTGTGAGCTGTGGCGGCGGGCTGGATGTGACCCGGCTGTGCGGGTCCTGGGGGCGGCTCCGCGCTGTGTGCATGGCTGTCCTGTCACACTGTGGTGACAACTGGACCCGCGACAAGCTACAAAACGTGTGTGTGTGTCTCTGCTAACTGGAGTTTGTACCTGTAGTTGCCATCCATGTTATTTACATTCCTTTTGATAGTACAAGGAAATCCACGGTAGAATACCTGTTTGTAAAGGGTGTGTCCTGTACTGCTCGTCTACCTGTAAGATCCCACTATGGACAACATCCACATTTTGCTTGGACAAGGTGGTTTTCATCGATGCCTCAGTGCAGATTAAGTCCAAACGGCTGCGTTTCTGAAGCACAGCCGGCTATTTCTTCACTAAAGTATTCGATATTTAATGTGAAGCTTGGAGGACTCACTTGTGCCATTTGTCCCTCTCAACAGGCGAGGAGGAGCAGTTTGACATGGACATCTAAAGCGTGTGCCCTGAGAGTGCTCATCCAGTTTAGAACCAGGACCTCGTCTTGAGGATTCCCACCAGCCAGGCCTAAGATTAAACCGCGCCTTGAGTGCCTTCCTGCGTCCCGGGCGGGCGGCGTGTCCTGCGAGCAGAGCGCGTCCTGTCCCGGACCGGTGCGGATCCCGCGCTGCCGATGACGGGCCTGGGAGTGCCGGAGCAGACACTCTCAACCATTGCGTTTGTTTCCAGTTTTATGCCTTTGTTAATCATTTTAATACTGTAAAAGTTACAGAAATGCGACATAAGGGAGAAATAAAAATCGTTTTGAGTCTCCTGGTATGGAGATCGATGCAATAAATGCGGCTTCTGTCCCTCATTCTTCCCAGCAAGAAACCACCAGCTTGTTCTGGGAAAATCGATGGGGGGTAGGCTCGAGATAAGCACCGCGCTCGTGGGGTTTCCCTCGAAGTGAACGGCTGAGGTGCCTGGGCCCTCTGTGTGTCCCACGTGTGGTGGTGGCATCTCCAAGAATGCGAATCAGGACACGGCCCAAACCCCACGCTTCCTAAAAGACAATGAGTGTCTGAACCAGCCTCGGTAGATAGCGTTTGAACATCTGCTAATTAAGCTAAATTGTGACATTATGATATGCAAACCTTTAATAATGAGTAACAGAAGGAACAGAGACAAAGCAATTGCTGCAGATAAACTTGCGCTTTTTTTAAGATAAGATTTAGCGTTTCTCTGGAACCTTAATGGGGACGGATGTGAATTTATTGCCCTGGGGTGTCACTTTGTCGGTCTTGCGGCCGTTCAGCTCCCCGCGTCCTGCTCTGCTCACAACCAGCTCCGTTTTGGGGAGGCAACACAAGACTCGGGTTTAAGAAAACTCACTCTGGTGTGAATTTGTCCAGCTTTGGGGAGGCTGGAAGAGCCGCGACAGACCTGGGTGCTGTTTGCAGTGTCAGTGGGTGCTGAGCGCTGGGCCCTGCGATCTGGCACTCGCTTTGTGCCAGGGAAGATTTGGGGGTGACCCCGGCTGACCCGGCCAGCAGGACCGTCCCCTCTGCACATCCAGGCACGTCTCTGGGGAGAAACAAGCCCATTTCAGCCTTGCTGCTGCTTATTTCTGTGAGTTTCTGGCCCAGACGCGAACGGGAGCCTCGTGGTGAGGGGTTTTTATGTCGGTACGAAAGCTACTGCCTGTTTTTTTTCTCTTTTCGAGTGTCAGCTCCTGCAAGCGCTGCTTTTAAATTCCGTTCCCTCCCGCCCCCCTGCTAGAGGGTAACAAGTGTTTAGGTGTTAAGTATTTCGTCCGTGCCCGCGCCAGCTTTGCATCGGTATCTGCGTGCTTATGTAGATCCGGGAGCATCAAAGCACCAGGTGCCTCCGCAAGCAATTCCTGGCCGATAATTCGGAGAGACGGTGAACACCCCGCCAAGCACCGGCCAGGTGTGGGGGTGCGGAGGGTCAGGGCTCCCGCTGGCTTCCCGGAGCGGGGCCCCCGGGCCACGGGCACGCAGGGGACAGAGCGAGTGACGCGGTGACGTTCTGTCGGCTCTGGTGCAATTTGTCCCAAGCCTTGGGCCTCTGCTGCGCCCGTGGTGTCGCTGTGTGGTCTCAGCACCCCCTGCTCCTGTTCTCCCATCTCTACCCCCTCCTCACACCCCCGGTGCTGCATCCTTCAGCACATTTTCGGATCCTTTCCCTTGTGCGTTCGCGTTTCCAGCGCTCTGAGCTCGCTTAAGCCCCGTAAGGAGCGGCTCAGCCTTGCCAGGGGAGCAGGCTTAGTATTTGTTGGTGGATGAGACAGGAGGAATGTGTCCCCGAGCGAGACATTTGTACCCGAGCCTGAGGAAAGCGCGGATACTCGATTTTCACTGTCCGTACCCTGGGCGCACTCCCCTGCACATCGCCCGTCCTGGTCACGTCACCGCTTACAAATACAACAGCTTTTTCTGACAGCGGGTGTTTTAATAGGAAATGTTCATAGACATAGTGTGGATGATTTCATTTCATCTTGACTGAGAGCTTTGTTCGCCTAAATTATGGATGTTGGGGTCATTGTTGGGATAGGGTTTTTGTGCCTTGGTGATGGTGGTTTGATATCCGCACCTCTGGGATACTCAAACCCGCCGGGACGCGATCCCGGGTGACGTGCCGCAGGTGACGCTGCTTTGGCGGGGGCTGGACGGGGTGATCTCCGGAGGTCCCGGCAGCCCTGCGTCCCTGCGGTCCCTGTGGAGCAGGGTTTGTTCCAGGAGGAGCCGCTTTGCCGCGGGCCGGGCCCGGCGGTGCTGGCTGCGGCGCGGCCGCCCTGGCGCGTGGGTGGCTGCCACATGGCCGCGGTCTCCGGGGAGGTCTGAGGGACAAGTGTTGGCTTTGCCGGTCCATTTTCTGTCCCTGCCCCTTTTTGTCTCGAGCAGCGCTCACAGTGTCCCCGTGTCCTGCTCCGTGTCCTGGTCACGGGACAAACAACACCCGCCTGACCCAGCTTGTGCCTCAGTCCACCGTTTGTGCAAATATTACCCTGGGCCTTTGATAAGCCCATGGGCAGGCAGCGCTCCCATAAAACCACGGGCACGTTCTGTGCCAGAAAACCTGCCCTACCCTGGGAAGGCTCTGTCCTTCCCACACCAATGTGTGCGGTGCTACAGCCCAGCCAGCCCTTCCAAAAGTGGGGACCGTGCCAGCTCCCCACCACCAGGTGTTCCTCCCGCAAGTGCTCAGGGCAGAGCTCCTGCTCTGCAGCAGCACCCCACTGAGAAAATGGGGCAAAACCGGGTCGCTCCTGCTCAGGCAAAGCTCACAAGAGCATCCGGGATGGCCAGCGCGGGGTCTGGCCGTGTGTGCCCCCTGGACCATTCCCTGCCCGTGCAGCGGGACTGGGCCAAACCCCCTGTCCCGTTCCTGCCATCCCAGCACCCGCAACCCCTGTGTCCCATTCCTGCCATCCCAGCGCCTGTGACACCCCTGTACTGTTCCTGCCATCCCAATGCCCACAACCCCTGTGTCCCGTTCCTGCCATCCCAGCGCCTGTGACACCCCTGTACCGTTCCTGCCATCCCAGCACCTGTGCAGCACCCCTGCCCAGCAGCCACTGGCCCCGGGGTGCTGGAGGGTCCCACTGATCACTGGGAAGGTGACCAGCAGGGAGCTGGCGATGCTGGCAGGGGGACAGGACCCCCACCAGGCTGGAGCTGTCCCCCGGGTTTATTGCCCTGCATGTCTGGGCTCCCTCTGTCCCGCAGCTGATGTGTATTGGGGCAGGAGAGGGGCCAGAGCTCTGCTCACACGTTAGGTCCCTGCTCGCAGCCCAAGCCTTGCAAAGCCTGGCTCGCTAGCAGATACTTCACCCAAGCACTGCAGTTCAGCTTTATTGTCACCGTCCGCACTTTGATGTTTTCCTTACAGCCCTGGAATCTCAGACTTTATTTTTCCACCCCACTCTTCCCAGGGAAGCGCCGTCTGCTCCCCCTCCGCCCCATGACAACTTCAGAACCGGCTGCTGGCGTTGAGACAGGCTTGATGGAGGGGCAGAGATGGCCGAGATACAGCTCCCAGCGCGGCTGGTGGACACGGGGGGCTGGGGAGGCCGAGGGGCGTCCCACGGGGGACAAGGAGCTGGTGAACGTGCGAGGGTGAAGCGCCCTGGCCGGGGCGACAGCGGGTTTGGGGGGGAGCAGCAAACCTGCGGAGGGGAAAAATCAACTGTATTTCATGGAGCTCAGATGTGCAGGTTCGGCACGGGTCCGTGTCCTGCCGGGGTGACCCCGGGCCCCTGCCCGCCCTTGACAGCTCCGCAAATGACCCTCTAATGACGGGCCGGGCCCCGTGTGAATCTGCGAGCAGGGGCGGGGGGGAACCAGACGCGCTTTGTTTACCCGCCGCCCGGGATGTGGATTGGGATGATGGGGCTGGGCTGGATGTGGACTGGGGGCCGCTGGTCCCAGGAGGGGAGGGCTGGGGATGTCCCGTCCCGCCGCGGGCGGCCGGGGACAGCAGCGGGTCCCCACGCGCGTGCGTGTCCCCACCCACGGGCAGCGGCGAGCCCGGGGGAGCCCAGACCCACGGCCATGGGGTGGGAGCGGCCAGACCCAGCGGTCACCCCCGCTGACCCAGAGGGAGCGTCTGTCCCCTCAGGGCTGGCAGTTGGGGACACGGTCACCCCGGGGACACGGTCACCCGCGGGCATCGCGTGGGGCTGCAGCTCCCCACTCTGGCCCCATGCTGTGGCACAAACGGGCCGTGGAAATCAGAAGAGTCTACCAGGTGTTTTTAACATGTAGAGTTTATTCATGCATTATACAACCACGACCCTTTCGCTGCCGCCCCATCCAGCGAGTGGTGGAAAAGCTTGGAGCAAACCCGTGTTTTACAGAGCCAAGATGTTCAGGGTGGGCTGGGGGGCTCAGACCCACCGAGACCCACCCCAGGGTGCCTTATTCCCAGGGGCACCTCCCCTGCCCGTGCAAACCCCCTCTGGCTCCGGGAGATGCTTTGGGGAGGGATGCGGGAGCCCCGTTTTCTGCATCACTCCCAGCATCCTGGGTGTAGAGATGGAGGCCCCATCTGCTGCTGCCCACGTGGCGCTGTGGCTGGGAGCTCTGGACACTGACCTGACACATTAACTCAGCTTCATTGTGATATAAATCTGGTAGCATTTTAATAGAAACATAACAAAAATCTTAAGAGAAATGCCAAAACCCTGGGCGAGATTGAAAATCCCAGTGGTGCAGATGCTCAGCATGGCCATGCACCACTGCTGCAGCGCTTGCAGCTGCCAGCAATACCTGTTGCCGCAAAAAGAGCGTCACTGTAGGCAGCACACGGTGGCACGGAGAGATGCTGCCGTGCTCCAGCCCTGCGCCCCGGCTCCTGCCCCCGCGGAGCAGCACAGCCCCGCTGCCCCGGCACACAGCGGCTGCCAGCGCCGCGGCTCCCGGCTAAACGCAGCCGCCGGGCACCCAGCACCCCGGATCTGTCCGTGCACTGCACTGCAGGGTTGCCAGCACCCGGCACCCCGCTCCTTCTTCCCTGGCACAGCCAGACCTTCCCCAGCCCACCGGCATGTGGAGCTGACGGGGGCTCAGTGATGCCCCAGTCTGTGTGTTGGTCATGGGTGGGGTGGCCAGTCCGCGGGGACACTTTCTGGGCAGAGACGTGCCCCTTCGGAGCTGCCCTCAGTTGCAGCCGCACTCCTCGATGATCATGTCCTCGTGGTGGCGGACGACGATTTCGCCCTTCTCGTAGTAGAGCATGGAGAGGGGACTCATCCTGACCGGGGAGCAGGCGGGACAGGGCACCTGGTTGGGCTTGTAGAGCTGCAGCAAACTCTGTGGGAAGGAAAAGGCGTCACCCGCTGCCGTGGGCTGGCAGGGCTGGGGTGAAGGGGGCAGCGGGTCCCTCTTACCTGTATGTAGGCGTGGTTGGTGGGCTTGAAGGTCTCGTCCACAGGTGACGGGCACTGCCCTTCACACCGGTACGCGTTGTACTTCTTGGGGTACACGATCCAGCTGCCCCAGCCAGTCTGCTCGAAATCCACCATCATGTCCACCCTCCTGCACAAGGTCCTGCTCTCCTCCCCGGGGACGGCGGCGACGTCACTCACTTTGATCCTTTGCTTCTCCTTCTTGTTCCTGCGGTGCCGCCGGGTCCCGGTGCCCTGGGAGCCGCTGTCGCGCATGACGTGCTTGGAGGTCTCTGCTGTCCGGATGAGGCTGTGGTCTCCTGGAGACTTGTCCTTGGAGAAGACGAGCAGCAGGACTCTGTCCATCATGTCCTGGGGCAGGGCTGGCTCCCTGGGACCAGCGTCACTCAGGATGGGCAAGTGTGTCGCGGTGGTGGTCAGGGTGGCTGATCCATTTGCTTCCCACCGCTCCTGCCCCATTGGACTGTGGTGCCCAGGGGCCACTCTTTGGTGGAGCCAGGATCGGAGCAGGCTGGAGACCTCGAACACCGTCCAGGAGGCCTGGGTGGATGAGGGGCTGCCGGTCACGGTGCCCAGGAAGAGCTGGTGGGCGCAGGTCCCGCCGCCCCGGCACCGCCGGCTGTGGTAGATGTCCAGGGAGACGCTGTGGGCTGGGGAGAGGCCGGACAGGCGGACGTGGAGCTCGGCCAGATTCACCTCCTGGTTGCCGGAGAGGGAGGACATGTCGAAGGAAAGCGCCCAGCGGGAGCCGTTCTGCAGCGAGCCTGAAAGCCAAGGGGCACGGTGAGGGCACCTGCTCTGCCGGGAGCGCCGGTGCCAGACGGGACCGTGTCCTTGCGCACTGCCGGGACACGGTCCCTGCCGCGGGAGCCCGAGGGTGTACAGAAAGCAGCTGGATCCACCCCAAGAGCCAGCGAGAGCCTCCCAGCATGGTGCCCTGGCCGCTGGGGACAGGGGTGCTCGGGGATGGGGCGTGAGGGAGCAGTGCCGGTCCCAGGACAGGGATGCTCGGGGCCGGTGCGGTCCCGGGGACAGGGCCGGTCCCAGGACAGGGATGCTCGGGAAAGCTGCGGGTGCCGGTCCCAGGGAAAAGGATGCTCGGGGGCAGTGCCGGTGCCAGGGACAGTGCCGGTGCCAGGACAGGGGTTCCCGGGGCCGCGGCCCCACTCACCGTGCGGGGAGAGGCTGAAGGCGGCGGCGGCGGCGGCGCGGAGCGGGGCGGGCGGAGCGCGGAGCAGCTGCAGCATCAGCGGGGGGCAGCGCGGCGGGGCGCGGGTGGGGGCGCGGGTGGGTGCGCGGGTGGGTGCGCAGCCCAGGCAGAGCAGGGCGAGGGCGCAGAGCGCCAGCGCGGGCGCGGAGCGCAGCGGGACCCGCATGGCTGGAGCGGCCGCCCGCAGCCGCCCTATTTGTACCGCAGCCCCGAGCGCCGCCCCGGGCGGCCCCGCAGCCCCCTCCCCGCCACCCTCACCCCCTCCCCTCTTCTCCCCGTCCCTCTTGCCAAGCCTTCATCCGCAGCCCCGTCCCTCTCCCCGTCCCTATCTCCACTCTCCCTGTCCTCCACCCCCTATTTGCCCCGCATCCTGTCCCATTTCCATCTCTCCTGTTCCTCCCATTCTCCCTCGCTCCTTTTTCCCATTTTTCCCTCCCTGCCTCCAGCCCTGTCCACCCCCATCTCATCCCTCCACCTCTCCATATCTCCAGCTCCACATCCCTACTCCTCCTCCTCCTCCTCCCCATCCCTCTCTCCATCCATCCCTCCTGGGCTTTTCCCCACCACCAGCTCCCTCCAGCCCTGTCCTGCCATGGGGGAGACGGCCACCCGCTCGCTGTGCAGGGACACCGCTGTCCCCAGCGCCCTGCACCTGGGACCCCTGCGGAAGGGTGGCCCCAGCACCCTCCCACGACAATCCTGTCCTTCTCCTTGGAGAACAGAGCAGGGTCTGCGGTACCGATGGATATCGTCCCCATCGCTCCCCGAGCCCCTCTCAGGCAGGGGTCCGGAGCAGGACCTGGGGAGAGGGTGCTGAGCACCCACTGCCCTCCCTGCTGATGGCACAGTGTGCGGGACAGGACAGCGGGCTCGTACCGCTGGGTGCGGGGGGACGGCAGCATCCTGGGGTGGCCCTGGCCCAAGGACCAGCCCCGGGGACGCGATCTGGCTGGGGCGGGGGTGCTGCTGGGCCAGGCCGGGGGTTGCGGTGGGTGAACCCTTCTGCTCGTAGCACTGCGGAGCGAGTGAGAGCGGCCGTGGGGACACATGGCTGCGCGTCACCCCGCACAGCTGGGCCCCGGAGGTGTGAGGAGCCGAGCGGGGGGTCCCCACCTCCGCCAGCCCTCCCAGCGAGAGGGTTTCGCGGAGCTGGGGGTGGCGCTGCTCCTTCCCGGGGAAACGTGACAAATGCTCACACGGGACCCCCGGGACTGCTGGCGGCGTCCCCGCCCGGCACGGACCCGCTCCCGGCGGGACCCTTGTCACGCCCGCACCGGCTCTCAGCCGTGGGCTGGGTGACGTCACGGCGGAGCGGGGTGATGTCACGGCTCCCCCCGCCCCGCCGTGTCCTTCCCGGCAGCCGCCAGCAGGTGGCGCCGCTCCGCCGCACGCCCGCGGTGGGGTCCACCGGGAGCCGTTGCCCTTTGAAGCGGGAAGTCTCGCGAGAGCCGCGCGCGGCGCCGCCTGGCGGGCGGGAGGCGGCGCGGGAAGATGGCGGCGGCGGCCGCGACCGGGGCTGCGGGTCCAGCGGCCGAGGGGCCGGAACCCGCCCCGGACCCGCCCGCCCCGGAGCCTCCGGCCCCGCCGGAACCGGGCGCTGCCGACGCCGAGAGCGGGTGAGTCCCTGCCGGCCCCTCAGCACCGCCCGGCCCGGGGAGCCGGGAGCGGACCGGGGGATCCTGCCCCTCCCCGGGGGAGCACGGGCGGTTCTGCCTCAGCCACAGCGGGGTGCCCGGAGTCCCCGGCCCGTGCTGCCCGCGAGGGCCCGGCCCGCACCGGGCTGCCCAGTCCACCCCAGTCTCCCCATTCACCCCAGTCTCCCCATTCACCCCAGTCTCCCCATTCACCTCAGTCTCCCCATTCACCCCAGTCTCCCCAGTCCACACCAGTCTCTTCAAATTCTTCCCAGTCTCCCCAGTTCTCCCCAGTCTCCCCAGTCCAGCCCAGTTCCGAGGCCGCTCTCGGGTTCTGTCCCTGCAGGGGCGATGCCACCCTGGCCGATGTCACCGCAGCGCTGGACACGGAGGCCGCCGGCGGGAAGGATGCACTGGTAGGTGACACGGGTGACAGGGGACGCGGGTGACAGGAGACACGGGTGACGGGGGACGCGGGTAACGGGGGACGCGGGTGACAGGAGACGCGGGTGACAGGGGACGCGGGTGACAGGGGACATGCCAAGGCCTGAGACAGCCACGGGTTCTCCACGGGGTGCAGAAAGGGCAGGTGTCGGATGTTTTTCAGAAGGTATTTCCATTTAACCCATGGACGTTTGGTGGCACCTGACGCCATAGCACTGATGAGCATCCTCGGTTTGCCAGGGTCGCCAAGTCAGGGCGGGACGAGGACGTAGGAGGCGGGCAGGTGGTTGTTCAGAAAACAAAATCCAAACACGTCCCTGTGGTTCAGACGAGAAGGACTTGCTGTCCCGTTAGCCTCAGTTTTGGTTCTTTAAAGAGCTGTTTTTACAAATCAGATCCTCACCTGTCTGACCAGCTCTCACCGACTGCATCTGCAGAACGGCTGCAGCTCACAGCTCGGCTGTGCCGGGGGAACAAAACCTGTTCCCTCCAAGTGTCCTGTTCTGCCAGGTGACTGCACAAAGCTCCTGTCCGGCGCGGTCATTGCGGGGTTGCTGCTGTGCTCTGGTTGCAGGAAGGTGCTGGGGACACCTCGGAGGCGCTGGACGCCCAGGCCGGCTCGGTGGACGAGGAGAACGGGCGGCAGCTGGGGGAGATCGAGCTGCAGTGTGGGATCTGCACCAAGTGGTTCACGGCGGACACGTTCGGCATCGACACCACGTGCGTCAGCTCCGCGCGGCGCGGGCGCCGAACCGCTCGGCAGAACCGGGGTGCTTGGGGTGGAAATGCCCAGAGTGCCATTTGAAAAGCAGGGGGGGCTTCAGCAGGCGTTTTCAGTTGACGTGAACAAAAAATCTTTCTGCAAGTGAAAAGTAAATTCAGTTAATTTCTAGAACCTACATGGGGCTGACCTCAGACTTATTAAAAACTTAGCTTTTTTCCGCTGTATTTTGTCCCTAAAAAGCACTCTAGATTTCCAGTTAGAATGACTTGACTTGGATGGAGCTCTTTGGAGCTTCTGGGCTGTTTGTTATTTTGCTGAATGAATTTCAGGACTTCTGTAAAACAAGAAGACCCTTGGCTTGCTTACATTATTCTCACTTTTTCCCTTTTCTTGGTGCCCGTGATAAACCTGATGTGATGGGAGTATCATGGAACCTGTTAGATGTTCCTGGGTTTGGAGAAAGGGGGAAGAATTAATTTGCTAACCTGGAATGATGAGTTTTATAACCCAACGTAGTGAAGAACAGTTAATCTCCTAACCTGGTGCGTAAGGTCTGCACCGTTACTCACAGATCACCGTGTGCTTTTCCAGATCCTGTCTGCCCTTCATGACCAACTACAGTTTCCACTGCAACGTTTGCCACCACAGCGGGAACACCTATTTCTTAAGGAAACAAGCAAGTAAGTGTGAAAGCACACGTGTTTGGAATTTTGTGCGAGATGATCCTGGAGGCTTCATTTTGTCTAAAGTCGGTGGGAAGGTTCAGCTGAAGCTTTTCAAAAATGCCTCCAAAAAATTCCGTATTAGCAAGAAGTGTGTGAAGCTTTTTCTAAAAGCGTTTTGCCATTTGCTACTAAGTTAATTGAGGTGGTGAAAGTCTCCTGCTGGTTGGGGCTGCAGAGCAAGGACAGAACTCGCGAGGGGTTTGTTGTTGGGGATGCTGTGGGTGCTGTGTGGCCGGGGATCGTTCTGCGCACGCGTCTGTGTTTGGTTTCCCCTGTGAAGTGTAATTCCCACTCTGGAATATTTTTGTTTGTTAAGATCTCAAGGAAATGTGCCTTAGTGCTCTGGCCAACCTAACGTGGCAGTCAAGGACACAGGATGAGCACCCGAAAACCATGTTCTCAAAAGATAAGGTACGGCTGTTACAAAAACCATCGTGTATTGACGTGGGCTCTGAGCTCAGTGAAAAGCAACTTCAAACAAATATCGGCAGCGAGACTTTCAGACCCACAGTGTTCACGCAATTTTTATTGTATTTTTTTTACAGGATATTATCCCTTTTATTGATAAATACTGGGAGTGCATGACAACACGCCAGAGACCTGGGAAAATGACTTGGCCTAATAACATTGTCAAAACTATGGTGAGTGTTTGGAGTTAAATCTGTGGAGGATTTTCCGCGCGCAGTACAATTGTCTGATATTTGTGTTTGCCAAGCTCTGGGCTTAGAGGGGAATGGTGAAGAGTCTGAAGCTTCTTATTTAGCTCATGTACATCCTATTAATAAATATTGTGATTTAAACACTTGTTAATGGTCTTGGTGTGATCTTACCGTGCAAAACTTGAACTCCTGCTCTGTTTTAGTGTAAAGAAAGAGACGTATTCTTGGTGAAGGAGCATCCGGACCCGGGGAGCAAAGACCCAGAGGAGGATTACCCCAAGTTTGGGCTTGTAGACCAAGTAGGTAGCGGGAGAGGGAAGGGAAGCTGTGCCGTGGGAGCTGGGAGGGGGGCAGGGGGTTGTTTTTGCTGTGGTTTGTGCTCGATCACGAGCAGAACTCGGCCGCACTGTGAGCCCGTGAGGGGTCACAGCACCGTGCCATGAGCCCTGTGAGCCCAGGTTGGGCCGCAGCACCGCGCCGTGAGCCCCCGTTGAGCCGCGGCACCGCGCCGTGAGCCCCCGTTGGGCCGCGGCACCGCGCTGCTTGGCCTTTGGGGGTGAGTTGCACCCAGTCCAGACACCGCGTTTTTCGTCTCTTTCAGGATCTCGCCAATATCGGACCTGCGTATGACAACCAGAAACAGAACAACGCCGTGTCCACCAGCGGAAACTTAAACGGCAAGTTCTCGAATCAGGCGCTTTGTGACTATTTGGGGCTAAGCTGCATTTTGTTGTGCAGTTACATCAGTTGAGATGCTGCGGTTAAACCCGTTGTGTGAACTGAGATTACTGTTATCTCCAAAACACGTTTTGCCAATGTCGCTGTGCCTTTCTGTAGGGAGAGATTCATTTTACCTTATTGCAAACCCTCAACTTCTTTGTTCGTGGCGGCCAGCCAAACCAAGGTGCTTGCAAGAGAGCTGAGGTGGTCCGTTTTCCTTCGTGTCGATTTTAATTTACCTACTTGTATTATTCGGAGTTCCCGTTTTCCTCACTCTGAGATTTCAGAGTGGTTGGGGACGGTCTGTTATTCTCAATAATCACGTTACCTGCCGGTGGGATTTAGTGTGTGCGAGGCTACACCCTTCCCTAAAACGCATCAGATAGTGCCTGACAGGAGGTGCTGGGGGCTTTCTAGAGATATTTATAGATAGCTAAGGCTGCGTTGTCTCCGTTTCATGTGCCGGTTGTTTTTCATGTAATTTCTGGAAGACTGATGCAAACGTGGTGCCACTTCTGTTCTTGCAGGTGCAGCCCCTTTGGGAGGTGAATATTTACCTTTCAGCTTCTAAAACTTAAGTATTATTGTTTGCAAAGCTTTTTTGCTCAGTTGTCTTAGAAGCTAAAGTCGATTAAAAATCCAAAGCGTGCCCTGATGTGATTGCAACAATACCTGAATACAAACCAACAATTTCACGTTTTAATCTTCAGCAGCTGGTTTTTCGTTGTCATATTCTGCCCCACTTGACTGGTTTACAGTTCTGTTTTCACTTTGTATGATTTGACCCGATGTTGCGGTTTTAAATCTGAATGCCTAAATACGGGGAACCCGTGAGCTGGTGTGAGTTTGTGATTGTTTGTGACTGAAATAACGTCACGTTTGTGACGAATATTCTGTGACTCCCTTACACCCCAAGGGGAATACTGATAATTTAAAAGCTGACTATATTTTTAGTTACGACACAGTATGTGGTTTGTAAAGGTGTTTTATCTACAGTACGTAAAAATTCTATAGTTTGCTTAGTAAATCAACCATGATCTTTTTTTGAAATAGCGTAATGATAAAATGCATATACATTTAATTTGTTAAACATCATACCGATATTAGTTTGATTACACTTGATGTGTAGCTTTTCCTGTACTGTGGTTTGATTTATGAGTAAAAATTGGGCTCTGTCATACAAAGTGATCCGCCGTTCAACCGCAGATTTTGGTGATACTGAAGAGAAACACCTCTGTTGCTTCTCATTTTCCCTCAGCTTAGGTGTATTTTCTTTTATAGATGGAAATGTAACTTTAAGTGCTTATTGCTTATCGGTGTCCGAGCGTCTCTCCAGCGCGGTGCCTTGCGTGGTGACTTTGATTAAAGCCGGACTGTGTGCTGCAGCCTGGGTTTCTGCTGCTTTTGCAGAACTAAGTCTGATCAGTGACTGGAATCTCCACGAAAGCAAATCAGTGGATCCCGGTGCTGCTGCCTGGGGATGTCTTGATGACAGAAAAGATTCTTCATTCTCACCTTGAAAGCTTGAGCTGAGCTCATTTGGGTGATAAAATCTCACTTAGCTTCCACTCCAAATCCAGACATTTCATACAAAAATTCTGGGTTTTGCTGTGCTCATTTTGGATAAAGTCTGTTTCCCACTGGCTGTGGGAGAAGGTGCTCAAGCTCACGGTGGGTTTGGGTTTGGCTGCCCCTGTGCTCGTGGAGGTTCCTGCTCAGCGCTTGCTCTGCTCAGCAGCCGCCCAACGTTCCCGTTTGTGTTCCAGGGGGAATCGCCGCCAGCGGCAGCGGGAAGGGACGGGGAGCCAAGCGCAAGCAGCAGGACGGAGGAACCACGGGAACAGCCAAGAAAACCAGAAGGTAAGAGGAGAGACAACGCGGTGGCACCGCCATGCGTGATGAGCCATTGGGGCGGCTTTCCTCCCGTCCCTTATGCTGCCGCCCGTCTGTCTCTGCCCTCGGGACACTGGTGGGGAATTGTGCCGTAACGCCGGGCTGGTTTTGGTAGATCACACCCTAGAAATTCTTTGGAACAGCCGAGTACATGCCCATTTTGTAGCCGAGTACACGCTCACTTTGCATCAGCCGTTTGGCAGCGAAGCGCCGTGCGGGCTGTGAACATGGCAGATACAGCTCTGAGAGGCTGTCCCACGTCGACTTGTGATGTGAGATGCCCACCTCTCTTTCTTGTGTCCCGCAGCGACCCGTTGTTTTCTGCACAGCGCTTGCCGCCCCACGGTTACCCCTTGGAGCACCCCTTCAATAAGGACGGGTATCGGTACATCTTGGCTGAGCCCGACCCCCACGCGCCAGACCCAGAGAAGCTGGAGCTGGACTGTTGGGCAGGAAAGCCCATCCCCGGGGACCTGTACAGAGCCTGCCTGTACGAGCGGGTCCTCCTGGCGCTGCACGACCGAGGTACAGAGCTTGCTGATCGTCTGCGAGTGTGCAACGGGCTCTTCTCACGGGGCATCTTCTTGGAACCTCACGTTACCTGTTATTGATGTTTCGGACATAATTGCTTTAAGCGGTGCAAATGTTAATTCCCCTTCTATATGTTCATTTGCCTTTTGGCATTGTTGCGCTTTAAAAATCACAAATGTCCCTCTCATATCATCCTCTCTCCTCTGCCGCAGCTCCTCAGTTAAAGATTTCTGACGACAGGCTGACCGTTATCGGCGAGAAGGGCTATTCCATGGTACGAGCCTCGCACGGCGTGCGGAAAGGAGCGTGGTACTTCGAGATATCCATGGACGAGATGCCTCCGGACACAGCTGCCAGACTAGGCTGGTCACAGCCACTCGGTAAAGGATTTTACCAAGTATTTCTTAGTGGTGGATTGCAACTGGTTCCTATATTTCTTTCCCCAGTAATTTAGACCTCAGGAGGGTAAGTCACATTTGGCTTGCCAGCTTCTTCACTGCTTTTCTGAAGGGGAAGCTCTTTCTGCAGGTGATGTAAACTGTGCGGCACAGGCGGATCCTTTGTGCTGTTGCATGCTTAACACTGTAGGCGGTGCCTGTGTACTAAGGGCAGATGCATTTGTTAACGGAATGTAATTACTATTTCAAAACGCAAAGCGGGACACGGAGGTGCTCCTGCTGCTCTGTGTGTTCACAAAACAGTTGCTTTTGCAGGGAACCTCCAGGCACCTCTGGGATACGACAAGTTCAGTTACTCCTGGCGCAGCAAGAAGGGAACCAAGTTCCACCAGTCGATAGGGAAGCACTATTCGTCTGGCTACGGCCAGGGCGACGTGCTGGGGTTTTACATCAGTCTTCCGGAAGACACCGAGACGGCCAGGTCTCTGCCTGACACGTACAAAGACAAGGTGAGGTGTTTGCAGTCGGACTGAGCGCTGGCTGGGGGGTGGAAAACAGGTTGCTCTTGTGTCGAGTGCGTCCTTTCCGTCCTACCTCTGGGTTTACTGTGGTTTATATCGGAAGGGCCCAAAGCGTTGATCTCAAGAAGACAAAGCACCCAAAACCACCCAGATGTTCTGCAGGGCTCCTGTGTGTCTGGCGCTTTTTAATATGTCACCAGACGTAACAGTTCTCTGGATTACTTCTGAAGTGTTATTTTTTTCTAATATTTCAGGCTCTGATCAAATTCAAAAGCTACTTGTACTTCGAAGAGAAGGACTTTGTGGACAAAGCAGAGAAGAGCCTGAAGCAAGCGCCCGGCAGCCAGGTGAGTTAAACTGGAGGGTGCGGAGCCTCGGGGAGGGCCGGGAGGTGTTCTTCACGTTTAATGAGCACAAAGGGAGGCTGATTATTAGTTCTTCAACAACAGAAAAAAACCCACAACAACAAACCAGAATGCTTTTACTAAAGCAACAATACCAGGATGAACCGGCTGCTTGTCATGTTGTTGCGGAAAAAACCCTCTGCCTTTTCCTTTGCAGATAATATTCTTCAAGAATGGTGCCAGCCAAGGAGTTGCCTTTAAAGACATCTTCGAAGGAGTTTATTTTCCTGCTATTTCTTTGTACAAGGGCTGCACGGTAAGTAATGTATCTTTGAAACATAATTCCCAGGTCTGTTGTAACACGCGCTCTGTGCGTTACTAAAGCTACATCCCTGGTGTGATGTGGCTTCACCAAACGCCCAAAGGAACGCTCTGCATCCCTGTGGGGTGTTCGATGTGCTCTGGCGCAGGATGAAGAACTTTGCCTGTTTCTTTTGGATCTAATGACAAATGTATCTTCCACAGGTTTCTATAAACTTTGGACCGTATTTCAAGTACCCCCCTCGAGATATCACTTACCGTCCGGTAAGTAATAACCAGAGCTTTTTACCCCCTGCTTTTGGCAGCCTCACAGTATTTAAACCGAAAGTGGTTGAGGTTTTATTGTGGTGGTGGGAGCTGATTTATACCAGGCCTGTGTCTGTTCCCTTCGGTCTGTGCATGGATAGTGTAACAAGAGAATTTTATTTAACAATCTTTGAGGACAGATAGATAGCCTGAAAAATAACTTAGCATCTAGTATTTAGTTAAAATTTAAATGTTCCTTTTGATGGATTATCAGGTCTCCGTGTCAGCTGCTTTTATCAGCAAGAGCCTGAATTCTTGTTTAAGGAAACACTTGGAAAATTTTCTAATGTTTTTGGGAGGGCTGAGCTGGTTGTCTTTCCTTCCCTCGCAGATGAGCGACATGGGCTGGGGGGCCGTGGTGGAGCACACGCTGGCAGACGTGCTGTACCACGTGGAGACGGAGGTGGACGGGCGGCGCAGCCCGCCCTGGGAGCCTTAGACGGCGCAGCAGAAGAACTGACACAGCAGAAGAAGCAGCGCAGCGGGCGTCCAGTCAGGTGGTTTTTATTGTACAGGAACACGCATCACTCAGAACAATCAACCAGGGAGCAAACAAGCTGCAGCCCTCACCAGCCGTGTAGTTGTTACCCGATTCACGCGCTGCCGCTGTTGGAGCCAGTGCTGCCGTTCCGGAGCGCGTTGTGCTGGTTGCGCACCCCCCGGGGCCGGCAGCAACGGTGACAGCGAAACAGCGAGCGCTGTGCTGAGGAAACGGCTGCTGTGGCGGTCGCGGTTCAGCCAGCGCGGGCTCCAGGGGGCCGTTCTGCTCGGTGGGGCTGCAGCAGCGGTGCTGCTGCTCCGCGGCTGATTGTACAATGAACAACAGCTTGTGCTGTAACGAGGCTGCTGCGTGTACGGCTGAAGTGCGGGCATCTGGCCAAACTGTGGGTTTTTTCCCCACAAACTGGAAACCAGTTTGAAAATAAAGGCTTTAACTCTTACTTATTGTTGTTGTTGCCTTGTTACGAATGAGATTTAAACTCAAAGTAGCTACTTGAAGGCTCTCCTGCTCGCTGCATTGACAAGTTCTGCACAGCCTCCTGCCAATCATCGCTGCAGAGCTTTGCGTGAATAAATAATGTGACACTTTGTGTGTCTGTACACGAACAATAAATTAGAGCTGCTGCACAGGGGGAGAAGGGGAATAGAATTGTTTTAGGTAAGTTGTGTTTTGGGGAGGGAGGGGAGTAAAATTTAAGTCCTGCGTTTGCCCCACTGGGCCCGGGCTGGTCCTGCCTCCCCAGCCCCGAATGGCTAATTAGGCATATAATAGGAGACGCTACTAATAAAGCTTTCATTTATTTATTGAAACTAATTAGGGAGGTCGCAGGGGCCTGACTGGGCCAGTGGAGTGAATGCTGGACTTGGTTAACCTCAGATTTTCGGTCCTGCATTTGCACAATGAGCATGTGCTGGCCCCTGCCACCTCCCTTATTAGTTTCAATAAATAAAGCTTCGTTAATTAGCAGTGTGTACTATTAAAGGCCAATTAGCCAGGCTGTAATGAAGGCGGCACGAGGCTCCGTCCGGCTCCGGTGGTCAGCAGGCCGCGGTCCGCGCCAGGCGCTGCCGGAGGTGGTTGGCGAAGTCGACCTGCGTCTGGGACAGCACCTGGTTGATGATGCTCTTGGGCAGCCAGCCCTGGGGGAGCAGGGACAGCGCTCAGGGCCGTGTCCCCGGCACGTCCCGCTCCCCCCGGGGACCTTCAGAACTCACCTTCAGGTCGATGCTGAGCAGCCAGGTGAGCCGGGTCTGCGAGGGGCTGCCGGGCAGCGGGCGCAGGATCATGCACGTGGGGCCGTTCTCAGCTCTGCGGGGACAGGAACGTGCATATTGGAAAAAAACACAACATCTGACTTGTATCCCCAAAACTACAGCAGTGGTGAATTAGCGTTTCCTCGGTTCCTGCGTCTGAGACACCTCACTACTCCGAGCTCGTGAATGCAACAGGTGATTATTACCTTATAAAGCCCTCCTGCTCCGGCATCGCTCCGTGTTTGGTGGCCATGCCGGCCAGGACGCAGGTGGAGCCGCGTCTCTTGGAGCAGCGCACGCTCACGAAGTCCCGCGGCCCCACGATGTTCCCGGGGGTGGCGGCCGCCTTCTCGTGCGTGATCACTGTGTCCTTCCCGATCTTCTGGAGAATCTGCACCGTTTGGAATTGAAGGGTTAATTTGGGGTGTCGACCGCAAACACAGCTAAAAGCCGGCTTTGATTACTGTGTGTTCAATACACACTCTTACAAAAGCTCAGTGCTTGTAGTGAGAAAAATAGCAAATATGCACTTCATCCCAGAAAACACAACTTTAGTTTTCAATGCCTCAAAAGGGGAGGTGTTTCTCTTATTCCAGACAAGCTGTGGAATAGCAAAATACCCTGGGTTGTGGTTCTGCAGCAGCACCGCGATTGCAGGCTCTGCCCCTGCAGCGGGACAAGAGAAAGCCCAGCGTCTCTGTCCCCAAAGAACGGGTGGGACAGCGTCCGTGTCCCCGCCGTGGCGGCCACAGCGGCTCTTTGCCCTGGGAGCAGCGCGGCTGCGTGGACCCCAGCCGGGTCCTACCTTGATCTCTTTGACACTGGGGTTCCAGTCTCCCATCTGCTCCATGTTGTCCACCAGCTCCCCGTACACCGCGTCCAGGGGCTGGTCCACCACCACCTCCAGCCGGAACACCTTGCCCACGTCCGGGAGCACCTTGCTCAGCACTTTGTCTCCATTGTCCTGGAGAAGGGAAGGTCAGAACTAACACCACCCCCATTCCCAGGAGGGCCGGGCCGTTCTGCCGCAAAGCGGAGCACCCACCACCACCGTCTCCGTCTTCCAGCCGTCCTGGTCCCCGAGGATGCTGAGCGATTTCTGGAGAGCCTCCTCCCCTTGCCTGATGTACGACATCTCCATCTCGCTGAAGGGCGACTCCTCCAGCCTCGAGCCTGCGCGGGGGGGACAAACTGGGGCTGTCAGAAAGCTGCGTGGTTCACTAACACACCCTAGTGCCAGATAAACCTTGTCTGCATCAAATACACTCCTCTGTGCCCAGGGAAAACAAACTCAATTCCCATCACCCTCCCCGCTTTGCCGTGTGTTCAGCAAAAGCACAGGTGACCCAGGAGCCAGTTGTCCCCAAGCACTAGCCCGTGACAGTCAGACCCGTGTGCCTGTCCCTTACCGAGCAAGGAGCTTCTCCTGCGGACCTGGTGGATCCAGGCGCCGGGGCCGGCGCCGTGGCGGGCGAGCCTGCTCAGCTCCTGGCTGATGGCGACGGCTGCTTGTCGTCTCAGACCTGGGGGCAGAGAGCGCGTCACGCACCAGCACCAGCACCAGCACCAGCACCAGCACTGTGCTGCAGAGGTCTGCTGGGTTTGGGGGTTTCTTTTTGCAATTTAAGCACACAACACTGAAAAAACCTCTGCTTGCTTTACTGTGTTCCGTCCTGGCACAGAGAGCAGGTGGGTGCCATCCACAGCGCTGGGACAGAGCCTGTCCCGCACCCCCTCTGCTCCGGCCGTGCAGGGCAGCGAGCAGAAAACAGCCGTAAAAATACCAAGGAGCATCTGCAGCGCCCGGAAAGGCGCAGGGAGGGAGTGCAGGGAAGCAAACGCAGCAGGAGCGTCACCCACCGCCGCACCCCGCGTCCAGCAGCACCCAGAAACAGGGCTGCGGGCAGAAAGGGTCGTGGCGATGGTAAAACACAAACCCCAGAGAGCAGCAGTTGTGGGGTGGGGAGAACAAACCCGGAGCCCCCAGCCTCCCCCCCGTCCCCCGTCCCCTCACCCGTCATGTTGCGCAGGTGCCGGTAGGAGACGGCGGCGCAGAGCTTGAAGGTGGCGGGCAGCATCTCTGCGGCGGGACGGGGCTGCGGGCGCGTCCGCGGCGATCGCTGCTCTGCCCCAGCCCTCCGGGCGCCCGCCCTTAAGTAGCGGCGCTGAAGGATGCTGGCTTGTCAGCGCTGAGATAAGAGCCATCGCTCACGGCGGGGCCAAGGCCGGAGCCGGCTCCTCGCGCAGCTGCTGGAGGCCACGGGTCGCGTCCGGCGAGCGGGCGCTGGCACATGGGCGGACGCGTGTTCTGCCCCGCGCGATGGCGACTGCGCCGCTGCCCTGGGCAGCCTGTTCCAACGCCCCGCAGCCCTTCGGGGAGAAATTGTTCCCCAGATGCAACCTCAGCCTCTCCTGGCGTAAATTGTGCTGAGAAGGTCTCCCCTCAGCTCCTGCTCTCCAGCTGAACCCCCCCAGGTCCCTCAGCCGCTCCATCACACTTGTGCTCCAGCCCCTCATCAGCTCCGTCCCCTTCTCTGCACTCGCTCCAGCACCTCAAGGCCTTTCTTGGCCTGAGGGGCCCAAAAAGGGGGTCCACAGCACAGCTGTCCCCACATGGATCCTCAGCCATGAATAACGATGGGTAACAATCAGTTCTGACAGGTAACAACAGGTGACAGTGCGCAGGATGGGGGACACCGACCAGGACAGTTGTGCCCGGCAGGGCAGCACCAGGGATACTTCACATGGACGGGAGTGTTTGGGGGGCGTGCAGTGCACCCCACAGAGCCCCCGCTACCGCAGCCTGGCTCCCAGCCTCTATAAAGCTGATTATTAGGTACATGAAGGTGCTGAGCGCAAGGCTGGGAGCACGGGGCAGCCCCCGTGCCCCCCCAGAGCCCGGTTTATCTGCCACGGGGCTGGGAGGGGCGGGCGGCGGCAGAGCAGCGATAAGGCTCAAGGATGAAATGACATCTCTGGGATGAGTTACGGCCCCGCAGAGCAGCGCTCCCAACAACCCGTGAATCACCAGCTGCTTCCTTTGACGTCAGCCCGGCACCCCCCTGCGGGACCTGACCTTCCCGCTGGCGCAACAGCCGGCCGGGGGGAGGCCAGCGCGGAGCCCCCCGCCAGCCCCGACACTCCCGCTGGGTCCTACCTGCCGTCTGTGTAAAGGTCCTGCTGCTCCCCGGACGGCTCCTCCGTCCCCGGACGGCTCCTCCATCCTCGGACGGCTCCTCTCCATCCCCAGGACAGCTCCTCCATCCCCAGGACGGCTCCTCCATCTCCAGGATGGCTCCTCTCCATCCCCAGGACGGCTCCTCCATCTCCAGGATGGCTCCTCTCCATCCCCAGGACGGCTCCTCTCCATCCCCAGGACAGCTCTTCCATCCCCAGACGGCTCCTCCATCCCCAGGACGGCTCCTCCATCCCCAGGACGGCTCCTCCATCCCCAGGACGGCTCCTCCATCCCCAGGACGGCTCCTCCATCCCCAGGACGGCTCCTCCATCCCCAGGACGGCTCCTCTCCATCCCCAGGACGGCTCCTCCATGCCCAGGATGGCTCCTCTCCATCCCCAGGACGGCTCCTCTCCATCCCCAGGACGGCTCCTCCATCCCCAGACGGCTCCTCTCCATCCCCAGGACGGCTCCTCCATCCCCAGGACGGCTCCTCCATCCCCAGACGGCTCCTCTCCATCCCCCATGAGAAAATTCACCGTGTGTTCACATCAGCAATGTGCAGGCCCACAGAGGGGCTGGTGGGACCAGGAGGAAGCCAGAGGCTGCACCATCCCCTTCCCGAATGTTTACTGGGGAACCTTGGCCACAGCCGCGCTCCCGCTCACTGACCGGCTCTGCGCCCCAGCTTGGAGGAGGGAAATCCGGAGTGTTTGACATCCCTGAGCCACTGCTGGAAGGTTTGAAATCCCTGAGCCATTGCTGGGAGGTTTGAAGTCCCTGATCCATCGCTGGGAGTCCCCAGCCCCACAGCATGGAGCTCGTGCCAAATGCACAAGCACCGAGGTGACCGAGACCCTCCCCGGGCTGAGGAACGCGGCTCTAGGGTGACACGGAGACCCCCTCAGCTGCAAATCGCTGTTATCCCCGCCGGAGCAGTCGCTGCCGGGCACAAGGCCTCGGCACAAGGACACGCGGTTGTTTGTGAGAAGAACCACAGCAGAGCCGGGGCAGGGCCACCCCTCCGGCGCTGGGCTGGGGCCTGCAAGGGCTCGAGTCCCTCTGTGCCCCCCGGGAGGGGACACGCAGGGACAGCCACGCTGCACCGTGGCACACGCAGCAAACGCTCCGGGCAGCCGGTCCCCAGAGCGGCACAGAGATCCGCAGCCAGGGAGCTGTGCCAAAACAGCTCCGGGATCCTCCGTTTGGTTAACTGGGACCAACCCCGACACTCACCAGCTCCCAGTGCCACCTCAGCATCTCCTCTGGACGTCCCGTGGGGTCCCTCATTGTCACCGAGTCTGCTGAGCCTGCGAGGAGAAGGGCTGGGATAGCACCATGGCACCAGGATGGCACTGGAGATAGCACCGTGACACCAGGATGGCACCAGGGATGGCACCAGGATGGCACTGTGGCACCAGGATGGCACTGGGGATGACACCGCAGCACCAGGATGGCATTGGGGATGACACCGGGATGGTACCGTGGCACCAGGATGGCACCGGGGATGACACCTGGATGGCACCACAGCACCAGTGAGCAGCAGCGCTGTGCGGTGCCACAGGCAGTTGGGATGGGGTTGGGGTTCCAGCACCTACCTTGGGCACCGGGACCATCGCTCTGGCTGCTCCCATGTGTGCTCTGGCACCGCTCACCTGCTCGGAGCTGCCCAGACCCCCGGACCCTCAGCTGGGGATGCTGAGCCGGGACCCCCAAGCTGGGGACGCGGGGGGCACAGGGGGGACACGGCCGGTCCAGCAAGGGGACGC
Organism: Patagioenas fasciata; assembly: GCF_037038585.1. Taxonomy (NCBI): domain Eukaryota; kingdom Metazoa; phylum Chordata; class Aves; order Columbiformes; family Columbidae; genus Patagioenas; species Patagioenas fasciata. Next base: position 7,006,174 of record NC_092545.1, read on the forward strand.
CTGGGGACACAGCACAGCCCGCACCAGGATGGGCACCCAGCACCCTCCCAGCTTTTCCCGGGGAACAAACACTGGCCAAGGCAAAACAGCCACAGCAGCCCCCACAGCACCCACCGAGCTCCCATCCCCAAAAATGCCTCCCCAAAACATCCCCATGCAAAGTCAACACGCAGCTCCGTTTGCAGCTTTTACCTTAAAAATGTACATCCAGGCGCTCAACGTACAAATATTTACAACTGTTTACAAATGTACAAAACCGGATTGAATGTAAACCAAAGGTGCCGGAGGCAGAGATTCACTGGGGCCCGAAGCGGGGGGCAGCACAGCCCCCCTACCCGCATGTGCTGTCCCTTGCACACCCCGGTGCTGTCCCTTGCACACCCATGTGCTGTCCCTTGCACCCCACCAGCCTCAGGAGGACAAAGTGACAAAGGGAACCCCCCAGGCCCCTCACGTTCGAGAAAATTCCCTTTTCTGAGCCCATTTCCCATTGTGGTGGCCGGAGCAGGAGGGGGCAGCCGGTGTTTCCCCGAGCGGGGGCTCTGTCGGGGTCACCCCGTCCCTCCTGCTGCAGCATGGCCGGGGGGAGCCGGGGGTGTCCCCCCAGCTCCAAGGTTGCCTTTGTTTCTATTTGGAGAGTGCAGATAAACCCGCAGCCCCCCCGTGCCCGCAGAGGTCACGCACCGAGCGGTGATAAGATAACGGGCTCAAACGCAGCAAAAATAGGTCCCTGCCCTGGCCCTCTCCCCTGGCAGTGGCTGGGGGGGCAGGTGGGGGGTGCCCTGCAGTGGGACCCCCGAGAACAGCTGGAAGGGCCATAGGGCTGCCAGGGTTGGGGTCAAGCGGACTCTGCCCCATCACCCCGCACATGTCAGCACCCCCGAGACCCCGGCCCCGGGGAACCCTGGGAGGGCACGGGGGGCTGGGGGCTCCCCCGGGGTGGCGAGAGGGGTCAGGACGGGGCCGGGGTCCGGCAGGTGGCGTTGGCTGCAGGGGGGTGCGAGTTGCTGGCGGCCGGGTCGGGGGGGTGGATGGCAGTGCCGATGGGGTAGTCGGACGGCTGCGAGGGACAGACAGACAGCAGGCAGTCAGCCGGGGGGCTCGGGGAGACCCCGGGACACCCCCGTTCCAAATATCCCCCCCGCCCCTTACGTGGCGTCGGAAGAGCCTCTGCAGGAGGCTGCGCTTGGGGGGCTCGGGCAGCTGCCACCAGTCCAGGTCGGGGGAGCGGGTCCCGCCAGGGCCGAACACGTTGAGGTCATTGAAGCACTCGGTCTCGATCATCTAGGGGGCAGGTCCCCGTGGGGTGGGCACGGGCAGCCCTGGCAGCGCTGCCATGGGGCAGCACCCCCTCGTGCCCCCGGTACCTCGTTCTGCCAGGGGATGGAGACGCTGCCGGTGGCGAACTTGGCGTAGAAATCGCTGTCGGTTTGGTCCAGGTTGACGCCCTTCACCGTGGAGAACTGCTCGATGTCCAGCACGTCCTTGCAATAAACCGCCCGGGGCTGCGGGAGCGGAACCGTCACGGGGGGCACGGGCATCGCCCCCCGGAGTGCCCAGCCCCGGTCCCTTACATCGGGCACAAAGGGGGGTGTCATGATGCCGGCCTCCAGGCGCTTGAAGTTGATGCTCCTGAAGAAGGGGTGACGCTTCACCTCGGCCGCCCCCTCGGCCCCGCAGCCCAGCCGCTGCCGGGGGTCCTTGGCCAGGAGCTGCGGAGGGGGACAGGGGTCATGGCGGGGGGCGGAGCCCACCCTGACCCCCACAGGGACCAGCCGCTCCCAACTCACCATCTTGCAGATGGCCCGAGCGTCCTCGCCGAATTTCTCGGAGTAGGGCTCCTGCTCCTCCTGCACCCGCTTCTCCACCTCCTCCCGCTTCACGCGCTCCTTGCGGGCGCGGAACGGCGACTGCCCCTCGATCATCTCGTACACCAGGCAGCCCAGGCCCCACCAGTCGGGGCTGAAGCTGTAGCGCTCATTGCTGATCACCTCCGGGGCTGCGGGCACGGCCCCGCACCCGTCAGCGCCCGGGGGGGACCGCGGCACCGGGACCCCGCCGGCGCAGCCCCCGCACTCACCCATGTAGCCCACGGTGCCCACGCGGCCTCGGATCGTCTCGCCCTCGGGGATCTTGATCGCCAGCCCCAGGTCGGAGATCCTGATGTGGCCTGGGACAGGGAGAGGGTTGGGGGCATCATAGAATCATTTTGGTTGAAGAGACCCTCAAGATCATGGAGTCCAACCATTACCCACCCCGGCACTGCCCCGTGTCCTGAGAACCTCATCTCCATGTCCAACCCTCCAGGGATGGTGACTCCAGCACTGCCCTGGGCAGCCTGTTCCAATGCCCCACAGCCCTTTGGGGAAGGAATTGTTCCCCAGATCCAGCTCTGCATGGAGGGCAGCAGGAAAGGGCCCCCCCACATCCCTGCATGTCGCCCCCAAACCACCACCAGAGCCCCCCTGGAAGCACACGGAGTCCCAACCCGGAGCCCAGAGTATGGGCAGCGCCAGCCCCAGCAGCCCCCTCCTCACCATCATCATCCAGCAGGATGTTCTCCGGCTTCAGGTCCCTGCAGGGACAGACAGACGGACGGCTCAGCATGGCGCGGTCCCACCCAGCCGCCCCCCGTGCCCCGCTCACCGGTAGGCGATGCCCTCCTGGTGCAGGTGCTGCAGCCCGCAGCAGATCTCCGCCGCGTAGAAAACCACCCGCTCGTCCTTGAAGCCGGGGTTGCCCATGTTGTAGATGTGGAACTTGAGGTCGCCGCCGTTCATGATGGTCAGCACCAGGCAGAGCGCATCCTTCGTCTCGTAGGCGTACGCCAGGCTCACCTGCACCACCCGGCCGTCAGCACCGGTCCCGGGACCCCGACCCCCCCGGAGAGCCCCACACGCACCACGAACCGGCTGTTGACCTTCTCCAGGATCTGCTTCTCGTTCAGGGCCATCGCCTCCCCTTTCCGCTTCTTGATCCGCTTCTTCTCCAGCTTCTTGCAGGCGTACATCTTCCCCGTGGCCCGCACCTGGCAGGCGCACACCTTGCGGGGGGCACAGCAGCGGGGTGAGCCCCCGTCAGCCCTAAATCTGCCCCCCATCCTCCCCCCATGGCCGTACCTCTCCAAAACCGCCCTTGCCCAGGATCCGGTACTGCCGAAACGTGTCCTTGGTGACCGGCTGCCTGAAGCACACAGCCCTGGGCACATCAGCCCCGCTGCCCCCCAGAGCCCCCCAGAGGCCCCCCAGCCCCCCCACTCACCTCTCCAGGTACTTCCACTGCAGGAACCGGTCGAAATACATGCTGTCCTGGTAGTCAGCAAAGGGGTCCCCGCTCAGGTACTGGTGCAGGGGGCTGCGGGGGGACAGGGGACAGTCGGTATCACCCACAGCCCCCGGGCGCTCGTCCCCAGGCAGGACACTCACCGGAGGCAGCTGCTGAACAGGTCCTTGCAGGGGCTCTTCTGCAGGTCCTGCAGGCAGCGGCTGGCGTGGGGCTGCCCCACCTCGGGCAGGAAATCTGGGGACTATCAGGGGAGCAGATGGATGTGCCCCCCACCCCGCTGCGTCGCCCTCGCAGCCCACCTGTCACCCGGCTGGCGGTGGGTGCCACTGGGGTGCTCAGAGAGAGGGGACGTGGCTCCTTGGCCAGCAAGGGACCCCTGCACCCGCTGCTCCCATCCCATTCTCACCCCGTCTTGCTCCAGCTGCCTGGGGGCACAAAGCCCCCCGGGACTCACCTCCTGCTGGAGGAACCGGCGGATGATCTCCTCCCCCATCTCCTTCCGCTTCTCATCCGGGGAGAGCTCGTAATCCGCCTGGGATGTGCGGGAGAGGAGGGGGCTGCAGGCCCTGCCCTGTGTCCCCCCACATCCACCCGCCGCTGGCACCGACCGTGCGGTGACGGGACATGCGGGTCATTTTGGGAGGTTTGTGCCGCAGCTGAAACCTCCCAGCAGCGGGATCAGCCTCACGGCATTCAGAGGTTGCTGGGCTGGAGAGCCCCATCCTGCAGCACAACCCGGAGACGCACCCGCGGGGTGCTAGGACGGGGCGGTCTCTGCCCCCCGCAGCCCCCGGTACCACCGCACCAGCTCCAGCGGCAACCCCGGGACTCCGCACACCCCCTGCCAGCCCCATCCCGCCCCTGTCGTCCCCGTCCCCAGCAGCGCCGGTGGCATCGCGCGCGTCCCTCACCACGGCGTCCAGGAAGCGGATGCAGCGCAGGAGCTCCGGCCGCGTCTGGCAGAACTGCCGGAAGAGCAGCCGGCCGATGGGCTGCTTCTGGCACAGGCTGCCGTAGTCCTGCTCTGCAAGGGAAGGCGGGACGTGCCACGGGACACGCCGACCGTGTTCCGCAGCCCCGCGCCCACCGTGTCCCCGAGCCGGGAGCCGGTCCTGCCGCTTCCCAGCGCCCTCCCCGTCTCACCCAGGCCCTTGCGCAGCTCATCGCACTGGCTGATGTGCGGGAACCGCAGGATCTCCCTCCACTTCTTGCTCCTGCCTTTCCTCTTGCCGCCGCCTCCTGCAGCAGTGGGAGAAGAGGTCAGGTCAGCAGGACGGCCATCCCTGCCCCGGTCCGGTGGCGATGGGGACAACGGGGCCGCTGAGCCCCAGCCCAGTGCTGCAGAGTCCCCTGGTTTGCGCTTTCCCCCATCCAATTACTGCTGGTTCCCAAAACCCATCACTCGCGCACGTACCCGCCACCACCAGCACTGGGGCTTTGGGCAGCTCTGAAGCCATGTGGGAAAATCCACCCTGAGTGTGGAGAGGGCTCTGAGGCCCCCAGGGACCATTGCCCCAGACAGCCAAGGGGAGCCCCACCCAGTCACGGCTCCCAGGGCAGGAACGGGACGCCCCTTGGCATCGCTTCCCCCCAAACGATGTCGCAGCTCCATGTCGTTCCCTCTCAAAAGTGTCCAGTTTCCCTCGCTCCCCATCAAGCCCTCATCCTGCCCACAGCAGCCCCTGCCTCCTCGGGGACAGGGACTCCCCGGGGACACGGAGGGGGCAGAGCGATGGCCCCACAGCCGCTGCTGGCGGATGCTTGGCGCGTGAAGTCATCCCTGCAGGGACCTGACATCAGCGCGGCTCCGAGCTGGTGGCCGGCCAGCACCGCCCGGTGACGCCGCGGCCAGCCCGCGGGACGCCACGGCGCTGGGCTCTGGCAGGGCCGGCTTTCGGCCGGGCAGAGCTTCCTGCCGTCATCGGCTCCTTCCTCCGGCAGGAACAGCCCCGCCAGCCAGCGCAGCGGCCTCGGCGGCAACGGGTCCCCGGGCACCCCGAGACCAGCAACACGGGGTCCTGGGCACCCGGTGCTGAAGGAAGAGGAGCAGCCGCTCCCCTCGCCCCGCGGTGCCCAGGCTGGAGCCCCGGGCGGCTGGCACAGGGGGATGCCCAGAACCCTCCGCCTGCCCCAGGAGCCATCGACCTTGCGGGGATGCTTGGAGGCCGCGGCTGGACGCTGCCCACGCGATTCCCTCCCTGCCTCTTCCCCTGCAGGTACCAGCCCCACCACCACCCGGCCCTTTACAGCGCTCCTTCCAAATTCCAACTTGTTTGCTGCAACGATAAAAACTGAATTAACGCTTGTCACCAGCATCCCAACGCATCTCCCCCGGCTGAGCCCTGGGGACGTGCTCTCAGCTGGGACGGTGGCACTGGGGAAGGGCTGGGGCTGGGTGGGAAGGAGGGGAGCTGAGCACATGGGGAGGTTCACATCAGAAGGGTTTTGCCTCCACGCAGGCTCCTGCTGCAGCACCCTCCTGCCCCGGCCCGGCGCCCCTGCAGCGAGCCTGGCACAGCACAGCACAGCCGGGCCGAGCACAGACAGCACCACGTCCCCACTCCTGTCCCTGCCTGCACCAACCAGAGCCAGCAGCAGGACTCAGCGGGAAAGATAAAACTGGAGCTCGCCTAGCCCTGCTCCCCTTAAGTGAACCACTCCGGGAAAGCCCTCGAGGATGCTGCACCAACCGTGGCAACCAGAAAAACTGCTGAAAGCAAAATCAAATCGTTCCTTGGCGGAAAGGAGCCCACGTACCACGCGGCGCACACAGGGAGGTGTCACACCAGCACAGCCGCGAAAGCCCCGCGGCAGGTGGGAGCGTGGTCCCCGGGGTGCCCTGTCCCCAGCTGGTTTGCGGTGAGGGGGCACCGATGCCCAGCGAGGTGTGGACGCGGCTGCCCCCGCCCCGGCAGCCATAGGGCCTTACTCACCGCCGGTTATCTGCCCCGCGCCCGCACACTCCCGGGGGTTTATCCCAGGTGCTTCCGTGGGCAGACAAATCCTCCTGACTCCCCGAGCTTCAGGAGCCCTTGCGGACACCAGCTCCTTGAAAGCTCCAGCAGAGCCGGACACGAAGCCCAGGGAGACCGCCCAGCCAGAGACCCCCGCATCCCACATGGGGCACCCCCCAGATCACCTTTTGGGGCGCAAAGCCCCTGGAATGGTCATGAGGCCAGAGCGAGGGGCCCCACAGCAGAGCAAGGTCCTTTCAAGGGGCACAGCGGGCGGCAGCAGCTTGGGGAGCCCTTCAAACCACAGAGCCCTCCAACTTACACACCACATCCAAATGCCAGGTCTGACACCTCACCGAGCCCCCTGCGCCTCCCAAAGCAAGGCCAGCCCGTGACCCTCAAACGTGGGGACCCCCGGGCACGGCCGGGGGGTGTCAGCTTCCTGCTGAGACGGCTCCGGTCCTCCCCACGCTGCCGGGGAGGGAAGCAGCCGCTCAGCCGGGACCCAGCCCCGTCCCGCTCCGCTCCCGGCTTCCGGCGCCTCTCGCAGCCCTCGCACGCCGACATTAACCCGTGTGGCCCCGCGGTGCAGAGCCCCCGCCAGCCCCGGGGCCAAACCCTCCTTCCCCGGGCTGCAGCTCACTGGGCAGGCGTCTGCCGCGCATCCCGTGGGACGGGAGCAGCGTCCAGCCCCGGGCAGGGAGCCCCGGTGCCAGCGGTCCGGCTGCCCCAAGCTCCCGATGCCAAACCTCCCTGCCCGGCGAAGGCACCGGCACCTCTCCAGCTCCATCCCCACGGCAGCTCCAGAGCTGCTGGAAGCAACCACGTCGCGGGTAAGGAAACCTTTAGAAAACTTGGATTTCCAAAACCAAAAATGGGACCACCGCCAAGCCACCCCGTCCCCAGGGCTGCCCCAGCGGCTCTCGGGGCCGTTTGCTTTTCGGTCACAAAGGTTCAGCGACGAGGGCGCCGGTTTTCCAAAGGAAACCAAAAGCAAACAAAGGCGCCCGCGATCCCCCCGGAGCCTGTGCCAAGCCCCCGCGTCTGAAGGGGCACAAACGCCCGAGCCTTGTGCCCCCCCAGGCCTCACCGCAGCTGCCGGTGGGGCACAAACCGGTGCAGTGGCACCGGCACCACCCCGGCTCCACCGGCGGGGCCGTGTTTTTCCTGGAAGCGCCTGTCGCACAGGCCTGCACCAAGCAAAGTTTCGCTTCGCCTGACACGTCCTGCTGGCGCAGAGGGACAGACAGACGGACGTACAGAGCGGCTCTCGGTCGCCCCGAGCCCGCGGTGCCTCAGCACATGCATCGCTTGGGGAAACTGCACCCAAATTGCTGCTTAAATTCTCTGCTTCATGTCCCTGGGTCCACAGGGTGGGTGGGACAGACAGACAGATATGTCCCACAGCACCTGGGCAGCCGTCCCCTTGCGGGGACTGCACGAAGCCAACCGGGATGAGCCCCCCCGGCCACCCACCAGCCCGGGCGGAGGGGTCCTGGGGTGCTCGTGGAGGGGCCGAGGGTGCCCGTGGGGAGGAGGATACGGGGAGGGGGCGTGGGGAGGGGCCCGGGATGCAGCCTGGGAACGGGACCGTGATGGGACCGGGATGCAGCGTGGGAACAGGACCGGGGCGGATCCGGGACGCAGCGTGGGAACGGGACCCGGGTGGATCCGGGACGCAGCGTGGGAACGGGACGGGGACGCGGCGGTACCTTCGCGGGCCTTCAGCAGGACGGTGTTGGCCACGATGTTCTCCAGCTCCATGGCGGGGCCGGGGAGCAGCCCCGCCGCCGCTCACCATTCCCGGCCCGGCGGCGCGGGGCGGTCCGGCCGCCTCCGGGGCTGCGTCACCGCCGTGACGTCACGGGCCGCCCCCTGGCGTCACGGGCTTATGTAAGGGGCAGCGCACGGGAGCGCCCACCCCGCCTTGGGGATCCCCACTCCCGGTTTGCGGTTGGGCAGCACCAGCACCTTGCAGACCCGGCTGCGGCACGGCAGCCTTCCTCCTCCTCCTCCTCCTCCGAAACGGGACCCCGGGCCGGCAGGGAGGGAGCCCCGTCCCCCCACTCCGCGGGGCTGAGCCCAGGACGGCACCCCCCGCTTCATCCACCCCGCACCCCAACACCCCCCGCTGCCTCCCCGAGCAGCAGCGGCGGCCGAACAACGACAGCGAAGGAGCCGCTTCCTCCCGGCGGAGACTCCGCAGCCGCGGGAGCCGCCGCCGGCTCCATCCAGCCGTTGTTTTTGTTAAAGCAAGAAATCGCGTTTCCTTGTTTACTCCTGTTCTGCCACCAGACTCACGCCGTCCCACCCGAGTAAATACAACAGGGAAAATGCCTTTTTCCCCCTGGAAGCAGGCAGCCCGGCCCACGGGGAGCAGGGAAACACGTTTCTGGGCCGGCCGGCGCGGGGGGGCACCCCGGCTGTTTACTTTCCAGGAGCACAGCAGCCAGACCCATTTGTACCCGGTGCAGAGCTGGGCTCCTCCTGCAAAGGAACGAGCCGCTTCGGAAGAGAAAACCCACTTGCAAGTGCACCCCGAGCCTCCCGCAAGCCCCACAAAGGTGCACCCATCACCACACGCACCCGACAGCCCCCAGACATGAAGGTCCCTGTACCTGCTGCAGCTGCACCAGCTCCTCCAGCACCGAGGAACCAGCCCTGCGGTAGCTCTTCATTAGTGGGTAATTAGTGGGCTCAGCTGCTGGAGAGCTGCCCAGCCCAGCTGGGGGGAGCCAGCAGCCCCTGTTGGGGTGCAGGGGATCCCCAAGTCCTGCTCCCCACGCTGGAGGGAGGGATCTCACCCCATCCTTCAGCTTCTCCTCAGTGCAAGCCCGGACACGGCAGGACCACGGGCCCATTTCCCCCACAGGGACCAGAGTTGGCACAAGGGTGTTTGTCCCAAGAGAGGGGAAGGCATCCGGTCCCAGACACTGGCAAAACAGTCTTGTTGAGATCAAGGATTTATTTACACATCAAGGAAAACTCTTGCCCAGAGTCATGAGAGTCTGAAAACGCAAACAAACCCAGAGGACCAAGCCATTCGCCTCCTGAACAAAACCACTGATGCTCCCCAGTGCCCCTGCCCGCCTCTAAGGGCGGCCCAACGCCTTCTCTCCTTCTCCGCAAGGAGAAACCGATGGCGTGATTTGTTTTACAGTTATCCACGCCACAGAAAACACCGCCTGAAAATAAAACCCGCCCTTCCGAGGAGATCCCCCGCGCACAGCGGGTCACAGCGCAGCCCTCGCTCTGCCGCGGGGCAAGGGTCCGAGCGGCGGCACGGTTAGTACTCGTCCAGGGTGTCCGCCCGCGGGACGCAGAGGCCCCGCTCCTTCAGCGCCTGCACCTTGAGCTTCTCCGACTCCTGCTTGGCCTGCTGCTCCACGCGCTGCTCCTCCAGGATCTCCTCGATGGACACTTGCTGCAGAGGCGTGTCGCTCTCCTTCTCCAGGTCCTGCAAGAGGAACAGCCGCTCAGCCCCTCGGCAGCAGCCCGTGCAGCTCTGCTCGTGGGACGCTCCGGCGTCTGCGGGGCAGCTCCGTCTGGAGGGACAAAAAGCCAGTGGGGACGGCAGCGACCGTATCTCACAGCAGACAGACACACGGACACCAAGCTCCGGTGAGAGAGCAGGCAGAGGGAGCTGCCTACTTACTATTTCCCCCAGCAGCACAACGTTCTCGCCTCTCACAACAAAGATGCCTCGAGGGATGTCCCCATACTTCTTGCCCACGTGGATGCGCTCCACCGTCTGGTGCAACACCAAGTTTGCTGCAGCGATCGAGAGAGAGAAAATAATCCATGTTTCGCTACATTTTCTGGCTGTAAAGAACATCACATCCCACCCAGGCAGAAAACCCACAGCAGCGGTGCCTCAAAGGAGCCGTCAGAGCACCAGTGCTGGATGTAACCAGGGGAAAGAGGGACTGGTTCTGGGAGAAATCTCTGTGAAACACCAGTTCCAGTGGTCACACAGGTGGGTGTTTAACCCACAACACAAACACTCCAAAAACACAGCCTGCAACCACGTCGCTTTCCGCACTACGAAACTGATTTATTTTAAAACTCATGTTGATTTCAGCTAAGAAAACGCAGGGGGCCTGCACACGGGACCGGCACACGGCGGGGTCGTTGCTGCAGGAAATAGTGCAGCTGAGCGGGACCACGAAACAGGGAACTCCCCCCAAACCCAAACTCCCTCGTTACTGTAGCAGCACCGTTTGGGACAGGAGCTGCTCCGGTAAGCGCGGCCCCGACAGCCACGGGAACATCCCCCGGCTCATGCAAACGGTCCCGTCGGGCTCTGCTCCTCCTCCCCGCAGCCCCCGCACTCGGCTGGCACCGGATTGCATCCAAATCCCGGCCTAAGTCCCCCCGGTGCGGACGTACCGAACTGGTCGATGCTGCGCAGGTACCCGATGAGCGTCCGGCCGTCCCTCAGCAGGACCAGGTGCTTCTCTACGGGACAGGGAGCGCGGGAGGGGTCAGCCACGGCCGCCCCCCACCCTCCACACGCACCGGGGGACACCGGAGATGTCCGGTTAACCGGCCCCGGGGAGCGCGGACGCCCCACGCGTGACCGGTGCGCACAGGGGGGCAGGTCCCCCGGGAAAGGAGGGGTGCGACCACCCTAAGAGGAGCAGGACCCGCAGACAACGGAAGGTCCGACCCCCCTGGAGGGCAGCACCGGCGGGGACAGCGGGGACCGGCCGCCCGGCGGGGACGGTGACCCCGGGGCCGAGGCTCCCGCCGCGGGCAGGGCCCGGCCCGGCCGCACGCTGCACTCACTGTCGATGTCCTGGATGAGACTGGCCGTGCCGGGCATGTAGTTCATGGTGCCGCCGCGCCGCCCCCAGCGGAAGCGCCGCCATGCGCCGGAGCCGCCGCCACCCCGGAACCGCCCCGCCGCCGGGTGGGCCCCACATTGGCCCGCCCTTTTAAGACGCGCCGGCCGTGCGCGCGGGGCGGACGCTGATTGGTGGGCGCCGGCGAGGCGCTGCCTCCGATTGGCGGCGGGGTCTTGCAGCGGCCATTGGCGGCGGGGCGGGGCGGGGCGGCGGCCATGGAGCCCCGCGGCCGCGCCGCGGAGCCGGGCCCGCCGTGGGCCCCCGGGTCCTCCCGCCCGCCGGCGGCCGCGCAGGTAACGGCGGGGGCGGCGGGGACCGGGCGGGCGGCGGGGAGGCGGCCGCCCCGATCCCGGCCGTTGAGCCGAACCACCGGGGCTGCAGCCCACCCCGTGCCCGGGGCGGGGGCAGGCGCGGGGTCCGTCCCCCCGGCTGCACCGGGCAGCGCTGCGCGGCCCGTACCGGCTCCCCCAAAACACCCCCGGGACGGCGGCATCGAGCCGGGACGCGCCGCCCGGGTCGTTCAACCCGTCCCTGACCTTCCCCACGGCCCATTGGGGTGTTTTTCTCAGCTCGGTTGCCAGAAGGAGCCGTTTTGCATGAAAAATCCGCCTCCCCCTTTCCCCGGGGTTTGGGCGGATGTTTAACGGGAGAAAAATACATGAAACGGCGGACGCGGTGAAGTTTTAGCTTCGTATCGAGTTCAAGGTGACATTTCCAGGGCGGGGATTTTAACGGGGAGCTCCCCGCGGAAACGGCGCCGTCCCCCGTTCGCTGCCGCTTTGTGCTGCGGTTTGTTTGAATCCTATGGGATGTGTAGGTCTGTCCGGTTCTCCCCTAAACCCGGCACGCGGGTGATAGGATCTGTGCTCACCTGCGAAAAAATGCTTTGCCCAAAGCTACGGGGAGTGATCCCGGAACTCCGACGCTTAATTATCCGCGCTACGGGCGGATGGAAACGTTCAATATACATCGATTCTTTGGATGCTCTCACATAGACTCTCACAGACGGACGTACAGACCGTGCACACACAAGCTCTCAGATCCCAGGGCCGCAGCGCGACCCGGGGCTGGGTGATCCAGCGCCCCGGGGCCCAGAACCGGTCGGTCTTGTCCGAGCGAGGAAATGCGCTTTGCCCCGAGTGTTTTTCTTTTCAGCCCGCAGTCGGTGACTAAACTGACTTGGCTGAACCTCCCCAGAGCCGCTTGCTGCGAGGGATTGTATGTGTATTTCTGAGCAAGGCTTAGCTAAGCGAAGCACGGTTAAGCTTGGTGCATCCCCTCTGCTTCCTGCCCTCCAGATGAATCTGGAGTGCCCCGAGCGTGCTGCGAGGGTGGTGGGACCGGCCCGTGAGCACTCAGTGGCGACAGAAAGCCACGGTAGAGCAGAAAAACCTAAAACTGGGGCAAATCGGCTCGGGGACAAAGGAACCCCTTAGTTAGACACTGCGGGAAGGGCTGGTCCTGTCCCCGGGCCGCTGCTGGGTGGACCAGAGCCCCCTGCCCTGTGTCCCATCACTTCTGCCCCGTGTCCCACCACCTCGGCACCGTGTCCCATCCCTGTGTCCCATCCCCTCTGCCCTGTGTCCCATCACCTCTGTCCCATGTCCTCTGACCCGTGTCCCATCCCTGTGTCCCATCCCCTCTGCCCCATGTCCCATCACTTCTTCCCTGTGTCCCATCCCATCTCTCCAGTGTCCCATCACCTCTGCCCCGTGTCCCGTCACCTCTGCTCTTCCGCAGGCGATGGATTCTCCCTACATGAACGGAGCCTATGGCCCCCCGTACCCCTCGGTTCCCAGCGCTGCCCCCCACTACGCCGGGCTGCCGCAGACGCGGGGGTACTACTGCTCCGGGCCCCCGCGGACCCCCTACCCCGTGGACTCAGCGGGGATGTACCGGCCCCCGTCGCCCGCTCCCCCCTGGAACTACGTCCCGCCGGACAGCGCCGCCGAGGGCTCCTCGCTCCAGAGGCAGCAAGTTCCCGGCTACTCCCCACCGCAGGTAGGAGGCCGGGCAGTGGCCACAGCCACAGCCACAGCGGCCACAGCGCTTCCCGGGGCACAAGAAGTGGTTTTGTGGGGGCCCCAGCAGAGGGAGAGCCCCCAGTGCGTCCTCTAGGGGATCCATGGCTCCATGTGGCTGCTGTGCCTTGCGCAGCTTGTATTTTTTATTCTTATAAATATTTTATTCTTATATATATTATTATGTTTTTTATTCTTATTGAAGCTGGTGGTCCCCCTGTTCTCCAGAGACTCCAAGCCCGTGGGTCGGGAAAGCAGGGCTCGGGCAGCAGGGGTGATGCTGTGGCGGTTCCCAGGGCTGTCCGGAGGGAATGGTGCTTGGGGAGACTCCGGGGGTAACACCCGTCCCCCCCTTTTCTTGCAGACCCCGGGAATGCCCGTCCCGCAGTATCTGTATGGAGACAACCCGGGGGTGACGCCGCAGGGGCCGCAGCCGCGAGTCCCGGAGGACACATGGGGCCCCCCCAGCGTCTATGGGGTGCGTTACGCCTGGCCCGCGGCCCCCGGGCACGGGAACCCCTTCGGCTCCGACCCGCACCCGCCCTGGGCCGGCAGCGCAGCCTCTGCCCACCCCCCGACCTGGGACACAAAGGTACAACCGAAGCTTCTGCAGCGCGTTCCCTGCTGCCACCAGACCGTCTATTGTTACTATCATCATTATCATCATCATTATAGATGATAGAGCTTTCCTCCAAGCCTGGCTCCCCTGGGGATGCCCCTTTCTCTGGGCACAGTCAGTTTAGGTAGAAGCAGCAGGACTCGGGGTGCCAGCCCGCGGGGACGTGATGTGTTGTGACATCACGGTGTGTGACGGTCTCAGAAATGCCGCCCGGATCCCCGGTGACACGGCGCTGAGCCGCTCTGCCCTCGCTCCTGGGCACGCACACCTCAGGGCAGTGACAGTGTCACCCGCACCCAACCCCACCCTGCTTTGGCTGCCTTTCGACAGCAAAATTAAACCCGGCTTTAAGGGAGATGCACTTAAAGATTTATGTTTTTTCCTTCTGACTGCAGGATGCAGGTTACGACCAAGCCGAGCAGAGCGCAGACCAACACAGCTACTATTCTGATGTCAATCACCAGCACTCGGGGACAGTGAGTGACCACAGGGCGCGCCCCCCGAGCCCCAAAGTGCAGTACAGCGCCCAGCCCCAGATGTACGACGCCGCGCGGCGGAAACCGCGGGCTGGGAACCGGGAGGCTGCTTTGAAACCCAGCGACCAGCCCTCTGCAAAATCTGCGGCCGCCCAGCCAGAGATCCAGAGGATCCTCCACGTGATGGCGGCGGCCGAGCGGCTGGAGCAGGAGGTCGATGAGTTTGTGGGGAAAAAGACAGATAAATCCTACCGGCTTCTGGAGGAGATGTTGACCAAGCTGCTGCTGGAGCTGGATTCCGTGGAGACCGGGGGCCAGGACAGCGTTCGGCAGGCCAGGAAAGAGTCCGTCCACAGAATTCAGGCCATACTGGAGCAACTGGAGAGAAAGGGATTGTGAAAGCACATCAGCCACACACACAGCCCCTTGTCGCGGTTCCAAAGAGTTCTCGTTCTGTTAAATCAGCTCTTTCTGCTCCGCACTATTGACAATGGAATAGCAATAAGCCCCGAGTTAAAAAAACAAAGCCACAAAAGAACCCCCAAACAAAACAGAAGCCCAGCCCCAACAAATAACTTGGCAATGGACAAATTAAGGGAGGGTCTGGAGCAGCAAACTGAATTGTTTGTCTGTTCCAGGCTCTGGGGGAGCAGCAGCACCCCAGGTGCTCAAGGGTAGAGTCTCTGGGGATCCGCATCCCCGGCACCAGCAGCAGGAAAATCACTGTACAAAGTGCCCCAAAGGAGCCCCGGTCTGCAGGCGGCTCCGCAGCCACGGCAGCTCTGCCAACGGCCGCAACGCTGGCCAGACACCGTCACAGCCCCGCAACGTGCGGCCACGAACCCAGAGCCCGCCCGTCACCGCCTGCAGCTTCAGCTTCAGCTTCTCGCCGTGAAACTCGCGTCGTCCTGGGCGTTTGTCGGGTTTTAGTGCGCCCAAGTAGCTACACCCGGGTGCTGCGGAACGGGACCAGGTCGGTGCAAACCGGTGCCACGTCGTCTGCTCCTCCTGCCCTGAAGAGCCGGTCCCGGTGTCCCCGCGCAAAGCCCGGTTCTGCCGCTGGGAAGACACGAGCGGAGGAACGGTGGCCGGGCAGAGCGGCCCGGAACAGCAGGACGCTGGGAGCGCTCCCCAGCTCACTTGGCTGAAAATCCGCTTTTGAATGGTAACAGTGTGAGCCGTGTGTTCCGGGAGGCCGGGGGACGGCGCGGCTGAGCCGCTGTGCACCCCCGGCTACAGCGCACGACGCGAATCATCGCTCTGTGTGACCAGATAATAAACCCTCACAACTTTTAAATGTTATTTTGTAATTAGGGCATCTCGAAGTCTCTTTTCTTTAAAAATGAAGTTCTGGGCAGGGTGTGTAGCTCGGCCCGTAACCCAGCGCCGGACCGGCTGTCTCGGCAGGAAAACGCCGTGAGTCACCTCCGGGAATGCTCGTCCGGGGTGTCCCAGGGTTCGGTGTCCCATGGGGACCATTTCCACAACCGGCCTCGCTACCAGCGGCTCTTTAGACCCAGAGAATGAAGAGCAGCACCGTGGTGCCTCTGCACCCCTTTCGTTTTATCTTATGGTTGGAAGTCTTGTTAAATGCTGCCTCTAATGCCCTGAGGTCTTTCCCAAGACACTGCTGCAGGTTCACTGAATTAGCCTGGTACAGTAATAACTTTCTTTACGTTTTTTGAAAGGGAATATGGGCAAGGAAACCATCACCCGCTCTGAAGAAAGGTGCGCTGCAGGGGCAGAGCTCGGTCCTCGTGCTGCCGGTTCTAGCGCACTCAGTTCCAGATTTACAGAGTCCTGTTCTGATCCTTCAGCATTTCCCGCAAGGTTTGGCTGTGAAGGAGATGGGAAAGTAGAGCAGGGATGTAAGTACCCAAAGGGACCTTAGTTGTCACGTTCTAGAAAAGTCAAGAGCGATGAATCTCTCACTGGGGGCTGGAGGCAGCCCTGGTGACACCCGTGGCCGCCCTGCCCTGTTCTCCAGCCACTCCGGGTTCCACCCCATGTCCTGGCCACAGTCTCACCCGCTTGTGCTCTCTAGGGAGTCACCAAAGAGCTCATTTCTTCCTCCATTCCCACATTTGCTTTTTTCCATTTGGTTGGTACAGCTGTTGAAACCAAGGTCTGGGTTCCCCTTGCGCAGGATTTGGCCGAAGTCTGACATTTGTTGCTGCAAGAGATGGCGCAAGTCACACGTCGCGGGGCGAGCGGGACCGTTTGGCCCCAGTGGGTGCGTCTGGGCCGCACGGGGCGGGCTGCGGGTGACAGTCCCTGTCACAGGCCTGCCCTGCTTTGCCGAATCAGCCCTTCATTTGCTTCAGTGGAGTCGCATCGGGAACAAACCCGCATTGTTTGTCGCATCCTGTTTGCTCCGCGGCTCATTTCCCTCCCGGTGAGGAGGCCGGAGCCGCGCAGGAGCCGATGGCGCCGGCGCCGGCTGCGGCGCGGGTTCGGAGGACGCCCCATGCGCTCGGCCGCTGTGTCACCCACGCTCCGCCTGGGACAAAGGTTTCCCGCTGCGGAGACGTGGTGAGGGCGACGTCATTATCTGTCCATCAGAAACCGTGAGCGTGTGTGCGTGGCACACGAGCCAGGCAAAGTCTGGGAGGAACGAGGGGGCTTCTCCTCCGGCGCTGAACCTGCCAAGGAAACGCGTTCCTGTGCAAGATTCCAGAGCTGAAGTCCCCGCGCAGGCAGGACGCGCAGAGGGTTACGTAAACCTACGGTTAACGCGCATGGAAGAACACAAAAAGCGGGCTGGGACGGCGGGTTCTGGTTCAGCAGGGTGGTGGTTTGACCGGCTCTGTGAGAGGACGTGGCTGCGGGTGACGCTGCTGCATCCCCGGGGCAGGCGGGGGGTTTGTGCGTTTACCCCCAAAGCTGAGCCTGGGGTCGGGGAGCTGGGCATCCCTTCCGTGTCTACAGAAACCTCCCGCTGGCAGAACCGCGTCTGTGCCCGCCACCTCCCATCCGCGCAGCGGGAGCACGGTGGGAGCACGGTGGGAGCACGGTGGGAGCACGGTGGGAGCACGGTGGGCCACGGCCAGGCCGGGGTGCGGAGGGGGCAGCGGCAGCAGCGGCGCGGAGCTGAGCCTGCGCGGCCACGGTGCCCCCGTTCGCTGTGCGCGGATTCCAGCACTTCTGGCCATTCGGCCTCCCCAGCCGGTAACCGCGGTGAGCACTGGGATGAGAATTCCTGGCAACTGGTTTATCTGACAGCATCCACCCACATTACAAAACCCCAAATTAGAAAGCGCGCCTCTGGATTTATCGCAGGGCCCATCTCTGCAGAAACCAAACCCTCATTCCGGGGTTTCCTGTCGCTCCGACAAGCAGCACCCGCTGCCACGGGAGGGTTTCCCAACCTCCGCTGAGGCGAAAGGGGCACAGGAGGACTGAAAAACAAACATTAGGTCAGTGCCTCGTGGTTTCTGCTGCAGAGTGGCCTGTGCTCAAGTGTTTGCCCGTGTCACACGTGGGGAGCAACCAGCACAAAGGCACGTGCTTCCCAGCGATGCCGGATCAGCACCGCGCACCCCTACCCGCCGGGGCCCATCCTAGGGGCGCAACAACCCGCTGAGGTCAAGACTGGGGCTGGAGAGTCCTAATTAGTGCTGGCATCGCCTGCCTGCGATGGCATCTGGGCATGGGTCCCCTTGGGCTGCACGGCCCTCCTGAGAGCTGCAGGCAGGAGCTCGGTGCAGGGCTGCCGGCAGCGCTTGCGAGCAGGGCTTTGTGCACCAGCGGTGCAGGCAGGGGCTGCAGGCAGGGGTTTGTGCAGCAGGGGCTGCAGGCAGGGCTGCAGGCAGGGGTTTGTGCAGCAGGGGCTGCAGGCAGGGGTTTGTGCAGCAGGGGTTTGTGCAGCAGGGGCTGCAGGCAGGGCTGCAGGCAGGGGTTTGTGCAGCAGGGGCTGCAGGCAGGGCTGCAGGCAGGGGTTTGTGCAGCAGGGGCTGCAGGCAGGGGCTGCAGGCAGGGGTTTGTGCAGCAGGGGCTGCAGGCAGGGGCTGCAGGCAGGGGTTTGTGCAGCAGGGGCTGCAGGCAGGGCTGCAGGCAGCAGTTGCAGCCGTTGCAGCAGTCGCAGGCAGGCGGCAGGCTGCAGGCTGCAGGCAGGGCGGCGCGCAGGGCTCCGCTCCGTCCCCGCCCGCCCCCACGCGTGACGGCAGCGGGCCGGGCAGCGCCGCCCCGGGCTGGGCGGTCTCCGGGGCCTGCGCTGCCGCCGGAGCAGCCGCCTCAGTCGCGGGGGCAGCAGCGGGGCTGGGGGGGTCACAGCCGCGGACACGCGTGTGCGCGACGGGCGGCGGGGGCGCCCGGCCCCCCGGGAGCGCGTTTTGCGTTTGAGCCGGAATCGGCGCTTCCGAGGCCGCTTCGATCCCCGTCCCTGCGGCACCATGGCTGCGCGGGAGCCGCCGCCGCCCCCCCCGGCCCCCGCCGAGCCCGACGCCGCCGGCAGATACGAGGCGGTGGCTCCGCACTGGTTCTACCGCAAGGTCACGGACACCCGGGAGCGCTGGGTCCCCTTCAGCGCCCAGGACTCGGAGCGGCTGGAAGAGGCGCACGGCTCAGGTAGGGAGAAACCCCCCCGGACCCGCGGAGAGACCCCGGGTACCCCCTCCGGCACCGCCGCCCTGCGGCTCCTGCCGCTGCTATTTTTAAACTGCCCTTTGGTTCTAAATACCTCTTCTCTGCGCTTAAAATCGCTGCGAGGAACCGGCCTGGTGGGGCGAGGGGGGAGCATCAGGTGTGCGCTCGAGGCAGCGCTGGCTGCGCATCCGAGGAAATTCCCCGGCACGTCCGCGGCTGCTGCCTCGGATGCAGGATTTTCCTTTGGGAATGTTAAACTGACTCCTCTTAGCGATGCCCTCGCTCCTAGAGCTGTAAACACATGAATAACTAAGCTGTCCGGATGCATCAAATGGTCTGACCTCATTCATTTGATATACGCTCTAAATTATAATCATACCGCATCTAGTGTGGGTGGCAGGGCAGAAATTCCACTGGGGAGATTTCCTCCGTGTGGACACGATGGGTTGTGCTCTGCTCCGAGCGGTACCACACGCGATGAGGCCCTTTTGCTGCCGAAAACCGCCCGTCCCTGCAGCCCGCGGCCAGGACGGTGCCGAAATCACGGCTGCTGCCGGGGCTCGCCGGCCGCCCTCTCCCCGGAACCCGGCACGGTGCTCCGCCAGCAAACCCCAAAGGCAGCTGAATTAGCAGAATGTGAAGTCTGTACTGGGATCTATGTGGAATTCTCCCTGTTAGAGGAGAGCGGTTTAGAGACCTGGGGACGCGCACCTCCACCGTTACACAATGCTCTTCCCCGTGCCGCAAATTCACATTGTACCACCTAAGGGAGGCAGGAAGCGTCCATGTAAGCCTGAACTAGAGAGGAAGGCAGATGTAGCTTAACGCCTTCACCTTACCTTCTGCCTCTGGGGAAGTTCGACTTGGGGCATCGATCCTGGGACACCCGTGACGCCGTTCTCTGTGCTTGGGTACGGAGAACATTGGTGTCCACGTGCTCCTGCGTGCTGCCCGCAGAAGATGCGCATCTCATCTCATGTCATCCCATCCCTCGGCTCTGGCGTGGCACACGGCTCTCTGCTAGCGCGCCTTTCTGGTCCTCCCGCGATTAATCCCAGGCCTTGGTTCCTGCAGGGAGAGACGACGAGGACCTGGTTGTCCCGACGTCGGGGGGCAGGTACGACGTGCACCTGAAGAAGCGGCAGCGCGTGGCCGTGTACTGGGACGAGGAGGTGTCCGAGGTGCGCCGCTGCACCTGGTTTTACAAGGGAGACAAGGACAATAAGTATATTCCCTACTCGGAGACCTTCAGCGAAGAACTGGAGGTAAAGGCGCTTTTCCCGGCAGCGTCCAGCTTGGCTTTGCATTGTCAAATACTGGCCCCAACGTCCCAAAATCCGTACGGGGCAACTGCCACCAGAGTCGCGCCTGAGGACATGAACTCGAAAGAGGCTTTGGCGTGGTGTTTTTGCAGCTGATTACTGTAACTCTCAACACTGGCAGCGTTTCCCTCCCAGGCTGCCGGAGCTGGGCGGCTGCCCCGTCCCCTGCCCCACGCTCGGTGCCCGCTGCTCTGTGCTCGCCCTTGGCCTTGCTACAGCAGCCTGGCTCTGTTTCCTCCTGACCCGCCTGCTCCAGCTCCAGTTTGACTCTCCTCATGACAATCGCCCTCAATAGTTTCACCAAAAGATACCATTCTCTAGCAGGCGATACCCAGGTGACCCCGCTGCTCCCCCAGCCCGACCCGACTGCTTCCTCTGCCTCTTGCGCAAAGTGTGTTGATAAGATACCGTGAAAGGGGTGGGAGTGTCCCGGGTGGCTGAATGTTCACGGCAATACCTCCGGCCGACTCACGGAGCGTGTTCTTGTCCTCAGGAAGCGTACATGGTCGCTGTGACCCTGGATGAGTGGAAGAAGAAGCTGGAGTCCCCCAGCAGGGAGATCATCATCCTGCACAACCCGAAGGTGAGGAGGGGCCGCTGCGCTGCCAGCGAGGACAGCGCTGCCGTTCTCGAGGTCCTGGCTTTACGCCGTTCCTCTTAACCACGGCTGCCGAGAACTCAGCTCTGTCCGGCAGCGTTCCCCTCGCCCCTGCCGAGCGGAGCGCGGTGCCCGCAGAGACTCTGCCTCACGCCTCTCGTTGGTTCTCAGCGCGCCTGGTCCCCCCGTGTCCCGGGCGGGTGTCGAGCGGGGTTTCTCCCCTCCCGCCCAGCAGCCGGGTGACGGGCGCTCTCGTTTGCAGCTCATGGTGCACTACCACCCCGCGGCCGCCTCCGACGACTGGGGCTCGACTCCCACGGAGCAAGGGCGGCCTCGGACGGTGAAGAGAGGGGTGGAAAACATCGCCGCCGAGATCCCCAACGGTGAGCTCGCTCTCCCGCCCGCAGCTGCCGGGGCTGTGTTCCAACCTCTCCTCTCAAAAAAGACCGACAGAAGCTTCCATGATCCTTTAAATGAAGGGCACATCTAAACATTTTGTGCCGGAAGGAACCGAGTGGTTTTCGGAAACCTCCCCAGCAGCAGAGTGCCCATGGTGCAAATGAAGGTGCCTGTGGGGAGCAGGTGTGAGCTCCAGCTCCTGCACCAGAGCACAGCCCGAAATCACCCCCGAGGTCTTGGCGTGGGTGTCCGTGAAGCAGGAGTCTCCCTGGCAGGGACACAGGTTCATCACTTCCCAACACGTCAGTGACTTTCTGGGGCACGTGCCCTCGCTGTCCCTGAGCTGTGTCAGCTCCGTCCCCTCCCAGCTGTCCCAGCACTCCCAGTCAGGCCCCAGGACTTGTCCCCGTGCTGAGGACAGGCAGCTACTCCCATCTAACCCTTCATTTTCCCCGCACACCCTCAGGAAAGTATGCACGCACACTGCTCCGTGGGCAGCGTGACAGGGCACGAGCCGTAACCCCACCCAGGCGCAGGGGCTCATGGAGCAGGACGGGCATGGGGCGCCGGGGGCTGGCGGAGCGGGACGGGCACTGGGGCGGACCCCTGCCGTCACACCCGCTCTGAACTCTTCTTCCTCCCAGGGGAGCCGCTGCAGATCGATCACCTGGTGTTCGTGGTGCACGGGATCGGCCCGGCCTGTGACATTCGGTTCAGGAGCATCGTGCAGTGCGGTAGGTGCGGAGCGCGGCCGGGACGCTCCCTCCGCCCGCTGCCGGTAGCGGAGCCGTAAAGCCCCATCTGCATGGACAATGGGACAATGGGAGCCGTGCCAGCCCCGGCACTCGCTCTGGCGAGCTGCACGGCCACGTTTGCTGAGTGCAGCGGGCAGCGCGAACATCGCGCTCGCTGACCCGTTAAATCCCACCACCTGAAAGCTTTGGGCAGCCACCTTGCATCACCGCGTTCTGCTGCTGCTCAGGATGGTTTCCCAGGTTGGATACAGATTTTCCAAGTAACTGTCTAAACCTGCTAAAGTAATTACCAGCCTGCTCCGCCTGTTGCTGTGGGTCAATCCCAGCAGGGGAAGGCACACAGGCGCCCCCCGTCCCGCAGCCTGTGGAGGGTTTGGACCAGCAGCAGGGTGCTGCGCAGGGAGGCCCGGGCTGCGGGTGCTGGGGAGCTGCGAGCAGCGTGGCTGGGCTGGCGCTGCTCTGAGCGCCAGCAGCACTGCAGGCAAGGACCAAACCCGGGCCTCTGGTCCGACCTGTTCGTTAGCGTTTGCGCCGTGCTGCAGGACAGCCCGTCACTGACAATGCCTGGCAGCCAAATGCCATCCACGTGTAGAAGTCCGGGGAGCTGACTCTTCACAGCGGACTGTCTCTAGTTCCTATAAAATACACCTCTGCTTTAATGCGGTCTGCTCTTCTCTCTGTATGTTCAGCTGATGAAGCTGGGTTCAAGGCTGCTGGTCATTTGAAGGGAAGGAAATCAGCCTCTCCCTCAGAACTGAGTCACTGCAGGTTCATCTCCTCCTTTAGGATTCCCTCTCTAACACACACATCTTCACAACACATTTGTATTTTTTTAACTCCTAAAAGCACCTTTCTTATCCCGACCGCTGCGTTAGAGCCCTGCCCTGCAGAAGGCAGCTGGTTACATGTGGGGCAGCAAAATCCCCTCAACACACACGTAGGGACACGGAGCCCTCCCCTGATCTCGTAGTTAAAGATGCAATGTCTTAGGGTAGCAGCAGCAGCAGCTTAAAGACCCTGGTGGGATTTCCCCGGTAATGATCTTTCCTTTGATCTCATTAGGGCTGTGGACCGCGGGCTCGCCCTGCGGCTCTGGGTGACGCCGCTGCTCTCTTGCAGTGAACGACTTCAGGAACGTGTCGCTGGGGATGCTGCAGGCGCACTTCAGGAGGGCGCAGGAGCAGCAGCAGATCGGGCGCGTGGAGTTCCTGCCTGTCAACTGGCACAGCTCCCTGCACTCCACCGGCGTGGACGTGTGAGTGGCCCCAGCGTCCCCCCCGCGCTGTCCCGGCTCGGCAGGGCGCAGGAGGCCCCTCCGCTGCCCAACCTGTGTGTTCTGGCGGCCCTGCGTGCAGAGGGGAGCTGTGGGTGCAGGGACAGACGGGGTCTCGGGGACACTCCCATGCCAGGCCCGTCCCTGCTGTCCTTTTGCAGCCCGGTTTGCGGGTCCCTGCTCCGATCAGCGTCTGCCTTGCCCCGGCTGGGTCAGGGCCACCCCCTTTTACCCCCTGTGCCACCCCACGTGGGTAAAAGCCTCTGGAAACCAAATACCTGGTTTCTGCACCCAAAAGCTGCTCAGCGGAGCCTGGGGATGGGCAGAGCAGGTTGGGGTGCTGGGGGAGAACAGCCACGCTCCTCACTCCTGCTGCAGCATAAGAGCACAGGCCATGCCGTACCGCGAGCCAGGGCTCTGGGTGGCAGCGTTTTGTCCTCTGCGGCACCGGCAACCCTCCTCGGAACGCGTGTTCTGCTGTAGAAGGGCGGTGGGGTTCACTGCAGGCCCCTCTGTCCTCTCGTCCCCCGCAGGGACCTGGAGCGGATCACCCTGCCCAGCATCAACCGCCTGCGTCACTTCATCAACGACACCATCCTGGACGTTTTCTTCTACAACAGCTCCACCTATTGCCAAACCATCGTGGACACGGTGGCGTCCGAGATGAACCGCCTGTACCAGCTGTTCCTGCAGAGGAACCCGCTCTTCACTGGGGGGGTCTCCATCGCGGGGCACAGCCTGGGTGAGGGTCCCCCCGCCGGCCCTGGAGCGCGGGGGGCGCCGGGCTTTTGTCCCCAAGGGATGCTGCGCTGGGGCTTTTCCCGGGGAGACGCTGATGCTCTGTGCCTGGTTTCTAGGGTCGCTCATTCTGTTCGATCTGCTGACGAACCAGAAGGCTGGGCCCGAGGAGGACGCGCGCAGCCGAGGGGTGCGTGCTGCCCCGCCACACGGGGCACAGACCCCAAATACACGGGAGAAAATCGGTGAGCGAAAAGCTTGATCCCCGCCGGCTCTGTTCACAGGGGTCCAGGACAACCCCGAGCAGCGGGGGTGCTGAGGGGGTGAAGGAAATCCTGCAGAAGCTGGAGCTGTCCGAATACTGCGATGTGTTTGAGAAGGAGAGGATGGACCCGCAGGCGCTGGTGAGAGGCTCTCCTGGGCTGTCTCTTGCGTTTCCTCTTTGCTTTGCTTCCCAGTCCTTCCACCCTCTGCGCGTCTTCCTGGGACCGGTCCCTCGCACACCAAGCGTCCCTGGGGAGAGCAGGAGCAGAGTTTTGGGGATCAGAAGGACCTCGCTGGGCACACACCCCCTGCTCCGGTGCTAAACACTGTGCTGCTTATTTTCCAGTTCTTGTGCACAGAGCGAAACCTCAAAGAAATGGGAATTCCCTTAGGACCAAGAATGAAGATTCTTCATTACATCAGCTCCAGGACGGAGATGCAGGTTTGTGTTCACGGCGCTCACATCCCGTCGCTCTCAGACAAGGACCCTGAGCACCCCAGAGCTCCTGCTGTCCGCTGGGGTCACCGTGCTGGGGGACACGTCACCCGCGGCCTGCAGGGGTGATGGTGGAGCAGGAGGGCTCGTTAACGGTGGTAGAGACGCGATCAGAGACGCCAGCGAGAGAGGCTGGAGCAGGACGGGGCTGCCGCGGTTCGGCAGGATGGGGGTGCGGGCGGTTTGCCACGGGCGGTTTGCCACGGGCGGTTTGCCACGGGCGGTTTGCCGTGCCACCGTGGGCGGGCGGGCTGTGCCACCATGGGCGGGTGGGCCGTGCCACCATGGGCGGGTGGGCCGTGCCACCGTCCCGCAGCCACCAGCGGGATTGCTGCTGTGTCCCCGCAGGACCAGAGCAGAGCGGTTCCCGGGGCCACGTCCCCATCACAGCGCGACCCAGACGGCACCGGTGACAGCAGAGATTGCCAATACCGCGATGTTGGCCTGGGACAGGTAACGACCGCGATCAGCTCTGTGCTCTGACCGCCACAACCAGGCGCTGGTGAAGCCAGCGTGGCATTCGTCTCCTGAAACAAAACCGCCTCTCCCTCCCTCCCTCCCTCCCAGGTCTCGGCCAACTACCCTCAGCTGAACTACAAGCCCACCATCTTCTTCGCTTTCGGGTCGCCCATCGGGATGTTCCTCACGGTGCGAGGGGTGAAGCGCATCGACCCAAACTACAGCCTGCCCACCTGCAAAGGCTTCTTCAACATCTTCCACCCGGTAGGTACCGGAGCCAGAGCCCCCTCCCCGTGGGGCACGAGCCCCGGCTCAGCGTCCCCCTCCCCGCGCAGTTCGACCCGGTGGCGTACAGGATCGAGCCCATGATCGTCCCGGACCTGGAGTTCGAGCCCATGCTGCTGCCGCACCACAAGGGCAGGAAGAGGATGCACCTGGGTAAGCCCCAGTGCCCCAGCCCCAGCGCCCCCCAGGGCAGCCCCAGTCCCCCAGGGCAGCCCCAGCCCCAGGGCAGCCCCAGTCCCCCAGGGCAGCCCCAGCCCCCCAGGGCAGCCCCAGTCCCCCAGGGCAGCCCCAGCCCCCCAGGGCAGCCCTGTCCCGCCCAGGGCCGCGTGTCCTCACCCCCTGCCTTGCAGAGCTGAAGGAAGGGCTGACGCGCATGAGCGTGGACCTGAAGAACAACCTGCTGGGGTCCCTGCGGGTGGCCTGGCAGTCCTTCACGCGTGCCCCGCTGCCCGCCGTGGAGGCGCCCGCCGCCGACGCCGAAGCCGAGAGCGACGCCGGCGCCGAGAAGCAGCCAGGTGGGTGGCGTGTGTGGAGAGCCGGGGGTGCACGAGGTGAAGCGTGGAGCCCCCGTGAGCCTCCTTTCTTTTGCCACCTTCCTTGATTCCAACGTGAATGTGGATAAACGTAGTCGTTTCACCTCTGCCGAAGCTCACATTGATGAATAGAGCTGCTTCTATATGTTCTCGGCATCATCAAGTTACAACCAGTTTGAACATTGTGCATAATAGGGGCTCTAGAATTCCATATGAGCGGACACGCATCGAACTTCAATTTCTGTGCGATGCTTTTAAAAGCTTTCCAGACAAAGCCACCACTCTGCTGAGATCAGGCATCCTCCCTCTAACAGCTGGGTATCAGGATTGTTAACGGTTGGACCCGATGATCTTTAAGGTCATTTCCAACCGAAATGATTCTGTGAAGGGCGGGCACGGCGATGCTGTTGCCTTTTCAGGGCCGCGGTGCCCCTGGCTGAACCACATCGCTCTTGTTCATCCCCAGACCCAAAGCCCGAGGAGCCCCCCGTGGCGAAGGAGGAGACCCCCCCGCCCATCAACGTGGGGAGGCTGAACGGGGGGAACCGCATCGACTACGTGCTGCAGGAGAAGCCCATCGAGAGCTTCAACGAGTACCTGTTTGCCCTGCAGGGGCATCTCTGCTATTGGTAAGGTCCTGCGTCACCGTCACAACTTCAAAAATCCCAGTTCGGCGTGAGCAGAACGCCGTCGGTTTTAAGGCCACAGTAATAAGAAGAGCTTAACCGAGTAAACGAGCCGCTCCTGTCCTAGCGCCGGGGTGTGCAGGGCAGCAGCCCGGGGAGGCTCATCCGGTGCCGGAGCGGCCGCTGAGCGCTGCACCAACCCGCAGCCACCACGGGTGTCCTGGCACACGGGGCCACCTGTCCCCTCTGGTCCCCCAGGGAGTCGGAAGACACGGTTCTGCTGGTTCTGAAGGAGATCTACCAGACACAGGGCATCACGCCGGACCAGCCCTTGCCAGGGGGCCAGTGACGCCCTCCGCGGCGCTGGGGGTGAGTCCCACCTCGCCCAGCCCTTCCGAGCTACCCGGGACACCTCGGGACACCTGGGCCACGGAGGGAGCCACGTTCCTTACCCACAGGGGTTTTAACTTGGTGTTTCCTGCCCTCAAAGCCCGACGCTGTTATTGCGAGGTACGGGGGGCGGGTGGGTTTGGTCTGCCCCATGTTCTCCCATCGCTTTCTTAGATCCGCTTCACCCCAGTACTCACCAGGAAAGTCCGGGTCTCTCCTCTGCCTTCCTCTCTCCTCCGCTGCCGTGTCCCGCATGCTGCTTCCCCAGCACTTGCTGCTGCTGCCTGGAGATAAGGACGATTTTCCTCCATTTTGGGGTATGGAGCGGGGAAAACAACAACAACAACATCAGTGGGAGGACATTTCTGCTGGAGCACACACAGCATGTGCCCTGTGAGCCCCTGTGGCAACACCTGCGTTCAGCCCTCCACGTGTGAGCCATCAGTCGCTCCCCCAGCACCGCGGCAGAGCTGCCGGGACCCCCGGGCCGGGCTCTGCTCCCGGTTCAGCGGGACCTGGAGGAACAAAAGCCTTAAATACGCTGGGAGCCCCAGATGGCGGCGCCTCCCTGCGCTGACCCGGCACCGCGGTCCCGCGGGCGAAGCCCCAGGCACAGGCTGCTGGGCAGAACGCGTCCCTGCAGCCGCTGTCACCTCCCTGTGTCGGTGTCCGTGTGTCCCTGAGCTGTGCCCGCTCAGACAGCTCCGGAGTGGGTTCGTGCTGCAGGACGTCGAGCGGCTCCTCAGTGTGGTCCCCAGCGCAGCTCGGGCACCTCGCGCAGGACACGGCTCCACGCGTGACCGCACGGGGACGTGTCACCCCAGCCCCACCCGCAGCAGGCTGGGACAGTCCCTCCTGTGTCCCACGGGCGGCCCGGCTGGCAGGGGGCTGCAAGGGCCTCGGATATGTTTTTGGGTTTGAAATACTCAGTGTACAGCCAGTGACGCTGGAGGCCAGAGCCGGAGAGTCCGGACACCGTGTCCCGGTGACCCCAGCTCTGCTCCGGGGGGACACGGGGCCATCCTCCCTGTGACCAAACCGCCCGGCCGAGGCTGGAGCCCCGCGCCAAGGGACCGGGAGACGCGTCCCCGGCACACGAGGTCGCGGCAGCGCCAGCCTTGGGAAGAGCCAAACCGCTTTCCCGAAACCCCAGTGACTGTCGCCCCGCGCGGGGCGAGGAGCCTTTGTTCCGCAGCCTGTGTTTCTCCTCCATCCTACCACGTTCTTTGCACTACGGGGAAGGTTTTGTTGCAGGTTCGTCCCCGCGCCCGTCCCAGGGGAACCGGAGCTGGTTTTACCGACCGCAGGATCAGACCCGCTGCTCCCCCACGCCTGAGCTACCGACTGCTCAGGTACCTCCTATGGGAGCAGGAGAAGGAACAAGTCTTAACGCGGGACACTCTCATGATCAGCTTTCTAAGTTAAGCACTTTGTAAAAAAAGAGAGAGTTAAATACATTTTAAGTGTTATTTAATGTCTTTTCCAGTAAAAGCCAAAATAAATAAGTAGATGACTGTGGCGTGTGCGCGTTTGGGGGGGCGGGAGGGGAAGGGGTTGAATCGTTCCCATTTCTAGGGGAAGATGAAGCCATTTTGCAGTGGCAGGGTCACCGGGGGTCTATATGGGCCAAACCGAAGATGCCAGGCGGCGTTTCCATGGCTGCCCCCCCATTGCTGGGAGCACCCCCTGCAGACAACGGCCCCGGGGGTGCTGCCGGACCCCCCGTTCTGCTGGTTGTCACCTCTGTACAACCGTCCCAGCGCTGCAGGGAAAGCGGTACGAAACGAACACCCACCCGACAGCCCTGGGCACAGCGCAACGCTTCATCCAGCAATAAACCCGGCCTGGGAAGTGAAGTCTTCGGTGCCACAGCTCCTTAGAAAAGCGAAACTCCTTTATTTGGCAAATTAGAAAAAATCAGAGCTAGCACAATAATACAAATTACAATCATGTTACCTTCATCTTTCCTCTTAATCCGTGGTTACAGACAGCAACCTTGTGCTCGTTACTCCAAATTAGCTCATCAGTGATTGAAAAGACGGACTTAATCCTGGCCCAGGAGCAGGTCCTGCGCTTCGTTCGGCCGTACGGTCCCTGGGAGGGACAGCTCGGCTGGGTCCAAGGGCGGCGACTGGCGGTGCTCTCCGGACCGACACCAGAGCACCCACCGGGACACACCGGGCTGTCCCATTTCCCCGGTGTTGCTCCAGGGCTGCACACCGAGCGCCCCTCGCTCCGCCCGCACCGCTCGGTTAAGGAGCAGCAGCAGCGGGGCAGGGAACGGCTGCTCGGGGTCGTCCTCATTGAACCCCCGCCCGCACAACGGCCCGAGCAGCAGGAGGGGCCGCAGCACTAGATGTGCAGGGGAAAGCTGGTGGCTGAGGGCTTCTCCTGCTGGGGTGTGGACAGGAACGGCTTGTGGCACGTGGCCGCGGTCAGGGGAGGGTAATACTGCCGGTAGCACAGGTAGGCGAGCGCCAAGCCCATTGCTGAGCCAACCACCACATCTGCGGGCAAGAGCAGAGTTACCCCTCCGGTTCACCCCACAGCCCTCGGCAGCGAATCCTCCGCCTTTCGGCTGCCCCGAGCCGAGCTGCATTGGCCACCTGGCCCTTGGCTGTACAACTAAGCTTGGCATCTATTTCCAAAACAAAGAGAAAGGCCTTGGCACCAGCAAAACAATTACAACAGGAGGAGTAATCGCAAGCCCCAAGCGGCCGTCCCAGGCTCCCAACTCCGGACCCCCGTGCACAGAGCGTCCCCGAGCGGGTCCCCAGGCAGAGCTGACCCACCTTGCCAGTGGTGTTTGTAGTCGCAGGTGCGGGACGCGGCGATGAGGGTGGCGAGGAAGAGCGGGAGGAGGAAGGCGCAGAGGCGCAGGGCCCTGCAGCCCTGGCCGGGGGTGAAGCAGCGCAGCTTCCCGGCCACGTAGAACGCGGAGAAGGCGAGACCAGCGAAGGCGACTGCAAGAGAAGCGTGTAGCGTCAGAAACAGCTCCCGCTGCTCCCGGGAGCCGCAGGACACGTTTGTCACCCCGTCGCTTTGCGGAGGGAAAGCTGAGGCCCCGGGCAGGCCAAGGAACGTGTAACAGCCGGAGCCGTGGGGTGCACGGGAGCAAACGTGAGCTGCCCTGCGCACGGGGTGCTGCTCCCCTGGGTCTGTCGGGGCTGCGGCGGGGAGGGGACGCGGGAACCTTACACGAAGCGTGTCCGCTGGGGAAGCTCTTGCGTCCCTCGGTCACCACGCCGGGGTCGCCTGTGCACGCCAGCTCCGCGTTGGCTCGGCCGTCGGGGAAGCAGCGGTAGAAGAAGTCCGGGCGCGGCCTGGGGCAGAGCACAAACCCACCGCATCGCGCAGCCCGTGCTCAGCGCCAGAGACCTCGACACCCTCCCCAGCACAGGCCTGGATGAACCCCCCACACCATGCCTGGAGACAGCAGGCCCCCGACAGCGTCCGTTCTCATATTTGTTTGGTTTTACAGCTTGAAAAACCACACTTTTCGCAGGCTATGACCAACTCCAGCTCCTGCTGGTGCAGCTGCAGCACCGCCCCCCCCAGGCGCAGCCGGACACGAGCTGAGTCCTCACCTCCCCACAACGAGCTTCAGGGCATCGGTAAAAACCCCGTTGAGGGCGAGCGCCAGGCTGGCAGCTGGGAGAGAGCAGAGAGGTCACAGCGCCGCCCCCGCCGCCACGCGCAGCCCCGGGCACGACCGGCGCCCCGAGCGCTGCAGCTGCACAGCAAAGGGCTCGTGTGCGGGACCCCGGCCCGCGGCGGGTCCCGGGCTCACCCAGGCAGCCTTCCCGCGTGTCCTCTCGGCCGGCGCCCATCAGCACCCTCGCCAGGACGATGAGCAGCAGGGGCGACAGGAACGAGATGAGCTGCCAGAAAGGAGAACGTCGTTAGCTCCGAGCGAGCGAGATGTGAGCGCTCCCAGCAGAACGCGTGGCAGAGGGCACACGCTTTCCTGCCCCAGCGCCCAGCAGCCGGCTGCTGCCTCCACCAAAGCAGGAGAAAAACCAAACACAAGAGGCAGGGCACCGAAGAGCTCCTCTGCTCCCGCTCCTTCCCGCGCCCTGCCCGGTGGGTGCACACACTGCAGAGCCTTCCCTTCCCAACGCCCAGCAATCCCCAGCCCTCGAGCAGCACCCAGGGCGCCCTCCCACCCTGTCCTGGCGCTGCCGCGTGCGCAGGGCTCGGCTCTGACCAGCGCCGTGCCGCCGGTCAGCAGAAATCACAGGAACGGCTGACGCAGAGAAAACCGGTTATTCACAACATCTCGGGGACGTCGCCCCGGGACACCCGACGGCTCTGTCCAGCACACCTCAGGCTTTAACACCCAAAATCAAGGCTAAAAAATGAGGTTTTATCCCCAAACATTTAGCGCTCGCCCCTTGCAGAAAACCCCAAGCGCGGTTTGCAGAGCCAGCGGGTGCCAGCCAGCCCGGAGCCCCCGCGCTCGCCCCGACCGCGCCAGCGGGACGCAGCGCCCGCCCCTCGCTCTGCTCCCTCCTCGGATCCAGCGCTTCGATAGTTTGTATTCGACCCTTTTCACTGGAGACCCAGGGATTACATTTTCACGATAAAATTATAATTTAACTTTGCCAAAAATAGCGGCTTGCAAGCAAAACACCCTCTGACAGCGAGACCTGCGGGCCCGCTCATCCGAGCCAGAATCTGACGGTGAACCGTGAAAAGCCCTCACTGGTTTTTACAACGAGGAAGTGAAAGAAAGGGCTGAACTTACAAACATGGGCACGGCGGGCACGCGATCCGCTTCCACGTACGGGTTCCTGTAAAGCCACATCTCCTCGGGCTGGATCAGGCGCTGGAACGGGGGCAGAGTCTCCATCACCCTGGGGAGAGAGCGAACAGAGGCAGCAGATTTCGAGCAGAGTGCGCAGAGAAACCAGAGAGCGAGAGCAGGGAGGGTGGGGAGGGGACACGGGGACACGGGGACAAAGGGCTGATGGCCCCGGGGTGTCCCTGGGGATCCGGGGGGGTCACTCACAGCAGCGCAGCCACCAGCAGGGTCCGAACCGCCAGCTCCGCCGCCAGCTCCGCCGTGCAGCCGCCGGCACGGCGCATGGTCACTGTCACCCCCCGCTCACGCTGTCACCCCCCGCTCACGCTGTCACCCCCCCGCTCACACTGTCACCCCCAGCACGCTGTCACCACCCCCCCAGTCACACTGTCACCCCCCCCGGCTCATTGTCGCCGCCCGGTCGCACTGTCACCCCCCCCGGCTCATTGTCGCCGCCCGGTCGCACTGTCACCCCCCCCGGCTCATTGTCGCCGCCCGGTCGCACTGTCGCCCCGCCCGGCCCATTGTCCCCCGCCCCGCCCCGGTAGAGGCGGAGCGCGGCCCTCCCGCCCCTTCCCCGTGAAGGTAAAAAGCACCGGATCCGTTCACTAACATTCAAGAACGATTTATTGAAGTCAACCTCAAGCAAAAAATAAAATAAAATAAAATAAAAATTAAAAAAAATGAGTGGGGAATGTCATTTAAAAACTTGTTCGAAATGAAGAAAAACAACCAACCAACAAAATCCCACCACATCGGAATTTCCAAAGTGTTTGTAAAATAATAATAATAATTAAAAAAAAAAAAAGGCAACATCTCAGTAAATAGAATGTACAAAAATTATATGTTTCTACCATCACGGACATTCAGTAAGAAGCTAAAATATTACAGGCAGTCCTAGATACACTAACTAGTCGACGGAAGCTAACTATGTACAGGTAACCAAGCTTTACAGGCGTCACACTAGGCAAGAGAACATAGGCCGAACAACAACCCCCCGAATATCGTATACCTCAAAGTCTATGCGGCAACATCAAGTCGTGAATACAGTAATGCCCCAGCGGAACGGCCCCGGAACGGAACGGAACACGACGGGCTCGGCGTCCAGAGCTGCGAGCGCCTCCCGAACACCCCCAGAGCGACTGCGGGGACCCCGGTGCCGCGCTAGTGCAGGCTCCAGGGGTTCCGCTCCAGTACCAGCCCACAGGATCTGCAGAGGGTGTTACGGATAAACAAAGCCTATAGAGATACCGGCTCCACACGGGTCACCCTCGGAGCGCGGGGACACGCGGGTGACGCGGGGGCCGGGCTGGGGACACACGGACCCCTCGGGACAGCCGGTGTCACCGTGTCGGGACAGCGATACTGCGTCGGGACAGTCGGTGTTACCGTGTCGGGACAGCGACACCGCGTCGGGACAGTCGGTGTTACCGTGTCGGGACAGCGACACCGCGTCAGGACAGCGGGTCTCACTGTGTTGGGACAGCGGGTATCCCTGTGTCGGGACAGCAACACCGCGTCGGGACAGCCGGTGCCACCACGTCAGGACAGTGACACCGCGTCGGGACAGCCGGTGCCACCACGTCAGGACAGCGACACCGCGACGGCCGCGGCTCAGCCGGGGAGCAGGAATTGCTGTTTTTTCACCCGTCTGTCACCGACCCGGAGCAAGAACCGCGCCGAGGGGACCGGGCGGGAAACGGAGGAGAGAATGGCTTTGGCAAAGTCACGCACGCGTTCCCTTTTTGATTTCACATTAATTACAGCGATCGCTACGCAAAGCACGGTTGGAGCTGAGCTCCCCCTCTCCAGCCCCGTGCGGGTGACAACCGCCTGAGCTGGCGCTCGGGAAACACCATCATCACTAAACGCCTTTTTTTACCTTTTCTTCCTCTTTTTCCCTCAGAACGACATTGTGAACACATCCAACGCGTAGGAGTGCATCCTAAGTGCAAATGTTTCTGCTACACAAAGGTAAACGGAAGGGGAAAGCTGCCGGAGAGGGGACAGCAGGGGGACGAGGAGGGGACAGCAAAGGGACAGCAGGGGGACAAGGAGGGGACAGCAAGGGGACAGCATCACTCCGCTGCCACTCTCGCGCCACCGCATGGGACGGCACCTTTGGCAACTCCCGTTTGCTGCGGATTCGCCGCCCAGCGGGAGCAGAAAGCGGCTCCGGGGGAGCCGAAGACGCCTCCGATGCAGCGCACAGAAAGTCGTGTATAAATAAAAGAAGCTGAATAAGGAACTGCGGAGCTTCAAGTACGTTAAACCCTGAATTCAACGAGGCAGAGGTTTCCGTGGTAAAGTGACAACTTCGTACCAGCGCGGGACATCCCCCCATTTCTGTCAAGTTTCAATATATACAGATTTTATGCTCACTGTTAATTACATCTAGTAATTGTGTCCTTCCCATTCTATCCCGAAATTAAGATACAAGAAGGGTTTTCTTAGAAGGCCCAAACCAAGCATTCCAGCCCTATCGCTCCATCTGAACAGGTTCCCCAGGACCAGGGTGGTGACCAGCGAAGGTGATTTCGCACACAATCGCCTTCACCGTTCTCCTTCCTGAGCCGCAAACGCCTCGAGCGGTCAGAACGAGCCTGTGCTGATGGCCGGAGCTGCGGGACCTGACGCTCGCAGCAGGAAGATCTCCCTGGAAGCGCCGGGAAGCGGCCGCTGCGGTGCGGGGCCGGGGGCTCTGGGAAGCACCGGCTCTGCAGCCAGAACCGGGATGTGCGGAGCGGCTCGGGCTGACGGGCTGAGCGCAGCTCCCAGTCAAACCCCAGCGGCCCCGCAGCTCTCCCGGCCTCAGCACCCAGCAGCCCCGCTACCCCAGGGCATTCACCCGCTTTACAGACCGCGCAAACGGCCCCTCTGCTGACACCAGTTACCAAAATACAGCTGATCAACCTTTTCCTTGCAAGGAATCGCGTTATTGTTCTATTCAATTTGCGAAAACATGGTTAAAACGTGTACTTTAACATTTTGTGTATGTAACAAACCCCTACAGTTACCAGGATACTTTGAAACGGGAATTCTCTTCTCTCAGAGCGTTAAGGTTTTTGAAGGATTCACCTTCTCCCACACAGCGTGAAATCCAGCTCAGACTTCTTGTTCAGAACTTGTACGAACTGGAAAACCAATCTATTTTCCCTTTCAGGTCCGGGCGCAGCTGCTGGCTGTTAGGGACCTATTTTGGTGGAAAAAGAGGAGCACGTGGAAGAGTTTGCAGGCGAAGACACCAAGTGGTGCGGCACGGGAGCGCAGCCTCGGGTCACAGTGTTCACGAGTTTTCAGCCTCCTGTGAACGTTCCCGCGTCCCGCAATGTCTCGTTTGGCGATGGTGGGGCCAAGGGTGTCCCGGCGCTGCCAAACCACGGCCGCGAGTCCCCGCCGATGGGAACGGGGCTGCGGGTCCGTGCGCTCCCATGATCGCCCGTTTGCAACACTCACAACGCTCTGAACCATCCCAGCGTGGTCAAGCCTAATAAATAATATAAAGTAAATGCACCGGGCCTTACAGACGCTGCAGCAAGAGCTGCGTTTGGGATTTCTGAAAAGGTTGAAGACCCCCAGTAAGATCTTAAAAAGAGACATTTATCACACAAAACGTTAAGAAAAATAAAATCCTATTTGTAAATTCCTTTTGTAAAAAATACCAAAATATAGCACTGCTTTGAAGCAAGAGTAGTGTTTCGGCCGCCGGCTGCAGCGCGGACCGGGGGATGAAGTGCTGAGATCGGTCCCGGGCGCCCGCGGAAGCGCCCGCCACACGAGCCGCTGCGGGACACTGTAGTGTATGTTGGAGCTTCACAGCCGCACACACGAACTCCCCGAGCGCGACGTCAGGACCAGCGGGACACCGGCCCCAGGCCAGACCTGCTCCAGAATCCCACACGCGCCTTTCCGGCCTGTTCTCTTGAGCTGAGGAGTCGCCGTGTTCCTGCAGGCTGATGGAGGCCGTTCTCCAGAGATGCGGTTCTTAATTCTTAATTCAGAGCTCATTGTAGCCAGATTACAGCAACCCTTGGCATGAATTCTTTCCGTTCAGGATTATTTCCAATAGCCATCAGCGAAAAGCCAGCTAACGTGGGATCCGAGCGGAAAGGGCGCTGTGAGCACAGCGCTGTCGGTCTGGGGGACGGGGGATTTGCCACAGACTCACGGCAGCCTGGGAAACCAGGCCCCCCAGCTCCTCGCAAAGAAAGAGTGGAGGTTTGCAGAGGAAAATCCGGCGCAGGAGCCACCCCAGCCACCGCGAAGGCCCGAGCGACGGCGCCCGTCCCTCTGCTGACCGCAGCGCGGATCAGCCAGCACTGCCCCCCGAGGCTCCAGCGGGGACGCGGCCCGTGACCCAGACAGAAAATACCCTGTTCACTGCTGAGCGCTGAGGTTCATCGCCACCAACACCGAGGAGCAAAGTCAGGAGATCTCAGCGAAAAAGCCTAAACGCCCGATCAAAATAAACATGCACAGGGGTCAGATCCCTTACGCGCTCCAATTTTCCTTGAAGACGACGGGAGCCTGAGAAGGCAGCAATAAAGAACCGCACCAACGTTAATGCCTTGAAACCAGCGCAGGCCTGCAGTGCCGAACGCCCCGCGGCCGGGCCGGGCTCCGGGCAGGGCTGGCGCCGCAGCGCGCGGCTCTCCCGACCACAAAGGTTCTCCAAGGCAGGCGGCATAAAGAACGAGCACTGCGCAACTGACTGAGCTCCTCCTGAACGCCCACCTCTCTGCAAACACCCACCAGCTCTCCGTAAGGAATCACGGTTCGTCCGCTCCTCAGCCAACACCAGATCTCGCCTTACAAGCCCTCGCAAAAAGTTCTACACCTGATTTCTCACGGGAAAAGCTTTACAATAATACTCATAAGTTGACATGTAACCTACCTTCCCAAAATGCCTCTAACAACAAGTACTGGAATGGAGGCATTTCGGGGTCACGCCTGCCTTTGTGGCACCCCAGTGTTACACAGCGCGGGGAGGTTTGTTCTTTTGTAAACTGGACAAAAACGTTATGGTGGCTTTGCTATTTTGTTTTTGAAGACGCGTTGACTGATCAAAACCAGATCTTCAACACCCTTTAAAAATTAAATAAATAAATATGTTGCTATGCTTTGCTTTCTACACTCAAAGAGCATTGTTTTAAACAGAATCTTCTTTTCACTGTCGAAAGGTCTACATTTTGCTTTGAAGGCCAAGACGTTTCTGGTATCCAAGAGTAAGAGCTGCTGTAGCACATTCAAGGGTAAAAGAAAGACCAAACAATGCAAACCAAACACGCTGCCTGTTTCTGCTTGCTAAGATTAAATGGTCCCGTTCCCAGTTCACACACGACGGCTCCGATGACAAGGACTGAATGTGGTGTAGCAGTCTCTTCAAGTCCATCGCTCGTTTGCCTCGTTTCTCCCCTCCCTTGTCCGTTCGTGACCAAATTCACTCCTTCGCCTCCTCCGCAGGGTTCTGTGGTTCCAATTTGCACTTGATCTTGCTCCAGAACTCGGGTGCCACGGGCGCCTGGGGGTCGTGCGCGGAGCAGCAGGGGCGGCCGTCCAGCGCCGAGGCCGCCAGCGCCCCCTTCTCGTGCTCCCTGCAGAAGGAGCGGGGGCAGAAGTCGCAGAGCGCGGCCGCGGGGCCGCCGCACACGGAGCACTGGTGCCACGGACATTCCCACTTTCCTGCGGGCGGGAAGAGACACGGGAAGCTCGAATTAGTGCATTTCGCAGACAGCACCGGCCCTTGAGCCTCACCGCGCGTTCAGGTGAACGCAAAGGAAGCTCAGACATAGGCTCGTATTTCAAACAAAGAGGAGGAAATTTGGTCCGAGAAAGAGACACAACAAGAGCATTAAACACGATTCCAGCGCCTCTCTGGCCACGGGTTCTCATTTCGGAACACTGCCACCTGCTGTGTTTCTAAGAACGGCGGTGTGGTACAGCAGATACGCTGCATTGAGCGTCAAACACCGCGGCTCAGCTCAAACGCTCCCACAAGGAGGGAAAGGTGAGCTCTTACCAAAAGGTGGTTGAGTCAGGTTAAGGCATAGGAGGTGGTACGCTTTGGGACAGTCCTTCTTGTCACACATGACCAGTTCTCCCCCGTCTCCGCACTGGAAACAGTTGTCCTCGTGCATCTGCTTCTGTTCTGCTTTGATTTTCCGTTTCTTCTGCTTTAATTTCGCATTCTTCATCTTCTCTTCGTTTGCAGTTGCAAATGCTGACTGGCAATGACAAAGATCACAGCACACAGTCACTTTATAAACCCTGCCACGAAAATTCATTTAATCGACTTTGGGTTATTATTTGCATGAACTAGGCTTAAATTAAACTCACTCCAAAAAGTCTGTAAGCTGTAAAAGCTAGAAATGGCCATTGCATATATTTGAATTAACTCTGCCCTAGATGTGACAGCACTACAGTTCACACTGCACAATCTTCACAGCCTTTCAAGGGTGGAAAGTGCTCCACAGACTGTTAAATAAAGTTACATAAACCAGAGCCCCTCTGCCCTGCTCCCGCTTCCGTTTTCACCGCGTACCTTGGGACGCACTCCTAGGAAGCCGCTGCAGTTCTCTGCTCCGCAGTGACACTCGGTCCTGCCATTGCCCAGGCAGTCCAGGTTGTAATTGAACGTTAACTCCATTCCTAACATTCGAAGAAAAACAACTCAGCAACACAGACACTGAGCACAGACAGGCCTGCGACAGCGACGCTTCACCAGCACGAAAGAACCCAGCCAGGTCAGGAACTTTGCCATTTCTAGACCAAAGTACACAGAGGTTTTTACCTGCAGGAATATCACAAAGAGCGAACAGCCCAACTCGAATGTCACCATTCACTGTCCACTTCTGTGTTTCACAGTTTGGATTACAACTATGGTTCATAAAGCGAGAATAATTCCCCTTCGGGCCAGCATCTATTATCCGGTCCTTTCAACAAAAAGACAAAAGACGTATTTAGTGCTTACAAACGAAAAAGGTCTCCTGCCAACAAGTGAGGACTAACGGCTAGGGCAGCAAAACACACATTTTAAATTAGTTAAAAGTGGTTATGTTTTCCCTGCAGAGTTAGTTTCATGGAACAATGTCTGACTATATAAAATACATGGTATTTACCTTTGTTACAGTTAACATATAAAAATTGGTTACGCTGTTTTCATGCGCGCGTTTGATCCGCAGCCTGCACTCCTCTTCATCAATGAGCTCACCAACGTATTCGTTCACAAATTCACCCTGACAAGTAAAGGAGAACAAAGTAAGAAATCCATGTTTGTGGCTTCTTACGATGCTAAGGGAAGCAGCGCAGAAAAAGCCTTCCCTACAAGAACACACTCTGACCAGCACAAAAAGCAGGGAGGTCTGTTCTGTCAGCCCTCCAAGATGCCGTTGTGTTGAACGGCCCCGTTCAGGGAGAACCCGCCACTCGGACGCGTTGCTCCCCGGCCGTGGGGGATGCACGGGCGCCCCTTCCCTCCCGAGCTCACACGTCCGCAGCCCCTCAATCCACTTTGCTGCTGCCGGTGTCGTGGTTAAGAGGCTCCTGTCGAAACAGCTCAGCTGCCCCCACCCTCACTGCTTCCCCTGCAGAGATTCCAGCTCCTCAACACAAAGCATTTACTTGCAAGTGCTGAAATTTCCGTACATGTTTGCTCGAAGGACAGAGTTGCAGCGCTTTCACACAAACCCACACTGATGGCCACCACCACCCTTGTCCTGTGCAGTATCCACCTTCACACAAACCCAATGGCCACCACCACCCTTGTCCTGTGCAGTATCCACCTTCACACAAACCCAATGGCCACCACCACCCTTGTCCTGTGCAGTATCCACCTTCACACACACCCACACGATGGCCACCACCACCCTTGTCCTGTGGAGTATCCACCTTCACACAAACCCAATGGCCACCACCACCCTTGTCCTGTGCAGTATCCACCTTCACACACACCCACACGATGGCCACCACCACCCTTGTCCTGTGCAGTATCCACCTTCTTGATGCTCCTCTTGGTGCGCAGGCCCCAGCCGCGCCGCTCGGTTTTGATGATCTCGGCGTCGGGGTAGAGCCGCTTGGTGAAGCACTGGTTCTGGCAGCGCTCCCCGGCCGGGCACACCTGCGGGTGACACTCGTACTGCAGCATCCTGTTGAGACACTCGGACTCCAGCCCGCAGGGGTTCTCGTCCGAGGGTTTGCAGTTACAGCGGGGGATCTCCGACAGGTCCGCCACCTGGATCTGAACCTTCCCGATCACCTTGTTGGACTGCGGGACAAAGCATAACGAATACATGAAGATGGCGACGCACAAAGAACGCAAACGCAACGGCTCTATCGAGGGTCAATCATCAACCGTCATGATGAGGCAGGAAAGTAATGATTACGTTATCAAGTACCTCACTGGGATTTCTTCCAGCTGCAACTACAGACACGAAAGGGGCAACACCAGGCCCTGCGTGCCCACAGCTGCCGGCAGGGTCAGACTCGGCAGCTGCAGCAGCACAAGCGGTTGAGTTTCCAACCAGTATAGAGTTCAGTGTCCAGACAACTTACTAAGTCGTAAGAGCCGGCGCGTATCTAAGACACGCAACGGGAGCAAGCAGCAAATCCCAGCTCAGGTAACACTGTTCTTCAACCGTTAACTCTCCTTCACAAACGCTCTGCTAAAATAACCTTCTATGGTATTATAAGAGAGAACAAAAGACTCTTGAAAAGAACAGCAAAGTGATTTGAATTTCCTCAAGCTTGAATTGTTGCAAATACTGGTTTAAATAAGTACACCTTACCAACGCACAGAATAAAAACAGCAAAAGAAAGAAGCCAACTCACTTTAATGTGTTTGTACGGCGGAGGTTTCCTCGAATTCCTTTCAATTTCTAATGCCTCTTTGCTTTCTCTTTGTGCTTTCAGCTCCTGGAAGCGCTTTGCTGCTTCTTCAAGTGCTGTGCAAGGGAGTTCAAAACAGGAAGCAATTAGCATCAGCTGCTGTTAATCACATACATACATGTACACATTTAATTGTTTCATTTGTTCAAAAAGCTATGAATAGAACTCTATAAACAACAACACAAGGTAAAGATGAGTTATCGCAGTATATCATGAATCTATCATCAGGTATTTTCAGTAGGCAAGAAGATACTGAACAACGATCCCATGCAGCAGAGCCCGAGCTCCATCTTAACATTTCCCAGTCTATGAAGAACTGAACTTGCCCACAACAATACACAATGAGTAGGCACTTAAATCAACGTATTTGTAGCTGCGGTCAAGGGATCTAAACAATGTTTGCAATTTTACGTGAACACAGAACACTAGGCACATAATATTCCCATGCAGGTTAAGTGGTGATGGAGACACAAACACGTGGAATTTTTGTCATAAACCACTATAAACTTTGTTTGGTTTTACCTTTCTTGAAGGTCTTGTTAATACTAGTTTGCCCCTCAGCAAAGCTTTTATCTCCTTCAACATAAGGGAAAACTCTGCCCTGGTGTACCCAATAGTAGTCATGTGAACCAAAGAAAAATACTGGGAAGTCCCCGATATCATGTTTGAGGCCCTGTATGTTGAGAGGCACAGACCTGGGATTGCAGATCTCTGCTGGCCACCACCTGAAAGCAGGAAAAACAGAGCACGTAAGTCCCTTGAGCTGGGGCCTCAGTTGTGAGGCTGAGAAATAGGAGCCAGTTCTCCCTTCTCAGAGAAACAAACTCCTCCCGTACGCAGCCCGGGCTCCCTTGGCAACACCGGCAAAGCACCGTGCACACCGTGACAACAGCTCTCCCTCCGGATTCAGAAAGGCCTTGGAAGAACACACGTGGCACGAGAGCGGGCTGGTAAGATCCCCTGTAACGCCTGTAGGTGCCCAACAGCAACCACACGCTAGGACACCGTGGGGCTGTGCGACAGCCCCTCATCTCCCCTATCGCTATTGCGCTCTGCAGAGCAACGTAAGCAAAATCAAGTATCCATCACTGCCCGGAAGAAGCAGGAGAATTGAACTGAAAGGTTGACACCAATGTCTGACACAAAACCAATGAATTATTGTATTTCTGGTTCTTGTTTACAAAGACCGAGCTGCTCTGCGTTACCTTCCTGTAATTCCGCAGGACATCAAAAACATCCAAAGCATGAAAATCCCAAAGTAGCCAACTTGCCTGTAATTCCCAAGCTTCACCCAAACGATCTGCTTGTAACGCAGCTTCTTGCCAGCCTTACAGTCATTGCAATTCCAGCATCCCTCGGGCATGTCAATGCTGAGACACTCGGGGTGGAAGGACGCTGGGCAGGACTCGCAGCACAGCAGCTTCCCACCTTCGAACAAAGAAACCCGTTGGTTCGTACAGCAAGGATTCGCGGCCCCGCGCAGCAGCCGCCGCCCTCCGTCCGTCACCCTCCCCGCGCTCCCCCAGGAGAAACCGGCAGGAGAACCGGCAAGGGATCCGGTCAAACCCCACAGCGTTGGTTCAGAAAGGCTGTGCAGGGCAATCAAGTTCTCACTGCCCTGCAGCAAGGACGCACGAAAAAGCAGCCGGGTACTTTCTGCCCACGAGGTGAGCGGGCAGAAGGTCCCACAGAAGCGCCGCTGCGGCCAAACAGCCATCGACCCCGCCTCGTACAAACCCCTTTTGCAACCAACACTGCTGTGACCGAATCCCCCCGCAGTCACTCAGGGTGCATCCCAAACCCCGCAGCCTATAGGTCGAGCAATGCTTTTCTGCACCAAGGACGTTACAGAGGAACCATAATGTCTGTCTGTTCCACAAAAGGAACTTTACGCACAATGAGGCCCCACCGGAGCTGGCCCCATCCCCGAAGTTCCTTTTGCGCACCAAGGAAATCTCTGAGCAGCAGTTTACGTCCATTTCTGAAGCTCTCGCTTATTGGGCCAAAGATGTTTTGGCAGATGGATCAGATGTGGGGAGCCCAGCGCATCCCTGAGCTGCCCTCGCAGAGAAAGTGGCTCGAACAGTAACGCTGGACACGTTACACATGCTGTAATATTCAAATATGTACGTAAAATATGTATACTTCTTAAAGAGAAATATTTTTTTTTTTTTAATTAACAAGTTTTTGTGTCCCAGATGGAAAATCTGGGAGAGACTTGAGAGGATTTCAAGCAATTTTCAAGCACAATATCAAAAGAAGTGCTAAGAGCAACTTTCAAACGCTACCAGAAAACCTTGTCCACCTATAGACTGACAATGTCACCGCACGGGCAGCTCGCTGCATGGCACACGCGTTCTTGAACAGATCGTGACCAGCGCTGTATTTCCTCTGCTCGAGACCGGCAAATGCAAACGTGGATCTTCCAGGGCTCCCAAACCCATCATCAAATTTCAACTTCCAAAATATTTTGTCGCAAAGGTTATTTCAGAGGAAATACAGAGCCAGCGTGAATTGCTGAAACGTCATCCAACACGGTAAAATGCCAAGAGATGCAAAACCAAACCAAACACATAACTTTCAGTGCTAAGCAAGAAAATACCCCCCGCTTTGCTCTCGGATGCACCCGTGAGACATCGCTCAGGCCAAGGACAGGGCTCAAAATAATTGTTGTTTTCAGGAATCACAGGGACCACTGAAAGCCACCAACGTCCCAAACAACCTCACCCCAGCACGGTTCACGGGGCAGCGTCTGTGACCGCTCTCGGGAGATCGGATTTCAGTGGGGAACAGGACCCCCCACCTGGGCTCCGCCGGACCCCGTCCTGTGTCCCCGTGGCTCCCAATGCGGGGCCGGTGGGGCAGCACGGGGGTCCCGGACTGACGGACACGTTCACAGACAGAACCCACTGCCCCCGCTGGAGCCACCGCCCCCCGAACGTCCCCTTCTCCTCTGCGGGAGCCCCCGAACACCTCGAACACAGCAGCCCCTCTTCTTCACCTGGAAAACCCAGTTCAGAAGCTGGTTTGCACCATCCTGCTCAGTCCTGAGCTACAGTATCAAGCTCTACTTGCCACCGCCTCACATCACCGGGGAAGCAGCTCCCCCAGGGCTGGACCAGCCTGGCCAGACACGCACCCATCTCCCTCTCCGAGGAGAATTTAGAGACAGTAATTATTTTAAGCCCTTTTGTAATACAAATAATTGCCAACAACATGAACACAAGCTCACAATAACCAATGAGTGAAGTTTACTGAGAAGCAGTAAATGGTGCTTGACAAGCAGACATTTCTTGTTTGATTTAGAGAGAGAGAAATAACAGAAAAAGCAAAAGTAAATTAAAGAGAAAGAAACTATTTTGGTTACCTTTCTCACATTTCTTTTTGGAAGCTGACGAAGGAGGAGGAATCATAGGTAATTTCATCAACTCAGCACGATTTGATTCATTCAGTAGGTAGTGGGACTTATAGGCATATGAACTGAACAGGGGGTCTGAATGGTCCTGCACTACCAGCCCTATACGAAACAAACAGAAAGAGATGAGTTGCAATGAAACTACCCATGATTCCATAAAGGAGAAAATAAAATAAACCAAATGAACATCTCTAACGCATTTACGTGAATGAAAATAAAAGAAAATGGAGGAAAAGAAAGGTCTGACAGAGTTTCTCTGCTAAGAAAAAGGTTGTGTGTTTGAGAGACTAAATTAAACGTAGCCAGACAAACCTATGAGGAATAACGGCTTGTAAGTGGAATTGCAATTGTGCTTTTACTCTTAATCTGCATTTACAGGAAAGCACGAGAAAAGCAAGCAGCGGTGTATGTGTGTGACCAGCCCTCCCTCCCCACCGCGCCAAAAGCTGCTGATGGGAGCTGGGGACGAGGCCGGGCACAAACCGACCAGCAGCCGGGGCACCCGCCGGCCCACCTGCCGCTCCGATCGCACAGGGGAAAGGGCTCTGCCTTCAGAACCGTGCTGGGAAAGAAGCTAACGGGGGGAACAGTGGTTCTGTAAGGACGACACAGTCCTGCCCCACACGGCGCTCGCAAGCAAAGCTCCGCCAGCCCTGCCCCCCCCGCTGCCGAACCGATCACCACGGAGCAGCCGAGCGCAGCCCAGCTGAGACCCGCGGCTACCGCCCGCCAGCTCCCGGCCACCAGCCCAGGGGACAGCAGAGCAGCTGCGGCCCGCACAGCCGCCCCCGAGGCCGCTGGGACAGGGGCAGAGCTGAGCGCTGCGATCAGCTACAGCCCACTGAGGAACCATTCTCACACACACACAGCCCAGTGTCTCCATCGC
The DNA here is from genome assembly GCF_037038585.1 of Patagioenas fasciata. Taxonomy (NCBI): domain Eukaryota; kingdom Metazoa; phylum Chordata; class Aves; order Columbiformes; family Columbidae; genus Patagioenas; species Patagioenas fasciata. Next base: position 7,051,086 of record NC_092545.1, read on the forward strand.
GTTCTGTCCCGTGTGGTGCTCCGGGCACTCCCGTCCTGCTGTCTGTCCCCCCGCTGACACAGCACGGACAGGACTCACATCAGCCCAGCCGGGTTGGCTAAACCTGACCCTGCCCAGCCAGGTTTGCTAGACCTGACCCTGCCCAGGGTTTGCTAAACATAACCCTGCCCAGCCGGGTTTGCTAGACCTGACCCTACCCAGGGTTTGCTAGACCTAACGCTACCCAGGGTTTGCTAAACCTACCCATGCCGAGCCTCTCATCGGGGCAGCAACGGGACCAGAGTCCAGCTATGCCCATAGAAACAAGCCTCACAGCCACTGTCTAGAGAACAAGCAGGTAACTGCTGTAAAATAGAGAGGATTCAGTCAGCGGTAGCGGTTTGAACACGTCCGGCTCTCATAACTAAGACCCAGTGAACACAGAGGAGGAGACTGCGCCTGCCGGGGTTCAGAGGTTACGTGAATCGCCACAAGAAGACACAGACTTGTGGGGCTCCACCTCTGCTGAAGCCAGATGCACATTCAAACAGAATTACTACAAAATGTCAAATGGCAAAAAAGCATGAACATCTTCTAGAGCAGGTTTTCTATGACCTTGTCCAGGGACATTTCTCATCTGCCGTTCAAACCATGGACGACGCAGAGAAACTGCTCTGTCCTCAACCCGTGTCTGATCCTGGTACCACACTGACGGGACAACTGGGACAGAAACCACAACACCGAAGTGCTGAAAATGTTATGGAACTGCTCTACGTACCACGAAATTGTTTGTAACGGTTCTCCTACATTACTTGGAAATGAGGAAAGGGGAAGAGAGGAGAGAGGCAGAAAGGGAATTATCCTGGCGCCATCTTTCCTGTTCGAAGGCCTTTAATCACCACTCTGCTCTTCCGAGTTCAAGGCAACCTTCCCCAAACTAAACCTCCAACTCAATAAACACAAGTGAAACCAAACAGCTTCAGGATTTATCTCATTTTCACTTCCTCATCAGTGATTTCAAAGCTGCTGAAAAGAACGGATCCAGCACAAACTCCTGAAATGCCGTCTAAGACGCACATGGTCACTCAAACGCCTCGGTCACCTCGATGAACCTGAACAGTGTGTTTTTGCATTGTGTGACTAAAGCAGCTGATGCCCTAGAACTCCCGAACCTGCGGTGCGGCAGAACATCCACGACCTGAGAGCCACAGAGCGACAAGTGGGGAAGAGGAAACAAAGGGAAAACAAACAGACAAACACAAAACTTTTGCATATGGAAAATCCCAGCATGACACTTGTTGATGTGGTATTGTAAATGCCTCTCTTCCAGAGTTCTCAAATGTGATGGTAGTTATGAATTAGAATGGCTTTTTATAGCTGAGGAGTAAATCCTACCTTTTAGCCTTAAAAATGTGAACAGTTTTAAGTGAGTAACAGCACAGCAGCCACTGTGGGGCTGCCAGGGCCGGCACGGGGGGCTCAGCACCCGCCTTCTCTCCTGGCAGCACAAGCAGCCCTTGCCAGCACCCATCGCTGTGCCTGAGCACCAGGCACTGCCCACCAGAACAGCGACTGAGCTCTCATCAGAACTGCTGACCAGGGAAACAAAACCATCTCAGGCAGCATTTAAACCCTGGAGAGCCCTGAGGGAGTTTTTCTTTACAAAATACCTGATTTTATCACTAAACTGCACAAGTGACCACAGAACCATAGAACCGGGGAAAAACCAAGCGCGCTCACCTCTTGCACAAACGAAACAAAAGCCTACATTTACAGCTGATGAGGAGTGACTCCTTTTGGAATGGTTACTACAGATGAGGATGTGGGATGACACGAACAAGCTCCCCGCCGCGATGCAGCCGTCTCCGGAGTGGAAGGCAACGGGACATCGCAGACACCTCACCATGCGACCTGTGTGACAGACAGAGAGGCGCCGTCACCCCGAGCAGCGTGCGGCACGGCCGCCGACACGGCCGCAGGGCTGGGTCCCGCTCCAGAGACCGGATCTAAATCAACAGTTTACATCTTCACATAAAAAAAGGTTTCACAGAAGTTAAATCTTTCGCTTTAAAACTCTGTTAAGAAAAAACATACTTTTTAATCATTCTGCAGTCTATGTGTTTTGTTTAAATATTTTGGTTGATTTCTAAATGGATTCTTTTTTCCTTGAGAAATTGTTCTACACGCTGCTACCAACTGTCTGGTACAAACCACATCCCTTGGCCTTGTGCTCCCAGCCCCATTAAACCCCACGACGAAAGGCGACTCGGGGGGACTCAGGGGTCGTGGATGCACGTACACCCAGTGGTCTCAGGCTGCTGTTCTCCCACCCACCACAGATCTAATGTAACGACCCCATTAAGAGGGAAACCCTCGTTCCTTGCCGCACGCTGCGTTTCAGAGGGTGCGGTTCTATTCACTGTTGCTGCGATTTGAGCCCCCCCACCCCGCTCCCACCTTTGCTCGCTTTGTGGATGTCCTTGTCCATGGAGCAGGCGGTGCAGCAGTGCTGCGGGCAGCGGAACCCCCGCGACTCGAACAGGGCCGTGGCGAACTTGCGAACGCAGGCCTCGTGGTAGAACTTGCCGCACGTGCTGACGGAGCAGCGCTTCACATCTTTGCCAGGGAGTTTGCAGGAAAAGCACGTGTGTTCTCCTGGTGAAAGAGGGGAGAAGGAAACCCAACTGTAACGCCAATTCTTTGAGGCACAGACCTTAAATAGATTTTGATGCAGGAACTTTCTGGGTGGAAAAGGAGAATCAGACTGCAGAGGTTAAAAAAGCAACGGAGTAACTCAAAACCACCCCCAAAACCTGGGAACTTCCCACCTCAGTGTGTTCTGACCCCAAAGCAGCTCCTCAGATCCCTCCCCAGCTTTCGGAGCCTGGAACGCACTCACCGTTCTTACACTCGGCGCAGATGAACTTCTCATCGGGCAGCGCCTGCAGGCCCAGGCACTCCGGGTGGAAGACGCTGCAGCACTCGCCCTCGCAGGACACCAGGGACTCGCCGGAGCTCTCGCAGATCTGAAACACAGAGGGTGTCGGAGAGCGGGGCACTGGACGCGCCGCAGCGGCCACGGGTGCGAACGAGGAACAGGACCTGCCGAAATCTGCAGAACTGCGGCAGACCCGAGTCTCTGAACCAAAATAATCCACTTTCTCCCCAAAACACTGGAAAATTCTCTTTCTGCCCTATCCCGAAAGACCATCTGAAATCTCTGCATGGAGCAGAAAATGGCATCTAATCCATACCTGCTAGCGTAGGTAGAAAAATTAGATGCCACTTCCTGGCATACAGGAGGGCTGATGAATCATTTCCAGAGCATCAGAACTCCTAAAAAAGCCATGAATTTTACCTGAGACACTGAATGGTTAAAACAAAGTAGTGCAATCTGAAGAGTCTGTCAGCTCAGAGTAACAGGATCGATACATCTTCAGCATTTAATCCTGTACAGTCCCACCATTTACCTGACAAACCGTGTCCTTTTTACTGGTTCCGGCTCCTCTCCTGGACAAGCTGGAGTCCACCGACTGCACGTCGGAGGCGTCGGCATCGGCAGCAGCGGAGGGGCTGTCCGAACGCTTTCCAAAACCACCCTGCAAAGGGGAAAGGTCCAAGGCACTCAAACCAGGCCCTCTGAAAGGACAACGGCATTCCCGAACAATGCTTCAGTCACCACCGGCCAAAGGTCACTCAGCGTGTCAAGAGGTACAAAAGTCCTCGAAAGCTGCTGAACTTCGTGACACTTGAAGGATTTTTCACCCATACACGTGAAACACCATAAAGAGATCTAGTTTGCTTTTTCCAGATGCCTCTCAATTTTATCCCAAAATATGGCGGCATCTCCCAATTCCCAATGAATCTAACGACTTCCACAAAGCAAACCGAGTCACTGATCTAAACCCAGGTCTTGCCAGAAAAAGAAGTAGGAAAATTTGTAAAGAAAGGTTTTTTGATATCAATGGAGAGGATCAGAAAGAAGAAGATGAGGCTTTATTTTTTAGACAAAGACAGGAAGGGGTAGAAAAGACAGTGTTCACACAGCAGTGCACAACTGACAGCCTGTTATACTGACGACTGAACAACGTGCCGCTACCTGTACATCGTTGAGTCCCCTGGAGTCGGAGTCGGACGTGTCCCTGTAAGCTGAGCTCGTCAGCTCCACGTCAGTTGAGGCGCGACTCCTTTTCTTCAAGGGCTTACAGGAGTCCGAAATCTCGCTGGCACCTGAACACAACATACTACAATTAGTTTTAATATATGTTCTCAACTGTTTTGCTTAAAAACAATAAAGGAAAAAGCAAGATGAGAGACAGCCTAAACCTGCACTGTATCTGCTAGACTTCACTTTGACACTAGTTGAATTCTCCCTAAAAACCACCTTAGCAAGACCTCTTGACCAACTTCTGAACACGTTGACCTGGCGGAGGAAGCTCCCGAGCTGTGTGTAGCAGAGGAGACGACCCCTCAGCACTCAGCTTTCAAACGTGCCTCAGCAAAGGCTTCTTTCTCATTAAGAGCGTGCAGAGGGACCCGCACGACGTGCTCACAGCACCTTAACCAACACTGTGCAACCAGCAACGCACGAAGCAACGAGAACAGAACCCAGAACACCCTCGCAAAGGAAATCAAGATCAGCATCTATCACGTTCACCACCAGAAAGCATCAGGACCTTTCCGGAAGGAAAACCTGACGTGACGAGCCAGGAACTTCTAAAGGAAGTTTATCTTTGGTGTAACTCACCTTTCTGCAATGCCGTCTTCACCGCCGTCAGGGGCACCATCTCCACCTGTTTGAATAGGAAAACCCACAGTTAAAACCAGAGGAAGCCTCTCCCTGGTATCAAAAGCAAGCATTTCAGGTAAGCGCTCAGCACCTGCCGCAGCCGCGGGCCGTGCCCCCGCGCAGCCTGTCCCGGGGCTCAGCACCCGCGGCCTGCGCTGCGCCCGGAGCCCCCGCGGCCCTGCCCGTTGCCCACGGCCGAGCGGCTGCCGGGGCGGCTCCCCATGCGTCGGCAAACCCGCCGCCCCCGCCGTGGCCGCAGCAGCTGCCGGGCCGTCCCGGGCAGGGCCCTGCAAGGCGCGGGCTGCGCTGCTGGGGGGCGGCACGGCCGGGGCACGCGGCACACGGCACAGACCGGGCACGGCCTGGCACACGGCACACGGCAAACACCGGGCACGGCCCGGCACACGGCAAACACCGGGCACGGCCTGGCACACGCTGCCCGAGGGCCCCGTCCCACCGCGGGAGGCGAGTTTGGAAACTGCTCTGCCAGACCCCACGGACGCCTGAGAACGGCGGCTGCTCGGGAACGACAGAGGAAGCTGTTGCTAAAATCCTGCTTTTAAGGTTAAGAGTTACAGGTTATTTCTTTACAATGCGGTTACATATGCATGTAGGAACACATTTAGTAAATATTTAAGGATTATTCTCTAATTTTTTTAAAAAATATTTTATTTTGTTGTACAATAAGTAAAAACATACAATAGAAGGATTTGTATAGGATACATTTTGCAATACAAATATAAAATCTAAACAATCACTTTATTTCTCCACTAGTCACTGTAACAGTAGCATTAACATTTTGTTTTTCCCATTAATTGTACTCGTTCCAGTTATAATTTTATACCAAGTTGATGTAGACTAATTTGGGAATCAGTTGCAAGAAAACTTGAGCTGGGGTAACAAATATTGTTGCATAATTGTAAGAAGTTAGTGAGATTTCTTTTTTAATATAACTTAATACATTCAAGGTTATGCACACTACAGTGCACGTGTTTAACTTTTAGTCACACACTTTTCCTGAGAAAAGCACTTTAACGTTCACGGTCTTGGTTAGCTCGGTAACGTACACGCGAAGCTAACCGGGACCCATGGAGCTCCTATTGTTGGTTCTTATACCTTTGTTAAATTAAGAAACATTTACAAACACAAAGTAACTCATTTGAAAAGAGGCAGAGGCGGGAGGGCCGGGCAGGTATCTCGCACCCAGCACTGAGGCTGAACCTTTGAGCGCTCGAGCATCCTCCTGCTCCACACGGACGCGAACGCCGCGGCACCAGGACAAAACCATGGAGAAAACCGCAACCGGGCTCACTTCCCACCTCTGACGTGAATGAAGTGCAAAGGGCAAATAATAAATTAAAATACAAGAGATAAAAACATTTTCCCCGTCCCACATGAACCTTTAGCCTGCCTGTCCCGGCTAAAGCTCTCCCTGGTGTAGCTGTCCTGTGGAACACCGATGTAAAACCCTCGGGGTTCGAGCGGAGCCGCCCCTGGAGGGGAAAAATCAACCATGCAAGGACAAGAACCAACAACTTTGACAAACTTGTTAAAAGCGTATTCGGTTTCCAACATTAACGCCCATCCACTGAACTTTCCTACTCGTTTCCACGCAGAATTTGCAATAATTTTGTAAAGCAACAACATTTGTCCTCTGACATCCAGAGTAAAGGAACGCCCTGTACATGTCAGATCTACCGAAGGAAGGAAGGACGTGTATCCCAGGAGATCTGCTTCGCTGATGTCTGCCAACGCAAAGCTCTGACTTTTCATCTTTAAATTAAATCATTCTTAAAGTCCATTTGCAAGAGCGGTCAGATTAATCAGTCTAACTCCATTCGAAAAACAAAACCTCAATACAAACCAGCGGCTAAATCAAGAGCAAAGGAAGGGACCTGGTGGCAATTCCATCGAACAGAAACTAGTGGAACAAGATCATTTGGTGAGAACAGAAATGTCGGGGGAACGAGGCGGGTTCGTTAGCGGTCGCGCAGCACCGAGCGCTGTCCTGCGCCGCCCAGCACCGAGCTGGGGCCGCGGCAGAGCGGCGGCAGCGGGACTGGCAGGGACACCAGACAGTCCAACACGGAACCCGGGGGAATGGAGAAAACGAAAGGCACCAATATAAGCCACAACATTTATGAACACAATATATTTTAACTCTCTACATGGAGGAAGCCAACCTGCTCCTTTTTGATCTTCTTCTTTGGCACAGCTTCGGTGGATTTCTCAGACTCTGAGCGGGTTCGAATCGATCTTCTCTGCTGCTTCTTTTCTACAGAACCTGAAGAAGGAAAAACATTTCCATTACACGATTCCTTCTTCTTCGGCGTACAGCAAGATGTTCAACACCAAACCCACAGGTCAATAACAAAACCAAGACTTTCTCCTCTTTTGAGTGTTTTATTTCTGAATTCAGTTGCGAGCTCTTTGCAACTGGTGCTGCGGTTGCAGACAACGTGCTCCGGTTGCACAGCCGGGGAGATCGGGCTCAGGACCAGACACGGTCACAGAACAGAAAGCTGGAAACCAGTCCAGCGCAAACGGGTTTGCGTAACAAGCTCTCAAGCAGAGTCTTCGCTTTGGCTCATTTTTAACCGAACAGTCCGTATCTTTGGTGTTTATGGGAAGGTACCCACCACCAACTTCTTCAACTAAAACAAGCTCAACGTTTCAGACACAAAACGCAGCCCCAGGTCCTCAGCGCGGCCGCCGCTCTGCGGGGAGCGGCCCCTGCTCCAACCGGCCCACACCAACCGGCCCACACCAACCGGGGCGGGATCCGCGCTGTGCCAAACCCAACCTCGCTGAGCGCCCCGGAGCTGAGCACCAGCTCCGTGCTAACGCAACCAGGACCGCGATGTGCTGTTACAATTAATGAAAGCTTCTGAAAACATTACCACGGGAAAGAAACTCAGGTTAACAAAGGTTATGATGACATTCCAAGAGATGGAGTGGGAGCTCCTGCTTTTTGACAACTAAGGTTCCGGAGACCTTTCTATGCCGCAGCAACTGCAAAAAGGGCACGCTGAGAAACACGTGCGCAGCACCGAGCACCACGGGCAGGTTCCAGAACCCAGCGCAGGGCCCCGCCGCACCAGCTCCGCACGTTTGACCCCGAGGTCCAGGCCGGATCTCGGCCCAGCAATCCCAGTGCTGGCCAGCCAGGCCCCTCCAGCTGCACCTGGACACCAGGAATTCTCAGCCCTGTTCCCTCGTTACCAGATCTCGAGTCACAGAATTCCTTTCCTGGCGCTATGGGACTCTGTATGTCTGACTGCAGGTGACTGAAGTCCCCAAATACAGCCAGAAAACCTAGAAAAAGAAGCCTACCCAAAAACTAGACAAGTACAGAAACGGAAGCGAGTTTGCAGAGGATGCTGATCCCATCTATGCTGACCACTGACTGTCCGTAAAGAGAGAAACAACCGGACGGACAGTTACAGTGGGACTGACACTTGGCAGCATTCTGAGATCTTTTTCTCAAGAAGGAAATGTCTTCCATTTTTTCCGTTTCAACACCATGAGCATTTCCACACCCTACCGTGAGAGACAATCCAGGTGTTCTGCTGCAACCTGCAACTTAATCTTAGATACCCGACGTAAAAGTACATTTGAGACTAAACCAAGGACACGATCGCAAACACAGCAACAGACATGCAGCAGTTACTGGATTTCACGTGGTCTGCACAAAACCTGCGGTTGAAAAACAGAAGTCGCTATAGGGACTGGAGGAGCTCGAAAAGCACCTGGTTTAGGATGACTCAAAACTGTCTCTTTTCAGGAACCAAAGGAAAAGTTCAGCCGAGGATTCTCAGACTCTGCCTACCTGTGGAGCCGGTTGTTTCAGGAGAGGACGCGTTTTGCACCGCTGCTTTTTCATTTCTCTGATTTGATGAAGAATTGAGTTTGTCTTGTCCTTTGACGCTTATTTCTGTCTTGTTACCAACTCCCTTCAAAAGAAAAAGAAGATTCTCTTAAGGTGCTGCTGCACGTGCTGCTAACGGGCCCATCGATCCGCTCCTGCCTCCCACAGCGAGGCCCAGCGCTGCGCAGCACCAGGGACACAGCGAGCTCTCCTCTGCCGAGCCGCTTCCTCGCAGAGCTCTCCGCCCCTGCCTCCCCTTGCACGAGTGAAAAACAAAATCCCAGCGACTTTTCTCACCGTTACCTCCCCTCTAATGCTCAGGATGAAATAAATACCCTCCAGGCAGAGAAACAGTCCTAAACCTTTTCCTTGCACTGCCTGTGGGAAGCTGCTGTGCACCTGGAGGAAGCCAGGAGGCAGAGCTCATTGCGAAAGTCGGTTACACAAGATGGAGCGAGTACTTGTTCATGCGTTATTGACAGTTTTGTCACCTCATCTATTTCCCACAAAGCCACTGGTTTTGAGATGCCCAGAGAATTTCTGGATTGCTTCACCTAGGAAGCTGGGAGTGAAGGGCTTTAATACTCTGGATGCGCTGTGAGCAAGAGCGTGCCCGTGTGCAGGGAGCTGCTCTGCCACCAACGGGTCAGCGACGCAGACCGCGGGGGCACCGCAGCTACGAGTTCAGCGCACTGCAAGGTTCTGTTCTCACACTTGCGTCTCGGTCCTTTCACTGGAGCGATTCAGTGTAACGTGCTTTGTGACACCCTCTGGACACACGTTCGCTGGGAAAACCCCCGAACAGGAGTCACCACACCAGGTACCTACCTTAGTGGAATAAACAAACTGATCGATGAGTTTTCCATCCCCGGCAGCATTCTGAAGGGCAAAAACCTGTTCAATTTTAACAACCGGAGACATGTTACATTTCTGAAGATCCAGGTTGTGCATGGTTATTGAAGCTGGTAAGGACTTCCGAGCCGCAGCTGTTTTCCAGGCGATTTTCACGGGAGGCGGCTCCTCTTCCTCCACGCTCGACTGCCTGCGCTGGCTCTGTCTGCGCGCCTCGGCGCTGGAGGGCGACGCCGCGGCCGCGCTGCCGTGCTCCGGCGGGGCGCTCGACGCCGGCTTGGGCCGCCGGCTCTTCTTGGCCTCCGATTTAGAAGCAGCAGTCTTTTTGGCTTTTGACAAAACCTCCTCTGGCTCTTTGTCTATATAAATGAAGGTGTACTGTTCTATCCTTTCTTCCCGAGTCATTTTCAACGCTTTCTCAGCATGAGCAATACCAATGTCCCACTGAGCACGCTCTCTTTGCGGCCTTGGTTTGCGAATCTTAAGGAACAAAGACAAGCAGCTAATTACACTGAAGATTTTGCCACATATAGCACTTAAAAAGCAGCCCTGAGGGTCTTTAAATCTCTCAGGCAGCAGATTTAAGTTTGCTCTCCATTTACAGGGCGTTTTTGAGGGGTGGGCAGTGAATCCCCTGATGAGAGTACAAACAGGATCATACGACCATCACGAGTCTGCCCCAGTTACATCTCGGCACAGACAAGCAGTGGCAATATTTGAGCCGGTCGTTTTGTTACGAGACACAGAATTAATCCTAGTTTAAATCCTCTTTCCTCTCCTATAAACACTCCTTTCCTTCCACATCAGTATTTTGAACAGCATAAATAGTGACTGCAGTAGTCCCTTTGCCCAGTAAGGAATTTCTGTAGCTAACACTGCCTTTCCAATAAAACAACAGAAAAGAACACAGTCACCAGTATCAGGGCTGGAAGGGTGTCTCAAAAACCGTATTTCCAAAGAGCAGGTTAGTGGTGAACACACAGGCACCATCTGTATTCAATATTCTAATCCAGATGTGCCCAGGATGACCACCATCAGGAGGAACCAACAACGTGAGCTCAGCCTTTTCACACAGAAGTCACAAGAGTACGGAAACACTCTCGGTATCTTTACGAGAAGCACTTTTACCAGTGAAACGCAGACCCCCTTTCCAGGGCACAGCACCGCAGTGCTTCCCAGCCGCCCCACGGCAGCTCCGCTTACACGGGCGCTGTGGATAACCCTCCAGGCAATCAGTGCCCGCCATACCTTCTGCTTCTCAGAGTGGTTGCTGGCTTGCTTAGCAGCCTCAGCCAGTAACTGCTCGTACTGTTTGTGTCCCTTGTACTCCCGGACCCGCTTCTCGTGCACCCACGCCCGCTCCGGCTGGTTGCTGAAAAACTGAACGTGGTATTCGCGGGCACCTGCAAGCGAAAAGTTCTGGTCAGCAGTTTTATCAGCAACGCTCGGCTGGTTTAGCTTACGCTTTCCTCCTCCACATCGCTCAGCTCCTGCGGGTGGAAATACCTCGCTTAAGTTCAGAAATAAGACGGGCTTAGATTGAGATCAGTCCAGATAAGTCCACACGAACACCCTCACGCCTGTCAGCGTCCTCACAAACACATTGGCTTGAGAGCAGTGGGAGTCTCTGCGCACAAGCCCAGTTTGCACAGGCCCATCTGCGGAGGTGATCTAATAAGCATTAGTTCTACACATTTCAGGAACAGCCCTGGTTAGCGCACACACAAGCAGAATTCATCCTTCAAACAGAGTTCCAAGATATTCTTAATACAGGAACAACTACAAACACTTGATGTATTCTGACAAAGATCCTCCTCCCTTACCTCTTGTATTAATTTTGGTATGAACATCAAGCTGTGGATCACATGAAACCATGCAAGGCCACCACGGGTACGTTCCCACCTTGGACCAGACCAGATCGCCAACCTGGAACTTGATGTCATGGCCGACTTGTGTAGGAAGAGAAGGCAAGAACTGCTGGACCTGCAAAGAAAGCGCAAGTTTAAAGCCACAGAAGGCAGCTCAGTGCACGCAGAGATGCGCTCGCTATCCACGGGGACTTGGTGCTCTTCTCCGGAGCACCCCTGACGTTGATAATCTCACAGGAGAGAAACACTGCTCTGCAGTACGACATGAAGGAGTCACACACAGCTGGGATTCACACAAGATACTCACTGACAAACCAAGACACGCAACAGCAACCTCCACCACCACCCCAAAGAAGTCCCTGCTTCATAAACTGATTAAGAACATTGCTTTGGGGATAAATAAATACAGCAGGATGAGAGGTGTTTTGATGCAGTAATGATTTCAAAGAAATGGCACCTGACCCACGTAACAATTAGTCCAAAACCAGTAACACACCGGAAGTTCCAAAGTGTGGATTACTGCGTGTACTCACCGGGGTTTCCTCCAGCACCGCGTCTTCTCTTGGTCGTTCCACACTGAGCCCCTCACTCGGTCTCTAGGAAACACGGAACAACGAAGAGAAAAAAGGAAGACAAACACAAACAGGGTAAGGGGACAGTAAAACAAACACACAAGCATGATAACGAAACCACGGAGGAAAAATCCTTCGCAGAAAGGCAACCATGAACCCAGAAAAAACAGATATGAGGGCTCCGTGCGCCCCATTCAAAACACAGCAGCATAACAACCAACAAATACCTTTTTTCCCTACACTATTTCCACTACCATCACACCTACATACAACAGTGTTCTCAGAGCTGAGAGCTCAATGGTGTTTTCATAACACTTCCATTTCAAATGGGCATTTCAGGCACGAACACCCCCCTACAGCCACTGGGTCTCCAGAGAGCTTAGAGTGTCAGGCGGAGGGAACAACCGCACGTCACCCTGCCTCACACAGCCACGCTGAGGGGGTGACACAGCTCGGCCTGCACCACAGCTGCTGTTTGCGGCTGGGAAGATGAGGCTAAGCGACGAGTCTCACAGCATTAATACCAAAGATGATGGAAGGGTACATGATGAACCCACACGGAGATGAAATCACGTAGTGGAAAGCCAAGCGGTGGGAGGATGAAACTGAGACTGCACCGGGGAATTCATACCGAAAACCACCAGCACAAATCCTGTTTGTGTCAGTGATCTGCTATCTGAAACGGGTGAACAACACGCAAGGTTTGATTGTGGCACCACCTTTTGGAAGGGAAATGGAAGCTACAAGGAGGACAAAAGCAAGACCAAGATTCCTGGTGAATTCTGGACGACACATACGACTCAGAACTTGAGAAGCAAAGTTCCAGTGCAGCCTGGGAAAGACACAAGATTTTGTTCTCGCGATGACCAAGGAACACCAGCCAAACAGAGGGACAGGCACAGCTGAAGCTCCAAGAGCAGAATCAGAGCCCCATGTCTTCCATTAAAAACAATTACAACAACAGCACAACGAGCATACGAACCTGCTACACCAGGTGAGAGCCCTGATCCCTACAGGGCACATCTCCCAACCCTCCCCAAACCCACAGGACGAGGGTTCCACGGGAACCTACAGGAAGCTGAGGCACGGGCTGCAGCAGCCCAGCCTGAGCCGGGACACGGGCACGGCGACCGCCCCATCCCTGCCCCCCGCCCCTCCCGCAACCCGGGAGCACCCACACCAGCACCAGAGGTGGCAGCAACAAGCACGTGAAAAGGAAACAGACACAATGAAGTAGCTTCATAGGAACCTAATAGAGAGTATCTGGCCAGTAAATCAAGTTTCGAGACTTTAAGTATGTATACAATTAAAACAAAGGAAAAGCACTGCAGGCACACAAACTCCATCAGTGATATCAGGTACACAGATGGCTGAAACTATTATTCCACTTACATTTTGTTCCTCTGGTTCTAATTTTGGAATTTTGTGCGACTTCCGCTCTTCCGACCGGGAAGAGTCGTGCTTGCTACTTTTTTTCCTTTTCTCCTTCCTCCCTTCGTGTTTCGCCTTGGCATACTCACTGGCTTGTACTTCATTTAGAAGGTCCCCACACAGAGAGGACTCAAACAATTCCCTGCCGTTCTGGATAGTTTTGGTTATCTTTAGTTTGATCTCTGGTGAGCCAGTCTTCTTTGGAATCACCGTTTGCAAAACCGAAGGCGGCGGTGGAGGTGGCGGCTGCGGAGGGGAAGGTTTCTCCAGAACTTCGTGTGGCCTCGCGTTCGAGTTTTCCATTTGGTAATACTCCGGGGGACTAAAGTTCCTGACGGTACCGAACCCGTTGGCCGAGCCGTTGGGGTACTGGGCGTAGGTCTGGTACTTGCCGTGGGGCTCGTACATGCCGATGGCCGGGGGGTACCCGTTGGCCAGGGGCGGGAGGTCCTCGGGCGGGGGCGGCGGGTACTGGAAGCCTTGCTGCAGGGCGGCTTCGTACGGCGTCTGGCCACCATCTTCAGCAATGTCACTGCTGCCATCGAAGGCATCCTCTTGGCGGATGTTGGCGGAGTCAATGAGTTGAGGTGGTTGCTGAATTGTGTTTCCCATGATCCCTTGCATGAAAGAGAAAGAGAAATCCATTGTTCTGCTCCAGCATCCTTAGCTTTCCCTTCTTCTCATAGGGCCTACAGGTGAGGGAAAGGAAATAAGAAGTCAGTGCCAATCAAAAGATAATGAATCAAATTAAATTGCTGAGAAAAAGGATCCAAAGACCAATTTCCCCCTCTGCATTCAGCAGCCACCTTCTCATGGACTTAGAGAGGACCGGTCCCACGGAATCTTCAAAAAGGGCCATTCACACAGTTTTGCAGAACAGCTTTTTTACATGACCACCTTCTTTTCTCCCAAGATGTTTTAAGAAATGTTATAAGCACAAGTGCTTAAGAACTATGAGCTCAAGTGTTACCAAGGCAGAATAACGGTGCCAGAGTCCCAAGCAGCGTCTCTAGCCCTCCCAGCCTGGCGCTGGGATTATTCACACCCCAAGCGGGAAGGCAGCACACCCGGGCCCTCGGGCACACAGAACACACCAAGTGCTCCTGACACCACTGTCAGAAAACTGAACGAGCCACAAAAAGCCACAGAAGGACCACTCAATGAGAAAGAAACCTCTTCTCTGCCCCTCGGCTCCTTGCCACTGCTGGAGCCAGCGGGCAGCCCTGTGCCAGCAGCAGACTGGGCCACGGGCACCGTTAGAGTGAAGAGGAGGCCACTCCAGCTCAGCTGCCGGGAAAGCAGCCGCAGCGGGGGCTTCCCAACCTCCTCCCTCCCCAGGAAAGCAGCGCAGAGCCTGCGGCCATCAGCTCTCGGCAGCCAAGCGAGGACGGTTATCCTGCTCACTCCCTGCTCCTCACCTTCATTTAGCATTAAACACTTAGGGCCCAAACACTACATGGTTCTGAGGGGAAGAAAAATAGCCTCAGCGTCAAAAGATGTCCAAAACGCGAGGTTATTCACAGAATGAGATTACAGCTGAGAAAGCTGTCATACACACTTTCACTTTTCCATTGCACATTAAACCAGCAAAATCAGAGTAAATTGTATTTCCAAAACTCAGCTACTGGTTCAGAGAAGGCTTTTGCATTTACCTAAATAATCCCAGTGGTCAACAAGAGTGACCTGCGCTCCAGGTAAGAAGGGCGGGTTTGCTCCCAAGCCAGGTCACGTCAGCCCTTCCAAAGCAAACAGCGCCCTGCGTTATTTACTCTGCCTCTGTGGGTACAACAGCGGGTTACTGCGCCCGCCTGGCCGGGGTTCCAAACGCCATTCACACGGCCCACAGGTCCTGCTCATAGGAAGATCTACGAATAACCCCCCTGCACTAAATTCTCACCCTCCCAACGCAACAGATTGCAACACCTTAGCTAAGAGTCTCCAAAACACCCAGAGCACTTCCCTCGGCCAGACAGCAAAAAGAAACTGAAGTTATAACAGTAACAAGTAAGAACTTGACCAGAATTCTGCTCTATGTTCCGTGGACTTGATCCTCAGCTCACACTGATGTTTGCATTCATGTTTCCTGCCCCGTGCAATCAGCCGGGGGCACATGTGTCACTAATTAAGTGACTTCGGGGAAAAACTCCCTAGCACAAAGCTACGCAGCAACATCCACTAATTGCAGGAACTTTCCCATCTCGCGGCGGCAGAACCATCCCTTCTCTGCAGCAGCGCCCTGCACACCGGCCACAACACCAGCAGCCAAGGGTCACTGTCGAGCGGACAGGACACGGAGCAGGATTGCGCACCAAGGTCGAAACCACAAACCACCACCCACTCCAGGAAGAGGAAGTGGGACTGCTTGTACTCGTATTTACAAACTAATTGTTACTTTACATCTGCCAAACCGAAGAGCAAACAACAGGTTTCTCACACTACTAAGAAACTGCAGCCTAGGCTGCTTTTATCGAGGCCTAAAGCCCTGTTCCTCCCAGCAGAACCTGTCCCGGGGCCAGAGCACCAAGCCATGGCCACACAACGGGCCCCTCGGCATGGCCACGGCCACGTGGGCCCACAGATGGCACAACACCTGCCCCACCAGCCAGCGAGGCCCTCCCCACACAGACAACGCTCTCGCCAGGACGGCTGCTCTTCCCAGGAGGGCTGAAACGAGGTGCAGCACAAACCCACTGAGCAGCAGAGCTTCTCTGCCAACACCTTGGCACAACTGCCCCCCAAGGTGGCACCAATGAGATCCAGACCCGGCGCTAACAGAACCCGAGAGCTGCATGGCAGCGGCTGCTGGGCCGTCAGCGTGCTTCGCCTCGGTACGGGACGCAAGCTTCAGAACACCCTACTTACACTGGATCTAGGAGCTATCAATAAAAGAAAATAGTTTGGATGATTATCTTTTTGAAAGAAACTCCTTTCTGGAGCTCGGCTGTGTGAAACAACCTCCACCCCATCCAAGGCCCGTGCTTCACGGTCAGGACAAGCTGCACAGCTGCCTGGGCCCTTCCCCCGGCCCGCAGCGGGGATCACGGCTTCGCTGAGCTGCTGCTCTCCCACAGCGCTCGCATCAGGAGAGCGGCTTCCTTCCGCGGCCTGCCTGCCATCACCGCCACCACACCCGGATTTTCCAGCCCTCTTCCTCTCCAAAGCCCTGCTGAGCTTGTTCCTGTGCCAGTCACCACCCAGGAGCTGCCCCAGTAACAGAGCAAACAGGGAATCCTCAACAAGCCGGAATCTCGGTGTCTAAACCCACGGCAGGAGTACTTCGTAAAGTCACCCCCGAGTTCCAATGCACCAGGAACCCCATTGCCATTGAAATATCAACAGGCTCGAGAGTCGTCCCCATCAGAGGAACGTTTCCTAAACCCCCAGTGAATGGGATTTGCAGGGACACCCGTCCACCTTGCAAAAAAGCATTTCAGAATAAATTCTTCACACTACAACTGCGATTACTGTATTAAACTATGGTACCAGCCTTCCGCAAGCTGGAAAATTCAGCTTCCAAATATGACCCACAACAGATACCACACTGGTACCCCATTGGAACTCAACCAAGAGATAAAGGAACAATTTAATTATAGGTTTATAGGAAGTGGATACATTATAGCAGTTGAGGAACAACTTGAAATCAACGACACCTTCAAAACCGCAACTGAATTCCCTAAAGAGATAAAAAGGGCTGCTTGTGCAGAGCTGGGCAGGCAGCGCCCTGTGCTCGTCCTGCCCCACGCCGGAGGATCCTGAGCAGGACTACACGGGCACACGCTCTGAGCAAACATTGCCACCCGGCCCATGGGGGAGCAAACATTGCCACCCGGCCCATGGGGGGTCACGATTCAGAGCACTAAAGGAAAAACTGAAAGTATAAGCAGCGCAAGGTAAGGTAGATCAACCTACCAGGGCTCAACAGACCTTTCTTACTTTAACACTAAGTTTGCTTCACTTCCCATCCCAAGCTCCTTAGCTTGACTGAGCATAACTCGAAAACCTCAGTTACGCCTCCAACAGCGAGTGCCCAATACGGGGAAGCTTCAGAGAAACGAGGAATCCTCGGGTTCAGGTTTTCTCACGAACAATCACACTTATCTAAAGCCACTTTTAACATGAGTATTTTGTAAGCGCACTCTCAGAAAGCAGACACGACGTTCTCTAATATCACTTCCATGATGCAGTAACTAACGACTGACCTCTCATGATCAAACAGTTCTGAACAACGCTGATCCCATTTGGTGAAAGCTCCTCTTCCTCCCAAACCGGGAGTTCTGTGGGTCCACACAAATCGCAACGTGGTAGGACCTCCCTATGAAACACACAAACCTGCATCTATCTGCTGCGTTATTGCTCAATCAGGAAGAGCTCAAAAAAAGCGAGAAAAGATACGGTAACCGGGCAATGCGTGAGGGAAACTTCCCACACATCAGAAGCACCCACCGCTACTCATCGCTGACCGGGAGCCAGGGTAAAAACTCCCAAGTACGAGGGGGCACGGTCTGCAAACGCCGCTGCAGGCACAACTGGGAGAAGCTGCCCGGACCCAGGCGCCAGTGCAAACAACGGCGCTTTCCCCACACACCGAGAGCAGGGGGCTCCGTGCACCTCCCGCCCAGGGCCACAGGCTGAGGGACCTGCAGGGACCAGCACAGAGCCCGTGATGTGACACTGTGGCTGTCACCGCAGCGGTGAGCTGACACAGCACCTACCCATCCAAAGCACCGCATGCACATGTTCTAAACTGAGCTTCCACAAAACCTTTCTGAATTAGTTTTACCCTTTTCTGTTGACAGCACGCACGCGGGTGGTGGGGTTAGCACCCATCAGACACAGTGTCTGCTGTGAGAAGAGAAACGGCCCCACCACCTCACTGCCCGAGCTGGAGAGCAGCAGCCTGAGTCAGCCCTGCGTGCTCAGTGACACCGCCCCCCACCCCGACATGGACTTTCTACCACCAGCCTCGAAAGCAGAAGTTCTCTGAGCACAAATAACAGCCCAGCTCACAACTAAACCAGCGAGATTTCAAGATCTGCTCATTCCTACCGCCCCTTCATTCCCCGAGTCACCACGCACACGTCTACCCCATTTTCCGTGCTGTTCCACCCCAGTGCGCACCCGTACCCGACCCGCGCTCATCTCACACGTCTGACCCGGGCAGCGAGCAGTCGCTGTGCACCCTGCCCGTGTTCTACCAGCAGCTGCTTGACTGGAACAGGCTCGGTTGGTCGGGAACAGTAAGTGATGCAATCCACTTCTGTGGTGTTTCCAGCTGGAACGGGGCTTTTGCTCGAGTCCAGCAAACAAACCTGCCCCCGAACTCCTCACTGGAACCCAACACACCCGCGCTTCTCCTACAGCCACGTCAAAAATCACCCCGAGGGCACCCTTACCACCTGTAACAGCATCCCATGGAATTATATGAACTGTATACAGAGAGAAAACAAATATTCTTACTGATTCCTGCATTCAGTATTTACAGTCTGCTTTGCCTCATTTTGTTCTGGGTGTCCTAAGAAATCATGCATGGAAAGTTTTGTTGACAGACGTTAAGACAATGCCAAGTTTTTCAAGAGCACGTAGATTCATCAGCAGAAAAGTTGTAGCCTGTGGATTTCCAGAGTCCGGCTGGAGCGCGCAGCCTCCTCTGGCAGACACTGCCGGTGAATCAGCGGCCTCCTGACAAACCTTAGAGCACGCGGGGAGGCTGACTGCTCCCTGGACACCTTTCTCAAGGTGGTTTGTTGGTTTTTCAAATGCCAGAAGAGACAGTCACGTCTGTAATATGGTTTTGATAAGGCCACTTGCAACAAGTTTCCCACAGTGACACGGAAAGAAAACAAGTCAGACAGTGGCAAAGAAAATGCTACACATTAAAAAGAAAAAAGAAGTTGTTTGTCTTGAAACTGGGTTTAAGAGTACTCGTTTGTTGTTAGAGCCTCAGCTCAAATAGGAAGCGTGTAGGAAAATCTTTTGTTTTTCAGGGAGAGTCACAGATTGACACACACATAAAACCAGCAGCCGGACCTTTGGCAACACCAAATACTGTAAGACATGACATGCTTCCTCATATCAAAACCAGTGTAATAGCTGCAATACGCCTCTCACGAATCACTTCAAACTCAGGCAATCTTGCTGAACTAAAAGATGCAAAACAGGGTGGTATTAAAACAAAACATACGGTCTTGGATCAACAAATTGAACATCTTAAACCTGTACTAATGTTGTTGAGTGTATCCACAGCCAAGGACGAGCAGAGTGAGACACAGAACAAAGTAGAGTACACTGCAACAGGACCTGGAACCAACATAATCCAAGCAACAACAAATCTTTCACTTATATGTGGTTCTCCAGAGCACACACTGAAAACGTTTTTCCCTGGGAAGCAGACAGGTCCGCGGGTCGGTGGCGGAGCCAGCGGTGCCTGGTTTCAGCGCAGGAAGAGCGCGGTGCCGGCTCCAACCCCAACTTCTCCCCACCACAAGATGTGGGGTCTCCGAGCCCGGCTCCCCCGGCAGGCCCCTCCGAGCCCCGGCCGCCCTCCCAGGAACCCGCCGCTGCCCCAAACCCAGCCCGGGGGGCCAAGCGAGCGGGTCCCGCCGCGCGTCCCCGAGCCCGGCCCGGCCCCGCCACCCGGCCGTGCCGCAGGGTGGGCTCGGGACGCTCCCCGGTCCCCCTCCCTCCGCGGGGGCGGCCCCGGGGGCCGCGCTGCCGCCGCAGCAAACATGGCGGCCGCGGCCCCTTTAAGCCCGGGCGGGCCGGCGCCGCCGCCCCCGCCGCCCGCCCGCCCGCCGCCCTCACCTTCAGTC
The DNA here is from genome assembly GCF_037038585.1 of Patagioenas fasciata. NCBI lineage: Eukaryota > Metazoa > Chordata > Aves > Columbiformes > Columbidae > Patagioenas > Patagioenas fasciata. Next base: position 7,071,254 of record NC_092545.1, read on the forward strand.
TGTTCCATTCTAACTGCCCCCGCCGCGTCCACCCAGCCCAGCGGAGACAAAGGCCGGCGGCGGGGGCGGCGGCGGCGGGGCCTCCCCGCCTCCTCCCGCAGCAGCAGGCCGCGACGGAGCCCCGGCCTCGATTTCCGCGCCCCCGCCGCTGGCGCCGGGCTCCGCCCCGGGAGGCCGCCCGCCCCACCACCGCCCGCTCCCGGCCGGTGCGGCCAAGGGGAGGCGCTCGGCGGGGCGCGGGCGGGCGCGGGCGACCGCTGGCGGCGGGGGAAGGCGGCGCTCGGTGCCGCTCTGCCCGGGTCCCGGCCCCGCTCCCGCGCCCTCCGCCTCCGCCCCCCGCGCCGCCGCGCAGGCGCGCGCGCACGCGCCGCCCCGCCCCCGGCCGCCATTGGCCGCTGCCGCCGCAAGGCACGCCGGGGGATGTGGTCCCGGCGCCGCGGCCCCGACCCGCTCCAGGGGCCGCGGGTTCAAATCCCGCCGCGCCGAAAAACAAACCCCCAGTTCCGGTGGAAAGTCTCGATCTGGGTCCCGAGGCTGGATCGAGAAAGAAAACGTTGGATTCAGGAGCTTTCAACCCCGTTTTGGCTGGAAAAGTGTGCACTGAGATGTTTGCAATGAACTCCCCTCCTCCACAACCTTCAACTCTTCTTTTGCAGCAGAAAACGCAACCGAAGCGCACACAATAAACCTTCCCTGCAGCACAAACATTACATGCAAGGGAAACAAAGTGAAAACAGAAAGTAAGAAAAGCTCAAGAGAATGGAAAGTAAACAAGATGGGAAGATAAGGTGAGGTCTGTTACCAGAAAAAAAGGAAGTTGGATAATAAAAGAAGAATTAGATAGAGACACATGACCCAACGTGGACGAGGAAGGCGAAGAGGGACTGAGCAAGGAGTCCCAAACGCACAGCGGTTCCCGCTGCCCCGAGAGCAGCAGCGCTGAGCCCGCAGCGAGGACGGGTCCGGCTGCGGCGGGAACCGCTCGAATAAAGTGGATTTAGAAAGCGATTCTCCCCCTCCAATACAATAAGGCACCAAAAACGGAGGTGACCTCGAAAAGGCTTTCTCTCTTTCTCTCTTCCTCTCCCTTCTGTAAATTCTAAATGCTTAATATTAAGCATTAAGGTTAATATTAATCTACGGAGGGTCCTGATGTTCCTGAAGTAGTCAAGGGATAAGAATGGATTTCTTTCTGATTCCTTCTGACAACCAATGAACATCCTGACAGGAATTACTGTTTCTTCTCCATTTTTCTCACGTTCGGTTTTCCTTCACGTGACTTTCTCCTGCTCCTGATAGTTTTTGACTGTTGGTTTGGAAACCACTGGCAGAGCTGAAGCTGAACGAGAACAAGGGACGCACCACGACCGCAGCTTCACCGTTCTGAGTCTGGACCTCCCCGTTTTCAGCTCCAGGAGATCAGCACACGGAACCACACACAACGGCAGCTCCGTCACTAACAGCCCCCACACCCCAGAGCTTCACAACAGCCTCCGAGACGTACCCAAGAGAAAACAACATTCCTGAGCAATCGCAGAGGTGCCACATTCCCCTGGAATAATTAAACGCAGCGCGCTAATTGCTTCCAGAAGCTGTGCCCCCAGTCCTGCTGCCTGCGTGTTTCAGAACAGCTCAGAACCACTGCCTGTTCCTGGACAAATAGTCCCTGCCAGGTGCTGCTCCCAAAAAGATGGGGAGGCCTTGCTAAGGGGGAGCAGAAGCTGCAGCTCAAAACGGGGGAGCAGAAGCTGGAGCTCACTCCCGGGGCTCCCAGCAGCAGCCCCAGGGAGCGGCTCTGACCCCCCATCGCTGCAGTGACCACCCCACGGCCCAGCGCCTCACACCGCGCAGGAACACCTGCTGCCAGTCCCCTGTCGAGAGGCCGAGTCTCCTGTCACCTCCCAGGAACGTTTCTCCAGCTGCCTATGCGTATCATCAGACCTGCGGTATTTGTCTGAAACACGTCAGGGCTTGAAACTTCCTTCTGACGCCTAATTCCACGGAAAGCTGCTCTGAGGTGACAACACGCAAAAGGAGACAAAGGAGACTCTTCTGTTACCTGACGCGTTGTACACGCAGCTGCTCAGAATATGTTCTGTTCTATATATAGATACAAACTGCAATCACTTAAATGGGAACCGTTCACGTAAAAGCAAAGTTTTGTTCCGTACAAAAAACTAAAGGGATACTATCGGTGTTTCACTGGATAGCGCGGGCTGCTGAAACACTGATGGCATTTTCAAAGAAAACCCTATGAATGCACCAGGAAACATCCGACCTGGCCACCAGCGAAACACCATCGTGTGTGCCAACCGCTTAACAGCCCTCCTGCCTTCCGCCAGGACTCGAGCCAGGGCTTCGCGGGACACGGCGAGCGCGCGGAGCCGAGCCTGGGGGTCCCTTCCAGCCAGGAGCCCGCTGCTGCACATGGCGCTCGGGTTCTCTCCCGCTCTTCAGGTGCTACACAACAACAAAAAGGCAGAGGTGAGGCCAGGCCGCCAGCGGAGCCCCTCCGGCCCGGGAGCGCCGGTGAGAACCGACAGGGGAGCGGGAGGAAGGAGCGGCCGCAGGGCCTCAGGCTTCAGCACGGGCCTCAGGCTTCAGCACGGGCCTCAGGCTTCAGCACGGGCCCCGGCTCGGGCCTCAGGCCTCGGCTCGGTCCCAGATGCCGCCCCGGCCGCCGTCCCCGTGCCCCCCCGTCCCTGACGTCACGGGCAGCCCCACCGCCCCGCGATGTCGTCACTCACCGGCCCGTGACATCACCCCGCCGGGCCCGCCCTCCCGCACGTCGCCCCTCGCAGCCAATGCGCGGCCCTTCCTGAGGGCACCTCGGGTCAAGCCCCGCCCCGCCCCGCTCCCATTGGGTGGCCTGCGGTAGGGCCGCGACCCTGCCTTCTGATTGGCTGTCGCCGAAGAGGCTGTGACGCCACGCGATGGCGTGATGCAGAGGGAACCATAGAGCGCGGCTGGCCGGGGTAGAGCGGCGCGGGCGGGGCGCGATGGGCCAGCCCGGGAGGACCGGGCCCATGGCGGGGAGCTGGGCGGCAGGGCCGGGACCGGGGCCCGGCGGCCTCTCGCCTTCGCCGCCGGAGATGAGGGTCCCCCCGCTGCCCGCCGCCGGCCGGAGCCGCTGACTCGGTGCCACCATGGCCGCCTGCGGCTGGAACGCGCTCCTGGCTGCGGCCAGGCCCAGGTGAGGCGGGGTCCTCGGGAGCCGGGCCGGGCTGCGGGGGGCGGTCAGCCTGGGACCGGAGGGTGCTGGGGACGGGGGGGTCTTGCCGCCCTCACCGCGACCGCTGCGGCGTGACCGGGGCTGCTCCGCTGGTTCCCGGCCGGGCTGCGCGGCAGAGCGCCCCGGACTGCTGCGGATCTCCGGTACAAACCCCGTTTGTCTAAAACGGAGGGGTTTCCACAGCTGTTGCAGCGCAGGGCAGAGCTCTGGTACAGAACCATGGAAACACTGTGGTTGGAAAAGCCCCTCAGGACCACCGAGTCCAGCCATAACCCACCCCAGCACTGCCCCATGTCCTGGGAACCTCGTGTCCGTCTGTCCAGCCCTCCAGGGATGGTGACTCCAGCACTGCCCTGGGCAGCCTGTCCAATGTCCCACAGAGCTCTCCAGCGCTCAGCCTGGCTCTTCCAGTTCCTGGGGGAGGAAAGGGGCAGGAAACACAGAGAACTCTGTTCTGTTAACAAATGTTCGGTGAGAGAAGGGGCCTTGGCTGTTCTTTGTGTGCAACTGGCAAATTTTAGCCGATGTGATTGTTTAATGGCTTCCCAGAGGCAGCCTGAAACCTTGACTTATTTTCCCCTAAAGAGAAAAGTTTAAAGCATGAGGCATGGTCTCAATATTTTGCCTGTTGCCGAAGGACAGGAATCTCAGTTGCCGAAGCAGCCACAAGATCCATTTCGCAAGATTAATTTGGCACTAAGAACAGCGATTTGTAACACTTAGGTACCTTAGTTACTATTACTTACTTGAACATCTCTCCAGTTTCAGAGGCTCCCACCTCCTTGTGCACCCCAGTCCTCCGTACGCTCCAGCACTTGCCTTTGTCCAACTTGTGGATTCTCATCTAGACCGGACTTTGGTCAGAGACCCTGAGAAGCAGCGATGGTTGTGTCGGGCACCGTCGGGCACCAGCCTGCGAACGTTCCACGCGTCCGCCTGCTTGCGTCAGGAGCCCCGGGCCGACCCTCCGCCCCACCAAAGCGCCGTGAACCGGGACACTAAACCTGCTAAGACTCCAGCAAAAAACATCGTAGAGACTCCAGTGGGAAAAAAGTCCTTGCGCCAAAGGGTGGTGGATGAGCTGAAACATTATTACAATGGGTTCCACTTGCTGTGGATCGACACCAAGGTGGCTGCCAGGATGGTGTGGAGGCTGCTACACGGCCAGGTCCTCACCAGGAGGGAGAGGCGAAGGGTAAGTGCCAAGCGCATGAACGCCTTGCCAAAGCGATGCATTGGGAGGCTGACTGCACCGAAAGAAGTTAAATCACTCAGTTCCCACTTTGGAACACTCTTTTTGTCCGGTCGAATGATAATTTCTGCCGTGCTCTTCTCTGTGCAGCTGCTGCGAACGTGCGCGGATCTCTTCCGGCTGGTTCCCTTCCTCGTGTTCGTCATCGTCCCCTTCATGGAGTTCCTGTTACCTGTGTTCTTGAAGCTCTTTCCCGAAATGCTGCCCTCAACGTTTGAGACAGAGTCAAAAAAGGTGTGTGTCCTTTCTAGAGACGCAGACTGCACGTTCCCGGTCGTTAGAGCGCCTGTGCAGCTGCACAGAGAGCTGCTGTCACCCACTGTCGTCCTCGCACACGTCTGGGTCAGACGGTCCTGGCTTATTCCTAGACAGGAGAGCAGAACGTGAAGATCATTCTGTAAACGGTGATCCATAGGGAAGTGCACAGCGATTCCATTTTCTACAGTAACCGAAGCCTCTTTGCTTGCAGTACTGAAGTCCCATTTCTTTCCCAGAATCCCTTCTGATTTTCAAGTGGAATTTTTAATTATGTTTTGTTCCCTTCATGCAGGAAGAGAAGCAGAAGAAGAGGCTCAGTGCAAAGCTGGAGTTAGCCAAGTTCCTGCAGGAGACCGTGGCAGAGATGGCCAAAAGGAACAAGGCGGATACAGGACAAGGCAGACAGTTCTCTTCCTACGTGCACCAGGTGAGCCGGGCTGTGCCGGGTGACGGCAGCAGTGCTGACAGCAGCTTTGGTGCCGCTGGTTTGAGCAGTCAGGGTGGGGTTTGTGTGAAGATACAGAGAGGTTTGGCAGCGCAGAGCTGTCCCGTCAGCTGTTGGTAACTGGGCTCCCTCTCGCAGCCCATACCCTGGTGAAATGGGTTGTAGGTACCAGCATTTCCATCCTGGAACAGCCACCAAAGCTTCACCCTGGGAAATCCTTTAAGCTGCCGCTCAAACTCTGTTTCACTTTGGCGTTTCAACTATGTAATTCTGTTTCCATTGAGAGATGGGAACACCAGTGTGAGAAATGGGAGGGCTCTTTCCTTGGAGGGGGAAGGGGATTCAGAACCTGCGATTCTCTTTCACTTTGGCCCTGGTGCCTCTGCTTTGCGTAGATCTGTCACAGCGGCCACCGGCCCAGCACCCAGGAGATCGTGCGCTTCTCCAAGCTGTTTGAGGACGAGCTGACCCTGGAACACCTGGAGCGGCCGCAGCTCGTGGCTCTTTGCAAATTGCTTGAGCTGCAGCCCATCGGCACCAACAACCTGCTCCGCTTTCAGCTCCGGCTGAGGCTCAGAACCATCAAGGCGGATGATGAAGTGAGTTTTAATTAGCGCAGACGTGGCTACTGGGGTGGAACGCACGCTTCTTGCAGTCTCGGGTTCTGCCCTCTGAGTCACAGGCTGCCTGCTCTGCTTGGGGCGTGTGCCACTGCCCACGCGCCATCCTCCGGCGTGGAGTTTAACGTTCACGGGACAGATTCTGACAGTCTCCAGAAAAAGAGAGGTTCATCTTCGTGCGCCCTTGCTGCCTTTGGTGACCCCCAAGATGTGGGGCGCTGCAGATATTGTCGCTATTCAGAACACCCTTATGTTTTTGTCTGGAGTCACACTAATTGTAAAGAAGGGAGGTTCCAATTCTGGAATAAATATCACTAGGAAGAGGCAGCCGGTCCTGACAGGCAGGTGCAGCTTAACCATGGGTTTGGCTTTCAAGCCTGCAGTCCTCGCAGTTCCCAGGGTTACCTGGTTTTGTGTGAAATCTTCAAACCTGTAGGATCACTTGTAAAAGTGAAATTGTCAGTACTTGGGGGGGAAAAAAAGCTAATCAGGATCCAGGTTTTCCATCCTCTGTAGCTGACGCCTGTCCGCTGCCAAGGACAGAATGGCCTGTGGACAAAACCCTGTCTCACCTTGTGCTGGTGGGACTTGATGCACATTTACCTACACAGACACGTCTTTTGGCCCAAGCTCATCAGGTCACCGAGGGCCTTGGCTCACTCGGTGCCGAGGTGGAACGTTCCCTTTCGTTTCAGATGATCGCCAAGGAGGGGGTCGGCGCGCTGAGCGTGTCAGAGCTGCAGAGCGCCTGCAGGGCCCGCGGGATGCGCTCGCTGGGGCTCTCGGAGGAGCAGCTCAAGGAGCAGCTCAGACAGGCAAGTGTGGTTTCCTCATGTGCAGGAGGTTTCTGCGCAGCACGGAGCTTTAAGGCCTGAAGCACTCAGGTTATGCCTTAAAGCAGCATCAGGCCAGCTGGAAGCAGGATGAAGAGGATTGTGGGGGGTGGAATATGTTTTAAGCCTCTGAAGTAGCCAAGACTTGCAGTAGAGCCCACACTAGACTTTCCTAAGCATTCAGACGGTTTACAGGTGCTGCTGTGGGTGCTGTGTTTGTGAGCTGTAGATAATTCAGAGTGTTTGGCTGTTTGATGTTGGTACCTCACTGGTAGCTGGAAACCTGCTCTCCAGTGTGTATCCCACACAGTATTCTCAGCTCTGCAAAACTATTTCTGCTCTTTGTGGTGACTTAACTTGGCCAAACTCAAGATAGCCTGAAGATCTTTAAGGACAAAGAGTGCTAGATAAAGCCAATACGAAATAACTTTTGCTTCTGTTTCCCACTCGCAGTGGCTGGATCTGCATTTAAAAGAGAACGTTCCACCTTCTCTGCTCCTGCTTTCCCGTGCCTTGTACTTAATAGATGTGAAGCCACAGTCTGTTCCGGTTCCACAAAATAAGGTGCGTTGTTTGAATAAAACCTTCAGGTTAATGGTTTAACCATTACACGTTACAAAAATGAAGCACCGTGACATGAATCTTGTTCTTTGATCCTCCAAGCGGACTAAAGTTGTAACCGTGCGGAACTGTCTGTTCCTCCGTAGATAAGTGGAGCTGCTGAAACGGTGACATCCGTTCCCGAAGGGCGGGAGGTGCTGGTGGATCCTGCCCCTGTCGTACAGGGGAGAAAGGTGAGAAAAGAGCGGTCTGCACGTTGCTGTATTCACAGAAACACAGAGACTTCGGTCCGGGTGCACTGAGCGCAGAGGAGCCAGCTCAGGGTGCCTTGTGTTCAGCTCTCCTGGTGAATTGTCCGGGACAAAGAGCCAAAATACCTGGAGTGAGAAAACCAGAACACGTGGTTCTCAGCATGAGGCTGAAGTGAATTCCTTCCATTAGTCCAAGCTAATAAGAGCAGCAGCTGAAATTAAAGGAGAATATTGTGTCAACCACTAGAAATAGTTCCAAATAGTGCTGTTAAATAGTGTAAGGGAAACGCTGGAAACACGAACATGCATCTTTCACAAACACGCGTTGCAGGGCCCAGCCTTGCTCGGGCGGGAGGAGGGATGGTACGGGGTCTCGCTAGAGCTTGGCTTTCTGAGGGGGCTCTGCGACTTAAAGCTGCTTTTTCCTTCAAGAATGAAGAGTTTGTGTCTCAGACGACAGAGAAACTGCCAACCCCGGAGATGTCAGTTAAGCCTCCCCCACAAGAGGTAAGATTTTAAAGAGCCCTCAGCTTCCCAAAGGAGAGCGTTCATCGCACAGCTCACACACAAACTGGGGAAACTTGTGCCACAGGATGATGTGAACGTTAAGTTCAAGGAGCAACTGGAGAAGCTGTGGATGAGAACTGCCTGGAGAGCTGTGAATGTGCAAATACCACGTGTGACCTGTGTCAGCAGTGTTAACTGCCGTTTTGTATCTCTAGAAGTACTTCTACAGTGATTTGCTTTTCTTTCGCCCATTTGCTGTCTGTGGTATTTCATTTGAGTTCAGCTGCTCACGTGTACACGTTGGGTGCCACCTCAGGCAGGCTGGGAGTCCAGGCTGCGTTTTATCGGCAGAGTGCTCCTTTACCCTGGAGAGCTGTGTTCACAGCAGCTGTTACTCTCAGAGCAGCCTCCTGTAGCAAACGGGAGGACACCGAAAAGAGGTTTTGAATTTTAAGCAGCATTTGCATTGGAACTGCCTAAAATCTGCGACTTTCTCTTCCCCCAGACTAAACTGGAAGCGGCTCAGAGCAGCAAGGCCGGCGCCAACGGGGCTTAGGCTGGAGCCTGGGGACGGTCCTGTGCTGCCACAGGAGCTTTGGTGTCTGCGCTCCCGGGATGGGAGGAGCGGGTTTGCAGGGGCTGCGGCGCACAGGAGGCGCCAGCGCCCCAGGGCTCCGCGTGCGCTCCACGCTCGCTCCTCGGCCAGGCCAAGGCTGTCATGGGGCACCCGCCCCCCACTTGGACTGGATCCCCTGCCCTCACCAGTTTAACTTATGCTGTAAATACCTAAATTATGATGCAACTGTCTGTGTTCCTACTGATCAGGTGCTCTAAACCTTAGGAGAGGCAGCTCGTCACTGTCACAAAGGCCTGGGCGCAGGATGAGTTAGGCTGCAAGCCCAGTAAAGCCCGTTCTACAGTTTGAAATCCTCCGCAGGACCCTACCCACATATCCAGGGCTTGCAGCCCGCTCTGCTCCCACCATTAAACTCAAGCTCTTGGTCCTGGTTAGCACGGTTTAACCGATAACCGGTGCACAGAATGACCCGTGTAGCCCTGGCCTGAGCTGTCACACTCGTACCGCGGTGACCGGAGCTGCTGGAAGGACTGGAGGGCTCAGAGCAGCACAGTGCAGGGACGGCGGGGGCGCCTGCGGCACCAGGACGGGCTGCACCGGGCAGAGCTGCGCGGGTTTAGGGTCTGAGGGGTCGTGCAAGGCACCCTGGGGACCTGCACACATCTGTGGTTAAACCTGCCAGGCTCGGACTCGCTGCGTTCACAGAGCGGTTCCTCGCACACCCTGGCGTTCACGAGTTTTTTGGTAGACCCTACTGAAAACCTGGTTTTAACGTGTTAACTTTTATTTTTACTTTGTCCTATGTAAATATCCAGAAGTGACTCACATGATGGGTTTTAAATATATGTATATTTATACTTACTGTAAAATTAAAGTTAGACTTGGTGCTAAGTAGAACGAAACGTCTTTTCTAGAGGTCAGACAGCAGTTGACTCGAAGAAACCAGTCGGGTGTTACCTGCACTGTAAACGTGTGGCAGAGGCTCCGACCAGCGATGCAGCAGCAGCTTGTGCAACCCGCGTGCTCCGCTGGTCCCGCACCCGGTACGCAGCGCTGAATAGTTGTGTTAATCGGTGGTCGGTATACGAGAATAAGCGTTCTGTTAATAAAATGTCCATTTAGCAGAAGCCTCGTCTCGCTGGTAACGCCGACAGTCGCCGCTGTTTGAACAGAACCGTGAGCTGGTGTCTGCACAGCCCACTGGGGCTGGAAAAGCACCTGTTCAGTGCAGGATTTCACTGGCGCTGAGCACCGGGATGGGTGCAGAGCCCAGAGAACGCGGGTGATTTCTGTACGATGGCTGGAGCACGGAAACAGCGAGGGGTAATTCCTGAGTTCAGGGTAAGCGGGAAGAGCCTTGCGAGGGGAATGTCTGCGATCAAAGCGCACGAGCTGGGCTCACAGAGCCAGCCCAGCTCAGCGCACCGAGCGATCGGAGGGGACTGATCCCTGTCCCGCACCAGCGGGTACGCACAATTCCGTCACCATCCATGATTTTTCCAGCTCCACCACACCGCCCCAAACCGCTCTCTCTGCCAGCAGCCGATAGTTCACATCACTGCCACCAAGGGACGTGTTTTCCTAGCACAATGGGAAGTAATTACTCTGCGTATGAGTTGTGCAAATGATCCTCGGTCGGTGCTGTCCTGGCACTGGGACCCACGGCTGTGCTGGGGGCTCTGCCAGCTCCGTGTCCCCGCACCTGTAACCCTGGCCCCGCCGGCGCGGGGTCGCTGGTCCGGCACTGGGACACGGCCCCTTCCCGCCGGTAGATAGCAGCACCAGCCAGTTCTCCATCGAAAGCCCCAAATGAGCCGCTGGGATCTAAACCGCCTTGTTTGGGGACAGCCCACCCTGTCCCTGAGCCCCGTGCGCCCAGCTCCACCCCGGGGCACCTCCCGCTGGACAGGGCTGCGAGCCCACGGCAAAGCTGGGGCTGCGGGCAGAAACCTGCGAAAGCCTTTGAAACCGGTGCAAAACCCCCCACATCCCGCGGGCAGACGGTGAAACCCCTTGCGTTCACACCGGATCCTGCCGCCAGGTACGAGGGGCATTCGGCAGCCGGTACCAAAGCACTCAGACCGCGCACGGACCGGTCACGGCGGCCACCGCGCGGGGCCGCTCGCTGCTCCTGCTGCCCCCCGGTGCGCCTGGGGCCACCCCCCGGGCTGGAGGGGACACCCCGGGAGCAGCTCCCGCCACCAGCCCCCGGGGCCGAGCAACACGGATCAGCCGCGTGTCCAGGACGCCGTGGGGCCGCTCTCGCTCCGCAGAGCTGGCTGCAGCACACGGGGAGCCCGGGCCCCGCACGCAGCCGCAGCACCGGCCGGGGAGGCAGAGGTTGGGTGGGAAGTTGTTTGTATTTCCAATTAAGAGCCACGGGAGGGAGCGTTACCCAGAAATGCCCTCTCGCCGGAGCCCGGCTGAGGAATTCCAAATTCCCAGAGTCAGCCGCTCATTAGTGCAGCGTAATGAAGCGTTTTCGGTACCGACCAGACTTCAAAGGTTTCTGTTTTCTCTGCAGCAGCTGAGCTGCGAAGCCCAGAGCCCTGTGGGACTTGCACCAAGAACAGGTTCGTCCTCCTCTGCCCGACGCTGCACCGTCCCACACGGACCCAGCCCAGCACCAGCTGAGCAGCATCAGCCCATCAGCATCTCGGGGTCAATGACCCCATGGGGACCGCAGGACAGACGCTGCTGCAGACCCGACACGCGCTCTCGGGACGGGCAGGAGCACAGAGCAGGAGCACAGAGCAGGAGCACAGAGCAGGAGCACAGAGCAGGAGCACAGAGCAGGAGCACAGAGCAGGAGCCGCTCCTCTGCCCCTGCTGCCGCAGCTGCAGCAACACCGCCCTGTTCTCCACCCTCCCTCCGGGGAGCAGAGGCGCTAAACCCGAGGTACCCAGGGAGTCCGACCCTGGAACAAGGGTTCAGGTGACACCGGGTCCCACAGCGCCCTGCAGCGCCCAGAGACGAGCTCTGAACTCCTCAACAACCAGGAACGGGGTCACCAGCAGCATTTGCAGAGAAACCCAGCTGCCCGTGGCTGAGCTGCAGGGGCAGGAGCCGGGAGACCCCCGACCCGTTCCACAGCCTCGGTTGTGCAAAAAAAATCAACTGTTCCTTAGAGAACAACAGTAACAAAGACGAGAGCACAGAGCCCCAGCGCGGGGAGCACTTACCGGTGGTGCTGGGGGCTGCAGGCTACGGGGCAGCCATAGGGCAGAGCCCTTCTCCTGCCCCACATTTAAAGGGGCTGGCCGGCCCCCTGCCCAGCACAGGCTCCCCGGGGTGGGGCCTCGGGGCTGTGTCCGCAGGGCCAGGGGTCCCGGGGCAGGGTGCTGCCTTTGGGGGCCACGGTGCTGCCTTTGGGGGCCACGGCACCCTGGGGTGCACCCGGTTCGGGATCCACAGGAGACACCCCCTGCCGGCTGGGGAGTTTTCAGGGGGTTTGGGGAAATCACAGTTGAATTTCAAATTGTCGGGGGCTTTTCTGGGCTGGGTGCAAGAGGTAGGCAGAAAATTACCGAGATAATACCCTTAATTTCCTGCAAATGTTCCCTTGCACGACTGCCACTCCAATAGTCCTTAAATACATCTTAGGGGAACATCTGATGCCACATAATACAGGATAATGAGGGAAGTCATCTCCTCCCGCCCCGTGTTCCAGGCTGGTGACTGCTCCAGCTGCTGAACCCGGCTGAACCCCTCCTGGCAGCGTCCGCAACCGCGCAGGGAAGTTCGAGGTGAAACGAGCAGATCGTGGTTCCCCGGGCGGCTGCTTCGCCAGCTGGGCTCAGCCAGCCCAGAGGAGCAGCGGCTGCGCCCGGCGGGTCCGGCAGCCCCTGAGCATCCGTGTGAGGTGCTGGGGACAGGGGTTCCCCAGCCCCGTGCCCATCCCAAATGCACCCAGCCCGGCTCCCTGTTCCCCCAGCCCCGTGCCCATCCCAAATGCACCCAGCCCGGCTCCCTGTTCCCCCAGCCCCGTGCCCATCCCAAATGCACCCAGCCCGGCTCCCTGGGTCACTCCTGCGCGGGCGGAGGCTGAGGAGGAGGCTGGTGGGAGGAAGGCAGGGCCGGCCTGCGCTGGCTCAGGGAGCAGCACATTCCTCTGCTGAGAGGTTTTGCAGATGGAGGGCGAGCAGGGGCTGGTGTGGAGCCCGCGGCATCACCCGGGGCTCCGGCTGCCCATCCCACCCGTGGGCGAGCGAAGGCGTCCCCGCAGCCCCGTCCCCGCTGCGCTCTGCCGTGCCCGCACCGCGCAGCCGTGTGTGCCAGGAGTCGCTCTGTGTCTTTTCCTCCGGTGTTTTTGATTTAGAAAGATCTGGAAGCTGGGCCGTGCTCTTCCCTGGGTTTCCCGCGCTGACCCCAGCTGCACAGCTGAGCCACCAGCTTTGGAGTTCAGCCTGAGAGTGAGCGCAAAGGGTGAGCAAACCCTGAACACAGAGTGAGCGCAAAGGGTGAGCAAACCCTGAACACAGAGTGAGCGCAAAGGGTGAGCAAACCCTGAACACAGAGTGAGCGCAAAGGGTGAGCAAACCCTGAACACAGAGTGAGCGCAAAGGGTGAGCAAACCCTGAACACAGAGTGAGCGCAAAGGGTGAGCAAACCCTGAACACCCTGAGCACACAGTGTGAGCAGGCACTGAACACCCTGAGAACAAACTCTGAGCAAGCCCTGAATATTCTGGGAGTGAGCACACGGTGTGAGCAAACCCTGCACACCCTGAGCAAGCACAGAGTGAGCAAACCCTGCACACAGAATGAGCACAAAGTGAGAACAAACCTGCCCCTGTTGTGGGCGAGCAGGCGCTGGAGCCAGGTGGAGGTGGGTGAACCCAGGGAGCTTTGGGCCACTGGCGCAGCTCTGCACAAACCCATTTGCGACCAAAAACCCCTGCACACCCCCAGCCGCTTCCACCCTGGCACCTTCCCGCACCCCTTTACCCACAGGCACAAGAAGGGGAGAGTCAGCAGTTTTTGCTACATGACCCCCCGCGTGCGCAGAGGAAACGACCCCGGCAGAGCCCCAGTGAATTACTGGATTCTGTTCTGCAGAGCCGGGCGAATTAACCACCGCAGAGCTCCAGGGCCGTGTGTGCCTTGGCGTGGGGAGAGCTTTTCCAGCCGCGCTGGTGCCAAACACCCCTCGGGCTCCCCTCGGCTGGGACAGCCGGCTCCGCCGCCGCTTCATCCTCCCCCGGCACCCCCCGCGTGGCCGATCCCGGCCCAGAGCCGGGCTGTACGGCACCGTGTCTGCCGCGTCCCACCGGCGCACGCCGTGCCGGCGTGGGGGCAGCGGACTGCCCGGACACGGGGGTTCTGCTGGATGCTGGTTGGAAACACCCCCCATGCCACTGGTCTTTGCGTCAGCCTCTTCCGCAGAGCGCCACGGGGAAAGATGCACGCTCAGCACTTTCATAGCAGATTAATATTCAGGGGGAAAAGCACTGATTTAGTGAGGCCCAAGCACAACAAAGGCTGAGATTTATAGCCTCCTGTGTTGGAGCGTTGCATTCCGAGCAGGCTTTCTGCCCCGTTGTACGTTCGTAGCAAAGGAGAGGGAGGTTTACACCAGCCCCGAGTCATGGAGAACGAGGGCTCCGTGGCCAAACCGTGCAGGATGGAGCCCCGGCTGTGGCGTGGGGCTGCTGGGGGTGCGGGTCCCCTGCCTGCCCCACCAGGCTGGGACACGGACCCCGGGTGCTGTCCCCGCGTCACCTGGTGCCCAGGACCCCCCACGGATGGGGCGTGGGGGGCAAAGGGGCATCCGCTCCTGCAGCTGCGCACATCTGGCTGCATCTGCCCCGCTGACAGCGGCCCCTGGCCAGGCTGTGGGTGGCCGGGGGGCTGGAGCCAGACCCCTGGGCCCCGCTGACCCCACGTCGAGGTGGAACCGCGGGGAAGGGTCTTGGTGCGGCTGGCGGGCGGACAAAGCCCAGCTCAGGCTGAGCGGAGCAGCCAGGCCTGGGCCGGGGCCAGGGGATCGGCTCGGAGCTGCACAGCGCAGGCTTTAAAAGGAGAGAAAGAGGCAGGCGAGGAGGGGAGCAGACAAAGGGTGTTGTGAGAGCCAAACACGCAGCCCTGGCCCCAGCGCTTGGCAGCCACCGATGCCCAGTGTTCCCCGCCACCCCCTCGGGGTCCCTGTGATCTCCTGTTGCTTTGGGGCCGTTTCCCAAGGGTCCCCATCACACCCATCCCTGCAGTCCTCCGGGGCTGCGGCTGGGTGACAGGCAGCGCGGTGCCCCCAGAGCTCTGCGTGGTATCTCCAGGGCTGTGTGGTGTCCCCAGAGCTCTGCGTGGTGTCCCCAGAGCTCTGCGTGGTGTCCCCAGGACTTTACGTGGTGTCCCCAGAGCTCTGCGTGGTGTTCCCAGGGCTCTGCGCGGTGTCCCCAGAGCTCTGCGTGGTGTCCCCAGGACTTTACGTGGTGTCCCCAGAGCTCTGCGTGGTGTCCCCAGGGCTCTGCGCGGTGTCCCCAGGGCTCTGCGTGGTGTCCCCAGGGCTCTGCGTGGTGTCCCCAGGACTTTATGTGGTGTCCCCAGAGCTCTGCGCGGTGTCCCCAGGACTCTGTGTGGTGTTCCCGGGGCTCTGCGTGGTGTCCCCAGGACTCTGCGTGGTGTCCCCAGAGCTCTGTGTGGTGTCCCCAGGTCTGCAGGAGCCACCGGCCAAGCCCCCAGGTCCCCAGGGGATGCTCAGGGGACCCCCAGCCCTGGGTGCCCGTCCCTCCCCCGTGCATTAGCAGCACTGCTGGAGCTGCTCTGCTTATTATCATATTTAATTGCCCTCCTGGTAACCCCAGGAAATGAGCAGGAGCCGCGGGAGCCGCGGTTGCTGGTGATGTAGACATGGGCTCCATCCACGGCCAAGTCGGCCCCGGGGAGCGCGGTGATTTACGGAGCCCCCAGCCCCCCTCCCCCCGCCCGGGCTGCCAGTTTAATCCAGGACTGTGAATTCAACATCAATCACTTGATTAAAAGCTCTACTTAATTTAGGAGGGGGGAGCGGGGGGCAGAGCACAGCTGATCGATTTAATTTACACAGGGAAACGGCAGCAAGCAGATGCTTTCAAAAGGGCCGGTGAGGCCAGCGATGGCGCAGCCGCTTCACCGGAACCCGTTCAGGGCTGGGGAAGGGGCCGGCGGGAAGGGACCCACCCGGCGACGCTTCCGACACCGTCACAGCCACACACGCCTTGTTTTGGTGGCTCGGATGAGCCTCAGCGCCCCGACCCCTTGCGGCCCCTTCCCCACCAGCCCAGAGCATCTTCCCCCGCTCAGGAACGGAGTCGTGGATAAAGTCTTTAATAATTACAAGAATTCCAGATTCAGTACAGAAGAGTTTACAACAAATAATATTTCTCCATACAAAGGCAAAATAAACTTTTCAAGTAACAGCGTCTGGCTCTGGAGTCTCAACACCAGCGACGAGGAGGGACAGGGACACACGCGTCCCCGCGCTGTCCCCAGCCAGGGACGCGCCCCGTCCTCCCCGGCACGGCAAACCGGGCACCGGTAAGGCACTGGTGGCATGGCCCGTGTCCCCCGCGGGCACCGAGCTGGGTTAAGGTGTTGGTGACACGTGGCACTGCTCCGGTGTCCCGGGGACCACTGCGACCCCCAAGCCCCCGTTCCTCCCCACGGGACCCCCGGGCACCCCCAGCACCGGCACTGCCCAAACCGCGGGGGCACCGACGCGGTGCCCGGCCCCGAGCGCGGGGGACGTGGGGCCATGGCGAGGCCAGGCACGGCACGACAACGCATTCCCAAAAGGCATCGACACGTTATTATTACTGTTTAATACAACCCCATATAAAACTGAAGCAGCAGCAGCAATTCTTACCGAGGGACCTACACTGAAATAGGTTTAGAACATAATTTAAAAAAATAAAAACAGCAAAAGTAGCAAAATATATGGACTTTTTTTTTTTTTGTAGCAACTGATATCTACCAGCCACTAGTACCTCACTACCCACCGGTATAGCTCTGGTAACAACCCTTTTAAAAAGACATGTAAATATATATTCATATTTATACATATTTTAGCTATGTACACAGGAATCTGTTCCGAGCGCTGCTGTGTCCGGCCGCCCCCGGCAGTGCCGGGAAACGCACGCGGCACGGATCCCGCCCCCCGGTACCGGCGCTGGGTCGGCACAGCCCGCGGGTGCCGGTGCTGCCGAGCTGCGGGACCAGCCCTGGGGCAGCTGGGGCCGTGCCGGCGGGTTCCCAGCACAACGGTGGGGTTCCCAGCACACCAGTGGGATCCCCGGCACACCAAGGGGATCCCCGGCACACCCCTGGCTCACGTGGCCGCAGAACCTGGCGCTGGTCTTGGCTTAGCGAGTTCTCCAAGGCGCAGCTAAGCCCAGCTAAGCCCGGCTCTCCGTGCCCTGCCAGGACCCACCATCCCGGGCTGGGTGGCCGGTGCCTGGGTGCTGCCCACCGGGGAGGATTTTGGCGTAACCAAGTGGAAACAGTCAAGCACAGAGTTCATGGAAAATTGCGTTAAAAACAATAAAGTAAAAGGAAACGCCAAAACCCATCAGGACAAAAGCTTCGGGCTGCAGGGAGCGGGCGATGGAGGCTGCAGGGAGCGGACGGAGGCGGCAGGAGCACGAGGGGTGGGTGGGTTTGGTTACGGGAGATGCTGCGGTTTGTCTCTGAACCTGTCCTGTAAGGGCTGAGCACGGCAGCCCGCGGGCACGGCTCGGCACAGCACGGCTCGGCTTGGCACGGC
This sequence comes from Patagioenas fasciata, assembly GCF_037038585.1. NCBI lineage: Eukaryota > Metazoa > Chordata > Aves > Columbiformes > Columbidae > Patagioenas > Patagioenas fasciata. Next base: position 7,088,527 of record NC_092545.1, read on the forward strand.
ACGGCTCGGCACGGCACGGCTCGGCACGGCACGGCACGGCAGTCCTTGGTGGCAGGGCCACCCTCAGTGTCGCTTCAGGCCGCCGTTGGTGTGCTGGGGGGGCAGCTTGGGAAGGCACGGCTCGTCCGGGAGGGGGTCATGGGAGAACACAGAGTCCTCGCCCGAGGAGCAGGTGGAGCTGCGCGTGGCCGGGAAGCCGGGGGAATACTGGTCCAGTGGCACCGAGAGGTCCAGGTACTCCTGGGGGGCACACAGAGGGCTCGGGAGGGGACACCCCGGAGGGGCCATCCCAGCAGGGCTCGGGGGCCGCGGGCTGGCGCCGTGTCTCTCCTACCTGGTTGGAGGTCATGGCCACGATCCTGTCCAGGTCCTCCACCAGCTGCTTGAAGGTGGGTCTCTGCGAGGGGACGGCGTGCCAGCAGTCCCGCATCATCATGTACCTGGGGGCACAGGGGGCGAGGGCTGAGCCCGCGGCCAGCAAAGGTGCTGGAGGTGATATTGCATTTTTATATGCTACTTATATTTATATATTTGTATGTGTAGGTATTTATATATTTACGTGTTTATATATTTATATTTACAGGTATTTATATATTTACATTCATCTATATTTACATGCTATTGCATATTTAGGGCTAATCCCACGTGGCAAGGAGGGAGTCCCCGCCTGCCCATCCACCAGGGCACGTGGGGCAGTTTGGGATGCACGGGGAGCTGAGCCAGGGTCACCCCGGGATTCACCCCACTGGGAAATACCAGAGGGAGGCGTCAATTATCACAAACGGGCTGAGCTGATGTTTTTGCAGGGAACTGCTGGAACATCTGCCTGTGCACGCGGGGCGGCGCCGGTGTCCCCCCCCCGTCCCTGTCCCCGTCCCCTGCGGCGCTCACAGCTCGTTGGTGCAGTTGCTGGGCTTGTCCATCCTGTGCCCCTCCTTGAGCAGCTTGAAGAGCTCCTCGACGGGCACGCCGGGGTAGGGCGAGCCGCCCAGCGTGAAGATCTCCCAGAGCAGCACGCCGAAGGACCACCTGCCGGGAACGGGACCCCCGGCTGACACCGCGTGGGTGACAGCCCCTCCGCAAAGCTCCGCGTACCCGCAGGAGGGACGAGCGCTGACGGCCGGCGCACAAAGCCAAACGAGTCCCACCACCAAATACAATCGTGATTCAAAACACAGGGTGTTTCAAAAAGACGGACCCAACGTGTTACAATCACACAAAAATTTACAAACAGTTTAAAAAGTTATCAAGTTTTCGTAGCATTTTTATGAACGCTCTGTGCTCCCTCCCCCTGCTGCGTGCACCAGAAGAGTTTTACTCATGGGCGGTTCGTGGCTGCAGAGATACAGTGATTTCAAATGGGGTACATCTCTGAAACATCCTGTATTCTGTCTGCTGGCGCTAATTGTATTTTCATTTAATTAAGACGGATCACAGCTGGTGCACTTTGCCGCGGTGCGCATCGTGTTCACCGGCGGTGCTGGGGGTGCAGCGGGCGCTGGGGGTGCAGCGGGATGGGAGGGCAGCGGGCGCTGGGGGGGCAGCGGGATGGGAGGGCAGCGGGCGCTGGGGGGGCAGCGGGATGGGAGGGCAGCGGGCGCTGGGGGGGCAGCGGGATGGGAGGGCAGCGGGCGCTGGGGGGGCAGCGGGATGGGAGGGCAGCGGGCGCTGGGGGGGCAGCGGGATGGGAGGGCAGCGGGCGCTGGGGGGGCAGCGGGATGGGAGGGCAGCGGGTGCTGGGGGGGCAGCGGGATGGGAGGGCAGCGGGCACTGGGGGGGCAGCGGGATGGGAGGGCAGCGGGCGCTGGGGGGGCAGCGGGATGGGAGGGCAGCGGGCGCTGGGGGGGCAGCGGGATGGGAGGGCAGCGGGTGCTGGGGGGCAGCTGAAAGGGACAAGTGAGGGTCCCCCCACCCCAGCCCATTGCTGTGAAGCCGGGCAGGGAGCAGACGTCCCATGGCTGCTACTTACACGTCGCTCTGGTGGGTGTAGATTCGGTCGAAGAGCGCCTCGGGGGCCATCCACTTCACCGGCAGGCGGCCCTGGGACACCAGAAAGCCCCACGTTGGCTGTGTCACCGCGCTGGGACATCCCCGGCACGGCAAGCACCGCTGCCATCGCCCACCACTCACGTTTGTCGTCTTCTTGTAGTAATCGATGTGGTGGATGTCGCGGGCCAGCCCGAAGTCAGCGATCTTCATGACGTTGTCCTCGGTCACCAGCACGTTCCTGGCCGCCAGGTCCCTGTGGATGCACTGACCGAGCGCGGGGCCGTCAGGTGGTCCCCAAGCCCCCCGATGAGCTGGGCTGGGAGCGCTGGGTGCACCCCCCGCTCCGAGAGCCCCTCACCTTCTTGGAGGCCAGGTACTCCATGCCGCGGGCCACCTGGTACGCGCAGGACACCAGGTCCTTGAAGGAGAGCTGCTCCTCGGGGGCGCGGGCGGGGTTGTAGCAGTACTCCATGCCCGGGGGCCGCCGCGCCTGCAGGTACTCCCGCAGGTTGCCCTTGCTGGCGTACTCCACGATGACATAGAGGGGACCTGTGGGACGGCGGGTGAGCGGCCAGACCCCGGCACGGGGGTCCCGTCCCCCCGGGTACAGCGTCAGCCCCCCCGGCCCGCACATCCTCACCGTCCTGCGTGCAGGCACCCAGCAGGTTGATGATGTTCTTGTGCTTCCCAATCATCTTCATCATCTCCATCTCGGAGATGAGGTCAGACAAGTCCTTCTCCGTGGCGTCGGCTAAAACGGGGGGTAGGCGGAGGTCGGGGGGGCAGGCTGGGTCCCCCCGTGTCACACGCCCAGCCAGGGCTGCGGCATTGCACCGGGACCCCCATTCTCACCACCACTTACACTTGAGCATCTTCACCGCCACCTTGGTGACGCGGTTGGGCTTGTCCTTGTCGAGGCCGATGGCTTCTGCCAGCACCACCTGCCCGAAGCAGCCTTCGCCCAGTGGCTTGCCCAGGATCAGCCTGGGGGACAGACCAGACCGTGAGGGGACAGACCAGACCGTGAGGGGTCAGGTCCCTCGGCAGCGCCGCTGTCCCCACCAGCTCCCACCCGCGTCCCCAGGGCCGGGACGTCACCTGTCACGGGGCAGCTCCCAGCGCGGGTCCTCGGGCAGCTCGTACTCGGAGACACCGGCCAGCATGGGGGTGCCGCTGGAGGAGAGGCGCGAGGGCCGCACCAGCATCACGCCCGAGTTCATGGAGGAGCTGGAGTCGGCCGAGACCTGCGGGGGCCGGGGGGGACCGTGGGTTACCTTCACGCAGCGTGGGGGGCGGTGCTGTCCTGCGCAGAGATGCTGACCAGGAGCCTTTGCACCCCAACCCTGCCTGCATCCCCCTGCCTGCATCCCCCTGCCTGCATCCCCCCTGCCTGCATCCCCCCTGCCTGCATCCCCCCTGCCTGCATCCCCTGCCTGCATTCCCTGCCTGCATCCCCCCTGCCTGCATCCCCCCTGCCTGCATCCCCCTGACTGCATCCCCCCTGCCTGCATCCCCCTGCCTGCATCCCCCCTGCCTGCATCCCCCTGCCTGCATCCCCCTGCCTGCATCCCCCCTGCCTGCATCCCCCTTGCCTGCATCCCCCCTGCCTGCATCCCCCTGCCTGCATCCCCCCTGCCTGCATCCCCCCTGCCTGCATCCCCCTGCCTGCATCCCCCCTGCCTGCATCCCCCTTGCCTGCATCCCCCTGCCTGCATCCCCCTGCCTGCATCCCCCCTGCCTGCATCCCCGCCGCCTGCATCCCCGCCGCCTGCATCCCCCCTGCCTGCATCCCCCCCGCCTGCATCCCCCCGCCTGCATCCCCCTGCCTGCATCCCCCCGCCTGCATCCCCCTGCCTGCATCCCCCCTGCCTGCATCCCCCTGCCTGCATTCCCTGCCTGCATCCCCCCCGCCTGCATCCCCCTGCCCGCAGGCGTGGGGCCCCATTGGCGCTGCTTCCATGCTGGACCCAGATGAAGTAATTTTTAATTAATTTCTGGCATGCTGATACCGCAAAAACCTACAGCCTGGAGTTCTCTGTCTCCTGGGTGTGTAACACACACTCTTCTGCTGGAACGTTAAACTGCTGTGAATCCTTCCTGGTCCCCAGCGCCCCGCTGAGCCCCGCGGGGGGCGGAGGGGCTGTGCAGCCCCCCGGCTCGTTGCACTGCCAGGCAGGGCAGAGCCCATCGGAACCCACTGACGGTCCCCACTGGCTGGGGAGGGTGGCACATACAGCAGGAGGAGATGGTCCCAAGGTCTCCCTCCATCATCCTCATTCTGAAACCTCCCCCCAGCAAGGGCAGGTCCCCCGGGAGGGGCAGTAGGTGCAAACGAACCCCCTCTCTACTTTCTGTTACCTGTCTGCGCAGGGGGATGCTCTTGGCCAGCTTGTGCACGGCCAGCTGGCTGTTGAAGTCCGTCTTCTTGGTGGTGCTCTTCATCTTGTAGATGATGACGGTCACGACCATGCAGGAGATGAGGAAGGCCCCGGTGCAGTAGATGATGATCTCCAGGTAGAGGGGGGACGTCATCATGGCTGGGGTGTCCTCGATAGCTGGGTCAGCGCGAACAGGGCGTCAGCACCCGCGAGCCCCTGGCGCTGGGGAGCGGAGCTGGGGAGCTGGGGCTGCTCCCCATGCTGGGCGGGGACACGTTCTGCAGCGCCGGGGACCTCAGTGCAGTGTGTGGCAGGGACTGGGGGGGTTGAGCACCCACCCCCGTGGGGAAGGCGTGTGGCACCCCCAGCTCCTTGCCCCGCGGCTGGGCGACGTCTCTGCCGCATCCCGGGGACGTGCCCAGGGCGGGATGGAGCTCTGGGCTGGGGAGGGGCCAACTGGGGAAGGTGTGAAGTGGGGGGACAGTGGCCATGTCACAGAGCTCTCAGGATGCTCCTGCGTCACTGCCAGGGATGGGGCACCACGGGCACCCCTGGGCAATGGGTCCCCTGCCTGCTGCAGGTCCCCTGGGGTCCGGGGGTCACCCTGTGCCTGGAGGGGTGGAAGGGCTGCGCAGCGGTGCCCGGGCGCTACCGATAACGACTGTCGGAGCTCGGGCAGCGCAGGCAGAAGCAGCGCCAGCAGCAGCGGGACCCCCGGGCTGGCGGGGAGGAGGGTCCCGTCCCCCCTGCCGTGGGACAGACCCCGCTTTGGTGGCCGCTGGTGGCAGAGGAGGTGGCAGTGCCGCGAATGGCGCAGAGCAGCTGCATCCACATGGCGTGGTGCAGCGCGGCTGCAAACCGCGGTGAATCTGTCGGGGTGGGAGCTGCCGTTGCACCCCAGCAGCACCCCCAACCCGGCCCCCCCAAAGAACAGAGCCCCAGACAGAGCTGTAAGAGGGAGTCCGAGCTTTGTCCCACCTCCGAGCACACCTGGCTGGCAAAGCACCGCCTGATAACGGGGAGAGTTTTTGGCTGAAAAGCCACCACCACACAGCGCCCCAAAAACTTCCCTGGTGGAGTTATCAGGCTGGGGTCCGCACGGCATTGATGCCCGGGGGGCAGCATCAATGGGGACAGGGACAGCGGCCCTGCAGCGCAGCAGAAGCGACACACAGCCCTGGTTAAACACCCTGAGTATGCATCGTCTGGGCCAGGGAGAGAGCGGCGGACAGACCCCAATCGGGGGCGAGGGGGACACAGCGGGGGCCACGCACCCCGTCCCACGGCCACGGGGGAGACGCTCTCTCCCGGCCCGCGATGCATACGCCGGAAAGGAGGGAGGAAAGGAAGAGGAGTATATACCTTCGAGAACTGTCAACCATGCAGAGTGATGGGAGATCCCAATAGAATTACCCGCCAAACATGTATACTCCCCAGCATCCTCAAATGAGACATTCCTTAAGTGAAGGACTTCCATTTCTTTGTCTGTCGTGTTAACGCCAGCCGTCTAGAGGGAAAAATGGAAGCAAAAACGGAGAAGCAAACGACATGAGACCTTTGGGAAGGAGTCCAGAGAGGAGGGAGAGCCCTGGGGAGCAGACAGAGACCGCTGCAGACCTGCTACGAGACCCCCGGGATGACCACTCATCCCGGCCGACCTACGGACACGCTGGTTAAAAACCCTTCACCAAACTGAGCGTCCTGCCCATCGGAACATGCTGGCCATGGGCTGCATGGAGAAACCAGCCCCAGGCAGAGCCGGCCGGCTGCTGGAGACACGAGGACGGGACAGGAGGGCAGCACAGACGGGGACACGCACAGGGGACACACCGGGACACACACACAGCACAAAACCAGCCGGCCCTGCTGAGTGTTTTTCCATGGCTTGTGGCACCAGAAACAGCAGAAACCAGAGAGCCCAGAGGTTTGTTTTCCGCCGCCGGGGAGCGACGGTGCGAGGAAACACCGCGGCGGGCGTCCTTCCCATTACCTGTGGCCAGGGGCCTGGTGACAGTGAGCCACGCAGACTGGTTGGCCTCGCCAATATAATTGGAAACCTTACAAACATACTCCCCGCTCTCCGCCTCTGTCACATTATACAGGGTCAGCACCTCCGCATCAGAGCTATTAATCCCCGAGTGCTGGAACAGACCAACAACATGGAGTCACACGGAGGCGGCTGCCAACGGCAGCGCCCGGAGCACCGGCAGTGCCGGAGCATCGGCATCGGCCCCGCCGGCGCGGGGGTGCTCCCTGGCACCCGGGGTCACCGGAGGAGGGGGCAGCCGTAAGGCTGTAATGCTGCTCCCCATGCACCCGGGGGTCAGGGGCACAGCTGGGGACGTCCACGCACCCCGGGGGGTGGGGACATGGCTGGGGACGTCCATGCACCCCTGGGCTTGGGGACACAGCTGGGGACACCCACGCACCCCCAGGGGCTCGCATGCAGCCCGTTTGCTCGCTGCGAGCAGGGAGAGCTGCTCCCGCCGGGACAGATCGGGGGCTCAGCCCCACATCTCCAGCGCCGTGCTCGCCCCAGCCCCACGGCGGGTGCCTTTGGGGACTCAGAGGGATGGGTGCCCGTGTGCAGCCGGGGGTCGGGCAGCCCCTGCGCTCTCCCCCCTGCTCCCCGGAGCTCCCCGGTGGTACCTTCAGGATCTGCACGTAGGGCAGGTTGTCGGGGCCGATCTTGCTGCCGTTCACCTCAATGTGCTTCAGCCACTGGATGTGGGGCTGGGGGTCACTGTACACCTTGCAGACGAACTCCACGTTGCTGCCCAGGGCCACCGTCTTGTTGGCCGGCAGCCCCGCCTGCAGGATGGGCCGGTGCGGGGACCGCTCTGCGGGACGGGGACACGGGGACGTTACGGGGTGCACCCTGGCTGGGGTGGGCACTGATGCGTCCAGTGTCCCCTTCCCCAGGGACCCCCCGCAGTGGGGCGAGAGCAGCCAGGAGGAGCTGGCGACAGGGACAGGTGAGGTCCCAGGGCAGGGACAGGGACGGCAGTACCTATGGCAGGGGTCAGAGGTCAAACAAACCTAACGAGGGCCGGGGCCGTTAACAAAGCGGCTGCCACCGCGGTGAGTCAGCATTAACAAACCCCTTTGTTCCCCTCCCTGACTGTTCCCTTCAGTTTGCTCAGTGTAATCAAATTAAATCACATTTTTAATGGTTCATTTACTGGCATTTAGAGCAGCTCCACATGTGGAACTGCTCAGACCAGCCTTCCCAGCTGGGAATTATGGCTAATAAGGCGATTAGAAAAAGTTTCTGTCTGGTCTATGAAATTATGTCCACCACAATTAAAAATCCCCAGACGGGGTCAGGTGAACCTTCTGCCTCCGCCGCCCGGGACCGGCTGTGCCGCAGACTCCCGTCCCCGTCCCCGTCCCCACAGGGCACAGCACCCGCTGCTGCTGGGGAGGGTGGGGGACAGGGGGTGGCCCCCAGCTGCTCACCCACGACATCCAGCTGGTAGGTGTGGTTGATGCTCCCGTACTTGTTCTCCACGATGCAGGTGTAGTTACCCTTATCGGACGGCACCACCGAGTCCATGATGATGCTCCAGGTCGCGTAGCGGACCTGGGGACACGGGGACAACGACAGAGTCGGTCACATGTCAGAGCTGGCTCGGCCCCCGGCCCCCGCCGCAGAGCCAGGACATAAATCTCCCTTTGAGGTCACCTTTCCCCTCTCCTACGCAGGGGCTGTAATTGCTCCCAGCTGTCCCGGGACAGCCTCGCATGAGCCAACTGTGCCGAGAAGCAGATGTTGGGAGCCGAGCGTGATGGGCTGGCCCGGCTCGCAGGGACACCCCTGTGCGGCGGCCCCAGCGCGGAGGGAACAGACCGGCATTGTTCCATGGGGCCGGACCCGCGCTGCTCCGCACGGCCAGCGGGCGCCGTGCAGCCTGGGCGTCACACACCCAGGTGTTGTCCTCTGGCACAGGTCCTGGCGGCTCGGGGGGCTGCGAGTGCTCCCCAGGTCCCGTTTGGGCACAGGGACAACTTTCCTGCGCCCAGCTCTGCTCCTTCTGGTGAGAGCCCCCAACCCACTGCATTCCTCCCTCCCCGCTGGAAACTGGTTGTTTCCACAGCCCCACATTTCAGCCCCATTAGCTATCCAGGGCACGGCGCTGTCGCCGGCCGGGGAGCCGCGGTGCTGCCAGCTCCCTGGGATCCGGCGTCCCTGCCGGGACGTGCTGCCCGGAGCCAGGGCTGCAACGTGGCTGAGTTCCCGCTGCGCGTCCTGGCACCTGCTGGAGCCGGCGGCACGCAGGGCCACGGCCGGATGCCACTTGTGCAATAGTGGCGCTGGAGTGACCGAAGCCGCGTCCCCGCAGCACCGAGGGGCACAAACCCCGGGCAGGCTGCCGCCGCGCTCCAGGAAACCAGGGGAGATGAAGAGAGGGGACTATGGTGGTGACCTTGTGGGGTGACCCGGGGGTCCCCACCGGGGCTGCCCGCAGGGTGACAGCCCCTGGCTGCTGGAGGAGCGCAGCCCGCCCGCCCTCGGCTCGTGGGGGATTAGGCGAAGCCGCGAGGACAGGCTGGCCCCCTCTCCCCGGCACTGACACGACCCAGAACCAGGTCACCGCTGTTGTCACCGCCATGGGGCGATTTGGCAACGGGAATGGCGGAGGGGCCCATCTGCCGCCGCTGGGGGCTGCGCGGACAGGGGGCTCGGTGCCTCTTAATCTGCAGAGCCCCCTCCCCATCCTCCCCCTCCCCAGGCAAGCCCCCTGGCTCCGGCCCCCCGAGGGGCACCCAGCCGGATTGAGCATCTGCCGGCAGGGACGGGCGCTGCCCCTGGGGGCTGTGCCACCCCGGCCCCCCCGCCGCGGTACCTTGTAGCCCCCGATGCGGTGGTCAGGCTTGAACTCCTTGCCGTTCTTCAGCCAGCGCAGCGTGGGGTTGGGCGTCCCGCTCGACGGACACTTGAACTTCACCGTCTTGGCGGCGGGGACGGCGTGGAGCTTCTTCTCCATCTTCTCGGGATAGGTCCAGTACGGAGCGATGGCCTCTGTGGAGTGGGGGGGTCAGCATGGTGGTGGGGGCACCTGGCCAGACCCCCTAACCATGGAGGATTCCAGCGTTTTGCTCCAGGTTTAACCCCAGGGCGCCCCGGCAGGGCTGAGCGGGGATGCCCGAGGGTGCCTCCGGACACGGGTGTTCCTTTCTCCATCCCTGGGCGGTGCTGGGAAGCGTCCTCAGCTCCCCCTCGCCCCCCCAAAGCCAGGGCAGCGGGGACTGACCCATCCCACACGTACGGTTTGGCTTGGTGTTATCCGCCTCCTTCTCCTCTGACGAGGAGTCGTCTTCATCGTCATCATCCTCTGCGGAGGGGAGCGCGTCTGCAAGAGAAGAGACGGCCCAGCTGAACATTCGCGCACAGACCCCTCCCCAGCGGGACCGGCCGGGGACCGGAGCACCATGGGCTGGTGACAAGGGATGGAGAACAGTGGGTGACCAGGACAGCGCTGGTGGGGGGCGCGGGAACCACGGGTGACACCGCTGTGTGTGGACCCGGCACAGCCGGGCTGGCAGCGCCTGCATCCTGGTGTCACAGCCATGGACGTCGTGCAGCAGTTTGCCCCGTGGGTGATTCCTGTGTCCACGCACGGGTCCTGTCCCACGCCTGGTGCCACCAACCCCTCTGGGGCAGCAACCAAGCCCCCACGGACACAGAATCGCCCCACGCCTCCGCAGACACCGCGAGCACTCGTTCCTCTCCAGCCTCACGCTCCACCGCAGAGCTCAGCTTCCCTGGAGCCCCCACACCAACCGGCGACACCTGCGGCTGCTGCCCCCGCACCACGGCACGCAGGGACCCTGTGCCGCACCGGTGGCTCCTGGGGCACCCCAAATCTACCCGAACTCACCGGGCAGGCGCATGCATGGCCGGTGTGTGTGCTGGCGAGCGCGCCAAGGCGAGTGGGGGCTGCCGGCTCATCGCTCCGCAGCCCGGCCCCGGGGCTGCCCCTTCCCCGCGCCCGGGGCCGCTACGAACCTGAGACGTTGACGGAGAAGTAGGTGGTCTCGCTTCCCGAGGGGCTGTTGGTCATGCAGGCATAGAGCCCCGAGTCCTCGGGCACCGCGTCCCTGACCTCTACCTCCTCCCCGGTAATGCGCGTCCGGTTGTTCTCGGCCAGCTGGACGCCGTCGCGCACCCAGTTGATGCTCTGGACGTCATCCCTCAGCCGGCAGCGCAGCTGGAGGAGGTCGCCGGGGTGCGCCGAGTACGACTCCACTTCGATTTTTGCTTTGGGCAGAGCTGGAGGGGTTAGGAGAGAGAAGAAGAGAAGAAAAAGGAGAAAAGGAACAGAGACCGAAGGAAACCGCTGCTGTCGCGGCTCGGTGTTAATGAGGCACCATGCGCTGCTGGGGATGCTCCAGGAGCGGCTGCCCCGGGGCGGCTGCAGAGCGGGGGAGGCAGAGGCAGAGCTGCGAGCACCCCAAGCAGCACCAAGCACTTCACCCCGCGGCAGGACCCGGCCGGGGAGTTCAAAAGCACTCACACGCTGCCGCGCAGGGGCTTTGAAATGGGGGAGAAACGGGCAAATTGAGATTTCTCAGGCAGCAGCAGCTGTTTGGGCAGGAGCATCCCAAATCCCAAACCCCGCTCGGCTCTGCCGCTGCGCAGGGCTCCCGAGATCCCCAGCACCATCAGCCAGCGAAGCGGGCCAGGGTCCCCATGCCACCAGGACCCCTGCCCCGGTTAGAGCGCAGGGACAGGGGCAGGAGAGCCGGGGGCTGCGCCAGGACAGCGGGCAGGAGCGGGGTAACGGGGACAGGTCAGCCCAGGGCAGCTCCGGTGACACAGGTGGTGGCCGCGGCATCCCCTTCGCAGCCCCCTGGGCGGGGATTGCTGCAGTTGCTCCCCGATGCAACACTTGTGTGAGCAGCACAAAGGTCCTTTCTCTCCATCCCGCTGCTACATGAGCTGGTCTCTCTGGGTTGTGTGGACACGGCTCTGACCCCAAGAGCTCCAAGGGGGTGCACGAGCGGCTCTTGGTGCAGAGCTCGGGGTTTCAAACCATCCCTTTGAATTCCACGGCCCAAGGAAGGGCTGGGGCTGCTGCAGCTCCGCGGGTGGCAATGCAGGGCAGATGCAGCACGAGCATCATCTTGGGAACGAGCAGCACGGGCTGATGCATGTGGCTCCGGGTCCTGGGTGCTGCTGTGGACGCAGCTCTCAGGGCCAGAGCTGCTCGGTAGCGTCCCGGAAGGAATCGCCGCGGTTCCACGGCACCTCCGGCTGAGCCGGGAGTGGGAGCCAACGGTGCCGCGGGGGCACGGCCGACGCTCTCCACGGTGCAACTGCTCTGTGTCAGAGGATCCAGAACGGGGGCTGGAAAATCCCCACAAACCCTGCACAGGCAGCCCAGCAGAAACCGCCCAGAAACATCCAAACTTCAGCCAATCCCCGGCTCCAGGACCGAGGTGCTCAGAGCACACACAGCCCGCAGGCACCATACCCTGGCTGCGGGGACAGGAGCAGAGCCACAGCTCTCCCTCGGGACCCACACAGAACCCAGCAATTTGCAAAGCAGCAGCTAATTACAAACGCCTGCAGCATCCGAGTGCGCGCCGGAGGGGCCGTCTCACTGCAAACCAGCACGCGTTATCGCCCCCACCTCTCGGTGCCACCGAGCCGGGCAAGCGCAGCCTCGTCCCCAGCTCGTCCTTGCGCCTGCAAGGTCTGTGCCAGCACCGAACCCTCGGGCAAACAGCCCTGCCCGGGCCAGCGCAGGCAGGGGCACAGGCTGGCAGCGTGGGGACAGCGCTGTCACCACGGCGTCCTCCTCCCCGGACCCACCAGCAGCTCCCTGCTGCCAAAACCGAGAGCTCAGTGCTCCAGAAACTCCCATTTACAGCACCGTGATCTGCACTTTGCTTTCTGGTCGCTCCTTTTCGTGCTCACGAGAAGTTTCATGGGGAAAACAGCTACAAGCAGCTTGAGTTTCTCCTTTTTCTCTTGCTGAGCACTCACATAGAACAGCGTGGTGGGGCACAGTTCACTTTCCTTGGCTGCTAGAAGGGCAACAGCCATGGCTCCAGATCCATCCGTAAGACGTTATAAAGCCTTTTAACGTGGAAGGTGAAGAGTGGTGGGAGTCTCTTGGTGGCGGAAGGAAGGTCTTGCTCTCGCAATCCTGCTTTCCCCCTGCTTTCCTCCTGCAGGATGGGCACTTCCAGTCGCCCTGATTTGTGTTTCAAGTGATTGGTCACAGGCATCTTCAGAGGCACACAATGCAGCAGCCGTGCCCCGACGTCCCATCGCCGTCTGTCCGAACACCGCAGCACTGGGTAACACAACGTCCTCCTGTCCGTCCCGATTCCCTTCTCAAACAGAGCAAGGTCAGCGAGCGATAAACAGCCGCCGAAACCCAAACCAAGGCGAAACTCGGAGCCGCAGGCACAGCCGTATCTGCCCTTATCTCGCCGCCCCCTCGGCGCTCAGGTCTGTCCCTCCCCACGCACCGATAAGCTCGTTCCTTATCGAGCAGAACAACCTGCAGAAGGTGGCTGGAGCTGCCCACGAACGTCCCGACACCGCGGCGGTGCGAGAGCTCGCAGAGGTCACCTCCCCACCGAGCCTGTCCCAGGGCCACCACAGGAGAACCTGCCGTGCCGAAGCTCCTGCCAGCCCCTTGCTCTGCAAACGCCTCCCAGCTGGACCTGCAGCCTGAGGACGAGGTGGCCTGGGGGTAGAAAAGGCCTTTGGAGTGATGCTGAGGCTCAAGGATGCAGCGACGCAGGCTCAGCACCGCGCAGCCCCCGGGCAGCCCGTGCAAGTGCCACCGCCCCTCGGGCCATCGCCCCGCGGCCGCAGGGCCCTGAGCAGCCCGGGCAGGGGCCGGGGCCGCCGGCGTGTGGCCAGATTGCTTTTCAAAGGCAGCAGCCCCCTCCCCCCGGTCCGTGAGCCGGGGGCTGTTCTGCATTACAGCGTGACGGGACGCGCGGAGGCGTCGGAGCGACGGACGGGAGCGGGGAGGCAGAGGGCAGGGCAGGACCGTGCCCTCCGCTCACCCACAGCCCATCTCTGGCACTCGGGGACAAGGCGGAAAACGCGCCTTGGTGGGAACAGCCTGCAAACGGATTCACAGGCTAATGAGCATGTCCAGGTTCGCTCACCCTCGGGCGGGCTGGGACGGCGCTGCTGCGGGGCCGCCTGGCACACGGACCGCGCCGCGGCCCCCGGGACGGCTCTGCTGGCACCGCGCAGCCCGGCTCCCGCGGCAGCGGAGGCACCGAAACCCCCCTGGAAACGCAGCATCTGTAAAACCCGGGATGGCAGCCGGAGCAGCTGTGGTACCGAGGTACCCCACGTACGTTAACGAGGGTGAGCCCGTTTGATCGCTGGACTCCATCCGCCTCAAACGTCTCTTTCTTGTGTTCTGGTTCTCTGTAACCTAAGCCCCGGCACCAGGTGCAGCCCAGCCCCTCCGTGGAGCCGCCGCCCGGCGGCTGCGCCCATGGCGCGCAGAGCTCGCCCCGAGCAGCCACGTTAGCACAAGTTTAATCGGCCAGACAAACGCTTGGCTCTGCTCCCCGGGCCTTGCCTGCCCTGGCGCTGCACGGCCGGGCTCCGCATGCTCCTGGAGCCGCACAAAGGGGCGACCGGGGCGGGGGATCCCCCTGCCCAGCCGGGCTGTGGGGATGCTCACAGCCCCTCTGAGCGACACGGGGTGAAGGGAGGAGGAGAAGAGCAAAGGGAACAGCAGCAGCTCGCCCGCCGGGAGAAAGCAGCAAAACAGCCATGAGATCTGGCACTTCTGAACTATCTGCTGTTCCCTCTTCAACCCAAACTCCTCGGGCCAGGGAGGCAGCCCCGGTTTCCCGGTCTGGGTCCCGCAGGGCAGAGCCCGATGCCCCAGCCCTGCACGTCGCTCCTCGGCTTTCAAACCAGCCCAAAAAGTAGGTGCAGGCTGCAGCGGCCAGGGCAGCCCGCGCTGCTTTTATTACTTTGTTCCAGCTTTGAAATGGAACTGAAAGCAGAGCCGAGCGCCAGCCAGATGGAGAGTGTCACCAAGTGCATATAACTGTCACCGGCTTCCCCGGGCTGGCCCCACTGGGGACGGGGACGTGGGGCAGCAACCCCGGGGAGAGGAGCGGCACAGATTGACCTTCACCCCCCCGCACCTCCACGCCCCCCAGGTCTGTGCACACACACAGCGAGGGGCCCGGCGCGCAGCCCCCGAGCGCGGGGGCGGCGGGTGCGATGGCGGTGGCGATGGCAATAAAGCGGCCAACAAAGCGGCGCGGGGACAATGCGGGCGGGGGCGCGGGGCCGCGGCCACCGGTTGCCCTGGAGACCCCAGCGGGGCTTTCCGAAGGTATTTCCTGAAGAAAAAGCACACACATGCCCGGCAGCCCCACTAATCCCAACAGGAAGCGCTTACCGGGATGCGGGGATTGGCTTCTTTCTTATTTAAAAAGCTCCTGGCCCTGCTGGACCCCCCCAGCCCGGGGGGATGCCCCCAGCAGCATCCCTGCATCCCAGGGGATGCACAGCAGGGGGATGCCAGTGGTGTGAGGTACCGCTGGCTCCTTCCTGGGGGCTCAAGGCATCCCTGGCTCCTCCTGTCCCAGCCAGCCCGGGGGCAGCAGCTCCTCCCCACCCTCTGGTCCCAGTTGCTTCCTCGGGCAGGGAGGGGCGTTATTCGCTGCCCCGGGCACCCCCACCCTGCCCAGCCTGCACCTCAGATGAAGCAGCAGATCGCAGCCCCAGGTTCTGTCCAACGCTCCTGCCTGTGCTGCGAGGTCTGGGGAGCGAGGAGGCGGCAGCACCCGAGGGCACAGCAGCATCCCCGGGGCACGGCAGCACCCCGGGGCACGGCAGCTCCCCAGGGCACGGCAGCATCCCCGGGGCACGGCAGCACCCCGGGGCACGGCAGCACCCCGGGGCACGGCAGCATCCCCGGGCACGGCAGCATCCCCGGGCATGGCAGCACCCCCAGGGCACGGCAGCACCCCCAGGGCATGGCAGCACCCCGGGGCACGGCAGCATCCCCGGGGCACGGCAGCACCCCGGGGCACGGCAGCTCCCCAGGGCATGGCAGCGTCCCCAGGGCACGGCAGCACCCCAGGGCACGGCAGCGTCCCCAGGGCATGGCAGCGTCCCCAGGGCACGGCAGCGTCCCGCTCCCCCAAACCCGCTCTGCTCCCCCAAACCCGCTCCGCTCCCCCAAACCCGCTCTGCTCCCCAGGCAGCGATGGGCAGACCCTGAGCGCTGGAAATGCCTGAGCAGCAGCGAGGACAATAGCAGACAAGGAGAGAGGAAAACAAATCCCCTCGGCAATTTTCTGCAGGTTTCTATTTAACCTGAAGACAAAGAGCAGCTTTGTGAGGGAGGGCCACGGAGGTTGGTCATGGAAATTTTTTGGCTTTTCCCCTTAACTAGGGGTTTTTTACCACCTCCAAATTTAGGTAGCTATAAAACACAGTAAGTGCCCATTAATATTTTACTTGCTGCAGAACTTTCAGGAATGGGAGGGAGCCCCTGGCAAAGGCAGAGCGCCCAAGCCCCCTCCCCACGCCACGGGGAGCGGGTCGGCCATTGCAAACCACTCTGCGGCGAGGCCGGGGCCGCTGGCTGGGGGTTACTCGCTCCCTCGGGAGGGACCTTGGAGCCTCAGAACCGGGAGAAAACCGAAACCCCATGAACATCCCCAACAAAGCCCGGGAGAGCCGCTGCCTCCGCGGCAGAGGGACCCCAGCACGGGGATGCTCAGGAGCCGGTGGGGACGCAGGGGAAGGACAGCGAGCCCGGCCACGGGGACACAATGTCCCACGGCACAGGAGCTGTGTCCCCACGCACCCCGCGGGACCCCAGGGCTGGAGCCGGAGCCCGCGGCGGCCGGGGACGCGCACGGTGCCGGTGGCAGGGCCGCGGCTCTGGCCCCGCAGCGGCTCTTCCCATCCCGCGCGTCCTGCCGGGAACATTTTGTTCCCACCAGCCGGCCCCGGAGCCAAGGGACGGACTCTGCTCCAGCCGGGCTCCTGCTGTGGCACTAATTGGGCCGCCCTGGTGAGAACCGTGTCGGGAAATGTTTCCAGAGGTTATTGTTAGCCCTGGCATGAGGCTGGCGAGGACCCAGCTCCCTCCTCTCCAGCCTCTCCTCCTCCTCCTCCTCCGCCTGACGCTGCTCCCCAAACCCTCTGGGTGCTGCAGGGCACCCCAAACCCAACTTTCCTCAGCTCAGCCCTCAGCCTGCACACCCCGGCAGCTCTCCCAGCGCCACGGCGGGGCTGCCAGCGCCGCTCTGCTCTCCGGCAGCACCAGAGCCATCCCTGCCCAACTGCCGCCGGGAAACCTCTTCCAGGAAGAGCAATCTCCCGAGAAAAACATGTTTACTGCTGCCGAGCGCCTTATTTACAGAAGCGGGGAGCGAGCATGCCAGTGGAAAAGTCTTGGAGATGGCGCTTGTGCGCGACGCTCTGCCCGGGCTCCGCGCGGGAGCCGCCTGCTCCCCGGGCACCGCGCACGGCCCCGGCGCCCCGCGGGACGGACCCGCAAACCGGGACCCGCTGCTCACGCCAGCACGGAATGTTGCTGCTCCCTGGGGTGCCGCACAGCAGCCCACTGCACTGTGCCACTGCACAGCAGCCCACTGCACTGTGCCACTGCACAGCAGCCCACCGCACTGTGCCACTGCACAGCAGCCCACCGCACTGTGCCACTGCACAGCAGCCCACCGCACTGTGCCACTGCACAGCAGCCCACTGCACTGTGCCACTGCACAGCACCGCACCAGCAGCACCAGCAAGCGGCCTCTCAGGGTTTCGGTGGGAGGAAGAGGGAAGGGGGAACCAGCCTCAAAAAGCAAAGCAGTACCCCACAGCCCAGACATTCTTGGGTAATTAAAACCAAAAGGCAGAAAGTCAGAAGTCCCGTGCGGCGGTGCCTGCTCTGTTTATTCTCCGCCGCACCGAGGGGAAGGCCAAGGCTTTGAAACGCCAGAGCGACGCTTGGGCCGGGGCCGGCTGTCCCCAGCGCCAGGGCACCCGTGCGCTGCACCCCGGCAGAGCTGATCCCACGGGTGTTCCCCAGCGGGGAGCAAGGCCAGGGCACCCCCGGTCTGCACCCAAACCCTCGTCCCCAGGAGCAGCGCAGCCGCCAGCAGCGCTGGGACCGGCTCCGCACACATCTCAAGCTGCAGATTGTCACGGGGAAGCGAGTGCCATGTCACACACTGACCCCACTCCAGGGACACAGCCCCTGGGGCTTTGTAGCCTTCTCCGAGCCACAACATCAGGTTTTGCCACAATCTCCCACCAGGTTTAAACCGCCCACAGGTGACGCTGACGCCGTGCACAGGCTTTTTGTGCCCACGCAAATTGCTCTTAGCAGACAAGACGTGCCAGGCAGCCGGGTGACACCGTGCTGGCTGCCGGGGACGTGCCCGCGTCCCCACTGCAGCCCTCGCGCCAGCCTCTGCCTGTTCGCAGAGACGCCGTCCAGGTCACCACCAGGGAAACGCGAAGGACGCGGAGCCCCCGTTGGCCGCTCTTACCTTGTTCGGGCAGGGTGGGGGCCGGGCGGGCGGCGGCGAGCGCGGCTGTGACCAGCACAGCCCAAAGGATGAGGCACCGCCAGGTCAACATCCCACTGCTGCGGCTACTGCTCGGCGACTGGGCTCCGCAACTCCCACTCCATGGGGACCCCGGGCGGGCGCGGGGGGCGTCTCCGCCGGGCCGTCAGCCCCTCCGAGCTGCGAGGGAGGAAAGCAGAGTCAGGGCAGGACCGGCTGCACCCCCGCGTCCCCCGCCAGCCCCGCTGTCCCAGCACAGCCCCGCTGTCCCAGCGCGGCTCCGCGGGTGACGCTCCGGAGCATCCCGCCCCGACACCACGTCCCCAGCGCGGGGCAGGTCCCTGCAGAGCCCTCCGAGCCCGGAGCGACCCAGCGCTGCCGGGCAGGGTTGTGTTCTCCTGCGCTGATATGTCAAGAGTGAAACTGCTGGCGAAGCAGAATCGAGTGCAGAGAAATTTCCCAGAACGGTGGGAGACATTTTCCAACACCGTTATAAAGAACGGGAGATCTCTGCTCTCCCGCTTTCCTCTTCTTGCACCTACACTGTGCTGGAGGGTGGAACTCCATACAGACCAAACACTGCAAGAATCGGAAACAAAAACCTCCTTGGCCCCGGCTGGGTCATCATGCTATGGTGGCTCCCAGAAATTTCTTAGTTCTCTTTAACTCTGCTCGGATGACAACCAACCTCCCGCTCCTGAGGTTCTGCGGGACAGGAGATGCTCCCGGTGGGCTCCGAAGGGTCAGTTCTCCCCGCGTGAGCTGCCAGCCCGCACGGTGTTTGCAAACGCCCTCCTGCCCCGTCCCTTGCTCCCACAGCATCTTCTGCCCTGAGCGCCCCGGCAGCACCGGGACCCAGCCCGGACCCCCGGGTGCTCCAGGACCGACCCCAGACCCGTCTGTGGCAAATCCAGCCATCCCAACCTGACGTCATCCATGTCACCGTGCAAGCCTGGTAGAGCAGATCCTGCTGCAAACCCGGCTCCTTCCATTCCCTATAGGATCTATAGGGCACATGCAGCCACCTGCTATGGCAACGCCTTCCCGGAGCCGAAGGGGTTAGCCGGCGCCTTGGCCCCGCTCCCACGTGCGGCAGATCTCTTTCCACCAGCAGCTGTTTTCAGAGCGGCCATTCGGGGAGAAATCCCCGGTTTCCAGGGCCAGCGCCGCAGTTCGCTCCGGTCCCTGCCAGCTCTCACGCTGGGCTCTCCAGCTGCTCGTCCCCTCGGGTCCCCGGCCCCTTCCCGTGCCAGGGGACGCTGCGTGCGGGGAGGGATCAGAGCGGGCTCTGGCACGGGGAGACCCAGCGGAACCCGATGCCGGCTCAGGACACCCCCGGGATGTGCCCTCGTCCTCCTTCCCCCGCCTGTCCCTCCCTCCCGCCGCGCCGGGAGCGTGGAGCGCTGCCAAAACGCGTTCGAGGGGGACGCCGGAGCCAAAGGCGCCCTGGCCAACTGGTCCCAGCAGCGTGGATGCGAGCAGAGCCCCGCGCTCCACCCCCGCCACACATCTGCGCCTCGGCAGCAGCCTGGGACGCGGGTCCTGACACCGGCCGTCACTAATTGTCCCCCTGGGCTTCACCGAAGAGCTCGCCAGCGAGATCCCTGCCCAGCTCATTGCACAACCCCGGCACGGCCGCGCCGCTCCGGCCAAGGCGATGTTGG
Source organism: Patagioenas fasciata (assembly GCF_037038585.1). Classification (NCBI taxonomy): domain Eukaryota; kingdom Metazoa; phylum Chordata; class Aves; order Columbiformes; family Columbidae; genus Patagioenas; species Patagioenas fasciata. The sequence continues at coordinate 7,108,097 of NC_092545.1, forward strand.
CCCCGCACCGGAGCAGCGGAAGGACCAGGGTGTGGACGATGATGCCGTCCCCAAACCCTCCTCCAGGCTCCGGCTGAGCACCCTGGGCTGCAGCTGGGCCCCCGCGCCCCGCAGCCCTTGCCGAGCACCCTGAGCTCACCCCGATCCTCTCCCGAGCGACTCCTGCTCCCCAAAGCCCCGCGCCGAGCCGTTCCCAACCCGCCGCGTGAACAACCACGTCCTTTTGCCGTCAGATATCTGTCTAAAGTATGTGCTGTTGAAAACTGTGAGTAATAATTGCAGTGAGTAATAAGCTGCTACTCATCCTCCCCACGCACTCAGTCCATTGGAGCTCCGGCCGCCGCCTGTCCCGTCCCAGGGAGGGAGCAGGACCCTTCGTTCCCCCTGCCCAAATCGCCGGTTCTTCCCCCAGGATGGGCTGAGCAACCCCCAAGGGCTCCAGTTTAATACCGGGTGAGCTCAGATGCCCCCAAACAGCCTCTGCAGCCCAAGGAAACACACCCGGAATGCAGGCTCGGGCGCTTCAGCCGCCTCCTCCCTGCCCCAATTGCCCAGCTCTGCCCAGCGCAGGAGCATTTGGGACCCGAATGTTGACACAAGCGGCCGGGCAGGGAAAAGCAGCGCCCGGCAAACACCGGCGTTATCTCCCAGTGCCAGCGCTCCCAGGCGCCAGGCAGCGCTTTCAAACAGTTATTGAATGTTATCGATTTATCGGGGTTTGGAAGGGGAGGTGGAATTCTCCTTGGGGAAAAAAAAAGCCTTCAGTATTTCTGGAAATTATTTTCTGTCTCTAAGTGGTTTTGTTATCGACAGCACACGCTCCCGGAACATGTCCTAATGTGGAGCGGCTGCGTGGGCCTCCGGAGCCGCCCCACGCCCAGGGAGGGACGGAGGGACGGAGGGAGGGAAGGAGGGAGGGATGGAGGGAGGGATGGAGGGAGGGATGGAGGGAGGGATGGAGGGAGGGATGGAGGGAGGGATGGAGGGAGGGATGGAGGGAGGGATGGAGGGAGGGGAGCGCAGAGCCTCCAGAAGCCGCAGTTCCTGAAAAATGAGTCAGTGCTGGCTCGGTGCACGGCAAAGCCCTCTCCAGACACCCCTCGGAGCGGGCGCCTTCCAGCTGATTCAGGGGCTCACAGCAGCTATTCCCATGGCGCGGGATCACCGGCAGCGAGGGGCTGGGAGTCACTGGGAGGGCACGGGAGGGAGGGACGGACAGACCTGTGCTGAGGTCTGGAGGGACAGAGCCACTGATGCTCGGCTCCAGAACGGTGGGGGACAGGGACACATCCTGCACAAACCGAGCATCCTCCTGCTCCCCTGAGCAGGCCCAGCAGCACCTGAGGAAATCTGGGTGTTCAGAGCAGCGGATGCTGAAGGGCTGGGGCGGCGCAGACCCTTCCCTCCTTCCCAAGGCAAAAGGGAGCGCCATGGCACCTGCCCCCCGGGCTCTTCTGCGCCCGCTGGACAGGATGAGGAAGCGGGGAGAGCGCTCCTACCTGTGCAAACAGCATGGCTCTTCTCCCTGTTCATACAGCTTCTAAATACATCCCCACAGGAAACCAGGGCAGCGGCTCGGGCAGGGGGGGTGTCCGGTCCTGCCGGGCACCGTCCCCGCTCCCCCAGCACTCTGCAATTTACTGCTCAGGGTGGATTCAAACAACTAAAAATGGAAGCAGCGAGAGAGGAGCCAGGGCTAACGGCCCCGCGGAGACCTGCCTCCGCGCCCGCAATTACACCCGCCATTACACCCACGGAGCTATTTCGGAGCAGCGACAGGACACCCCTGCGCCCACCCGCACACCCTCCCGGGGCTCACGCACCCCGCGTGCCGGGGAAGATGCTCTCACGCATCCTTTGCATGCCCGTGTGTGCTGGAGAAGCCGTCTGGTGCAACCTGTCTCCCCCACTGTCCCCAGGGACCCCGCGGGCTGCACTTTGGCCTCTGGCTGTCCCACGTCCGTGAGTCACAGGGCTGAGCTGTCCCAGGGACGCCGCACGAGATGGGACATTCCCCGCTCGGGGGCAGCCGCCGCTGGACGCTTCCGAGCTGGGTGTTGTGGGGAAGCCCCTTCGCACCCCACGGCTCATCCCCAGGAATGCACCGAAGGTGCCAAAAGCGGGAGCGGGTCCCGGGGCAGGGTTGGGGCCACGCTCAGCCCGGGGCTCCCCGTGATGGAGCAGAGCTGGCCCGTGCAGCACCCACCACGTCAGAGCGTCCCGGGGGCAGGCGAGGACCCGGGTGCCTCGGTGCCAGTGACCAGCGCGTAGGCAGCCGGCAGAAAAACAACAGGGCAAGGCCAAAGTCAACGGGGAGAAGAGCTGGAGCTCAGCTCCCAGGTCAGCGAGGCTTCCGTGGGGGCTGCACCCACACGGCCCTCGGGGTGGAGAGGTGGTGACTGCCCCTGGGAGACCCCGCCTGGCACAGATGCCCTGCAGCTCCAAAACAAGGGGAGGAGGCTCAGTTCTTCTCTGAGCCTCAACACAAGCAGCCCTGCAGGTGCCCTTGGGGAAGAAGGGCACGGCAAAGGCAAAATTTGTGGGCGAGGTGGAGAAAAACCTTTCCCTCAGCCCTCTCCTGGCCCCAGCCTGCGCCTCAGGTCAGGAACCAAGTATTGCTGAAATAGAAAGCAAATACAACTGCAAATGTAACTACAGGGAAAACCTATAATGCCTAAAGCAGACACATGCTTGGAAAAATAAATATCCAACTGTGCAGCATCCACGCTGCGTTAACCCTTCCCGGGCACCGGCGCTGCAGCCTGGCGGGGACGTGCGGCTCCCGGGGCGTCTCCAGCAGCCAATTCACTGCTCGCTGTGGGCGCCCAGCTGTGGGGAGCCTGGCACACGGGGCAGGAGGACGGGGAAAGGCCCGGCCTCACCCACACGTCTCTGTAAAACCGGGTTAGGTTTACAAGTATCCTCAAATTCGGGGATGCCTACCCAAGGGCTTGATTTTCAGATCTACAAAGCATCCATGGGTACCCAAAAACCTCCCCCGGGCTGGTGCCACTGACTGCTCCAGGACAGGGACATTGGGACACAACCACAGCCTCTGGGAGAGTCTGTTACCCAGCTGGGGAGGGGGCTGGATGGGTTTCTGCTACCTCCATTTGCCTTCAAACCCAGAAGCAAAAGGTCCTCAGTGGGGGAGAAAGCTGAATGGCTGGGATGGGACGAACATCTGTGACCCAGCGCGGCTGAGTGGCCTCTTCCAGCAGCCAGGCCTGGGGGCGGCAGCGCCGGGGCAACCAGCGGGGCCGGAGCCGATGCAGCTCCCAGATCAGGCTCCGTTTTTCAGCAGATCAACACACAGGGAGCTCCAGTTCACACCTGGAAGCGACCCGGGGCCCCTTCCCCACAGCGGGCACGTCTGGCACAGCAAAGCCAGGAGCCCACGGGTGCACACGAGGGTGCTTGTGCAGCAGTGCTGCTCCTGCCTCACCCCGCCAGGGCAGGGACTATTTGTTTTAATCCTCTCCGAGCAACACAAGGAAAAGGCAGCAGTGCATGCCAGCCCCCACAGAGATTAAGGGAGGAAGTGCTCCTGTGTGGGGAAAATGGCTGCGAGCCAGAGCAGGGGGCTGCGGGGTCCGCATCCTGCGGCATCCCCCACGCTGGGCAGGGTGGCTGCCCCCCCGCACCCCCACTCCTCTGCACACACTCGCATCCAGCTGGTCAGCACCCAGAGACCTCCAGCCAGAGCAAATCCCCGCCTCCGCCCGCACGCAAACCCCCGTTCCGCTCCGGCCGGGACCCCGGCAGAGCAGCAGCTCCCGGCCCGGCTGCTTTATTAACGCGAGCAGTTGGGCGAACCGCAGCGCTGAGGTTTAAACATTGACGGGCAGGAAGCTGCACCGGGCAGCCGCGACACCCGAGCCACGGGGCAGTAACCCAGCAATCCGGGCAGAGCGGAGAATCGCCAGGCGGCTTCAGCGCTCCTGGCTGTAACCTGAACGCGGACACGCTCAGCCCGCACAAGGCCAGCTGGCTGCGACCGCGGCTCGCGGCCCCGACCGCAAAAATCCCCCAAAACGCCACCCGAAGCCCGGGCGGGCGCTGGCGGGCTGCGCACACCGGCCCAGCAGATAACTGAGTATCGCAGGCACCGAGGCCGCCACGCCGCGCTCCCTGCGCGTTCGCCATGTACAAACCGCAGCGACTCCCCGAGACCCGCGAAGAGTTCGGATAAAGGAGCCTCTCGGAGTCTCCCCCTCTCCGCAGGCAGCAACACAAAGGGAAGCACAAACTCCAGGACCGCGTTATTCCGAGCGCCCCCGTCCCCGGTGACCACCGAACGCCCCAGGATCCAAAATCTTGGACAATACCAAACCCAGCTCCTTCTCCGTCTTTTTCTGGAAGCCGCGAGGCTCCCGCCCAGCAACTTTTCGAGAATAGGGGCCAGGCAGCAACTCGGAAAATAGCTCCGGCCGGGCTCCCCTGCAGCCCGGGGGGGTCTCCGGCCCCAGCCCGCCCCGGGACCGGGGCTGCGGGCAGGTTTCCAGCCCCGGCTCGGTCCGAAGGACCCGCTCGGACCCGCCGCCTTTCAAAGCTGCCGCCCGCCGAGAGGCTCCAGCCGCGGAGCGCTGCGAACCGGGGCCCCCGCGACCCCCGGGAGCCGCAAACCGAGTCCCCCGACAACGCACACCGGAGCCCCCCCGATGTCCGCTAACCTCCAGCACTTGCAAATCGCAGCCCTCCCAGTGTCCGCAAAGCCCCATGCTTGCGAACCGGGGCCGCCGTCGAGCCGCCCCGCCACGGGTGCACCGGGAGGGGGGCAGGGCCGCCCGCGGCGGAGCCCCGCGGGACGGGGGTGTCCCCGGCTCCCGGATCGGGCCCCGCCGCCAGCCGCACGGAGCACAAAGCGATGCCCGGCGGCCCCGGTCCCGGTACTCACCGGAGCCCCGCGGCGCGGTGCCCGCCGCTCCCGGGAACAATGGAGGGGAGCCCCGGCCGGGGCGAGAGGCGCAGCCCCGCCGCCGCCGCGCTCACAGCGGCCGCCCCATGGCGGGGCCGGCCCCGAGGTGGCGGCGGGAGGCGCTCCCGGAGGCGCGGCCGCCCCGACGGCCGCCGCTGCCGTTCCGCTGCCCGCGCCGCCGCGTCCCCGCCGAGCGCCCGCCGCCGGTCTGAGCCGCTCCCGCACCGCCCCGCCGCCTGCTCCCGGCTCCTCCCCCGCCTTCCTCCCACCTTCTCCTCCTCCTCAGCGGCCTGATGGGGCTTGTAGTCGCCGCCGGGCCATCCGCCCGCCCGGGCCCCCGGGCTGCGCTCTCGGCAGCGGGATCCCGGGGGTCCCCGCTGGGTTTTGCCGGCGGTTGTCGCCCCGGAACCAGCCCAGGCTGCGGCAGCGGGCGCTGGCCGTGCGGCGGGGGGACGCTCACCCCTCCCTGCTCTCGCCCTGTTGCATTCGGTGGCACCGGGAAAGCCTCGGGCCCCGGCGCAGCCAGGGGCGAAGGGGTCCCCTGCACCCCGCGGTTTGCCCAGCGCCCAGCCCGGGGCAGCAGCACGCAGGCAGCAGGTGTGGGCAGAGCTTCGGGCAGCGCCCAGCCCAGCCCAGCCCTCTGCAAAGCGAGACCTCGGGGCACCCACTTTCTGTGAGCTGATTTTTAAATGTTGCCAGACCCAAATCCTCCCCAGGAGCCACCCAGGAACAGCCGCTGCTGCAGACCCGGCCCTTCCCAGCGGTGTGCATAGGCAGTGCTCCACCGAGGGGCAGGAACACGGCAGCTCTAGCACGGAGCACCCCAAAAACTCTCCACACAAAGAGGCAAGCATGTGCACCTTCTGCTCAGCCTCAGCTGGTGCCACGTTGGGTGCCAAAACCAGAGGGCAAAGTGGGATGGATATTGCCAGGCCAGCGATGCCAGCCTGTCTTTACTCTCCCATGTGGGAGCCCACCCCACAGAGCCCCAGTTTGTGCGGCTCACACCAGCCGCCCGAGCTGGGTGGCTCAAGGTAACGGGTGGTGCAGGAGGCACAGGAGCAGCCCCAGCCGGACTCCGAGCCAGGGCATCCCAGAATGAAGATGTCTCTGGCTGGCAGTGAAAGACCTGTGCGAGGCAATGTGCAAGTGATTAAGTCATAACAGGGAAGAGGACAGGCTGAATTAGCCCTGTCAATCACCAGAGTTATATTTGAACCAAATGCTGGGCATCCATCTTCAGGAGCAGCCTCTTGCTGGTTCAGGCAACTGTTCAGCTTGCCATGCCAAGACCCATGGAATATTTCCTTCCAGGATGACAGATGTGCAGACAGAAGAAGGGGGGAAGGTAACACACCTGCTGGGATGCTGTTCTCCCAGCAAGCTGAATGCGGGGAGCGTTTAGACGACAGCGGGGCAGCAGAGCCAACCCAAACCCCCATGGGCACAACTCTCCCCACACACTCTGCTCCAGAGCAGCCGTGCCTCCCTCTCAGCTTTTGTTCCAGACTTGATGTTGGCCCTGAAACAGACGTTATGGGTTTGCACCCTCATGGCAGAAAGGGAACAGGTTCATACCACTGCTGCTGCTGTTCCTTGGGTGTGTTTTTCTGCTTCATTGCATCAACAGGACCCAAGTTCTTGGGCCTTTATAAGTGAAGGTGTTTGCAAACAACAAAAAATGGAGAAAACCATCCCGTGCTCCTGGGAGGCTCCATGATTCAGCTGCTGCCTCCCTGGCCTCGTCCCTGCCCGTGCTCCTGGACCAGGGGCGATGCGCTGGGCTCTTCATCACGTGCATTTGCGCTGGTGATGCCATTTCAGATGCTGATTTCACAGGAACCTGGGCGTGTTTCAGTTTAGCTGCAGCTAATCAAGAACAGGATTAAGAAAAACTTAAAGTAGGTCTCAGTTACCACAACAGCTGAACAACCCACATGTGTCAGGCAAAGCCCCGGGCAGGCTGCGAGCAGCAGCCGGCGGGAGCAGCATCAAAGGCGCAGGTTGGGCTCAGCTGGGGAGGTTTGCTGAGCTGCTGGGTGCTGCCCCGTGCTCTGGAAATTGGAGAGCCCATCCTGGGCTTTGCGCTGGTTTAGTAAATCCCACCTCAAACCCCACAGGCATCTGGGCTGGGGCAGCTCACTCCTGTGGGGATGCTGAGCCCCCTTCCCATGCTGCTGAGGGGGATTTTGCTCCTGTTGTGGGAGCTGCAGGGTCACTGTTAGAGATCAATCCTTTCTGCATGGGACAGTGAACCAGCTGCTGCCGGAGGACGGGAGGTGGCCAGGTCCATGGCAGGGACACGGTGGTGTCCCCTGTGTCGTGTGCACACGCAGATGCACCCTCCCTGCTCCACGTCTGCGCGGTCAGCACCGCCAGGCTGCCCACCTCCGCCTCCACCTCCGCTCACCAGCCCAAGGCCCTGGGGTGGCCTTCAGCTACCACCCACCTCCGCACACCCGCTCCCAGCTGCGGCGTCACCCACTGCGCGGTGAATCCGCACCGTCCCCATGGTCACAGCACCGGTGATGCTGGGCCAGCCGCCCTCGCCCACCCAGGCAGGGTTCCCCATCCCCAGAGTGTTCTAGTGGGAACCAGAGTGTGAAGAGGGGGCACAGAAAGGGCTGAGCTGGAGCAGAGCCCAGCACAATAGAGCGGCTCCCCCCTGACCTTGCCTTCCCAGTTAAAGATCTGCAGCTCTCCCCTCCTCCCCACTACAAAGGAGCTCTTTTCAGCCCCTAATTCTGCATTTAGAAAACAAAAGCAGATGCATCTAGTTTGGGTTTGGAGAGGGGGAGGCAAGAGCAAATGCTGAAGAACAAAGAGCTTTCCCTGACAGATCCGACTGACAAAGACTTTGTCAGCTCCATCCCTCCCTGAAAAGGCCGGGGCACATCAGGGTGCGGGGCTCCTTGCAGGCAGCTGCCGGGCTGTGGCTGCGAGCCCGTGCGAGCGGCAGCGCACATGTGCACGGCGCTGCTCCCGGGACGTGCGCGGCGCTGCTCCCGGGACGTGCGCGGCGCTGCTCCCGGGACGTGCGCGCAGGCCCTGGCGGTGCGATGTGCACCAGCCCCGCCGCGGCGAGCGCTGAGCGTGCACAAGCGTGCAGCTGGGTCTGTGGGAGCATCGTGGGGTGCAGCCTGGCCTGGGGTGCAGGCGAGACCCCTGTGTCCATGCCCAGATGGGAGGCAGCGCTGGGGACAGGCTGTGCTTGTGCCGCCCACCTTCCCGATCCCTGAGACATGATCATCGCTTCCCCCCCGCCTTCCCTCGCTCAGCACCCTGCAGAGACTTCAGGTGTGTTGTCCGACCTTGGCAAACACTTCCCTTCAGCCAGAACATCTGAGTCACAGCGCGGCTCAGCGCGCTGCCCGAGGCCAGGATGCACAGATTCCGCTTGCCTGTGTCACCTCTGAGAAGTCAAGACCCTTTTGAGGGTCAGCAGCCGGCCAGGAGCTCTCAAAACACCGACTTTTCCCAGGGAAACGTGACACACGAAAATCAGCAACACCGGGGATGAAGCATCAGCTCCCAGGCACGATTTGGAAGCCAAGCGCTGCCTTTTACAGGAAACCCCCTCACCGCTGCAGCTCAATAAACTGTTATTAGTGGCTCTGGCTGCAGCTACAGGCTCTGCCGGTGCCCAGCTGGACCTCGGCAGCGTGGCTGGGATGCTGCTGTGCTGGGGTAAAGCTTTGGCACCGGCAAAGCCGTGGCTGCAGGGCCCCAGGCTGGCTCCCCAGCACTCTCCTTGCTCCAAGGTTTCCCTGCAATCAGCATTGACCCAAACGGGCTTTTTCCTTCCTCGACTGCATCTCAACAGCACCGTAATATCCCCCATCCACTGCTACTTGGCTGCTGTTCTGATGGTGATGAAGGGAAATGCATCATTCAGCAGCCCTTGCCTGCCAAAGCGCCCAAGCATCCTCTCGCTCAGGAGGAAGGACCAGTCCCAGGGATGCTCAGGGCCCCCACAGCCGCACCGGGCTCTGCAGGAGCTGTATCGAGCCAGCTCAGCCAGGGAGAGCAAAGCACCAAAGCCACCCTGCCTTGCCTTCAAAGGGCCCCAGCGCAGCTTTTCTCTCCGCCACCTCCCTGCCCTCGGCGCGGTTGTAAATCACAGCTGACAGGAGCCCTCTGCCCCTCGCAGGGCAGCTCCTCCCAGCCCCTGCGCCAAGCGGCCTCGCAGGGCTGCTCTGGAGAGCGGCGCTGGAGCCGGGCCGGGGACAGCTCTGCCGCCCTGGCTTCCCAAATACCAAGGAGCTCATTAAAGCATCACATGATATTTTATTGTCTGCAGACAACAATTGGGGCAGGCGATGCAGGGCAGCGTTTGCAGCCAGGCACATCCCAGAGCCGTGACCCTCCAGGACAGGGTCCCGCTGCCCCCCGGGGCAGGTGGGGATGAGGGATGCTCAGTGCTCTGCGCCCCCGGGCACCCCAGCACGAGGCTGGAGCCCTCCCCGTGCTGCTGTGCTGCACAGCCACCAGTTAAAGGGCTGAAACTTCCACTGGGGAAAGCCACTGCCCACGAGACCCCTGCCCAGTTCGGGTCTCGCAGGGGCCCTCTGTGTCAGATAATCCACCGCGGAGGGTCTGCAGCCTCCTTTTGCCTTCAGCCCAAGGGGAAGGCTCTGTAATTCGCGTGGGGGCGAGCAGCGTGCCCTCAGAATCGCAGCATGGATCACCCGGCCGCGATTATTCACTGCAGTGTATCTCCTGGACCAGCCAGGCTTGACTTCTGGCCCCCAATTGATTTGCAGAGGGAAATTAATTACGTTTGTTTGACATTGCCCCCCTAGCACCGAGGCCGGGCTGGTGTATGAATGTCGCACTGTTCCAGCCGGCTGTGATGTTTAATAAGCTGTCCCAGGGGACCCCCAACGCTTCCCATTAGCTGCACTCATGCTCCGCTCATCCCGGGGCTTCTGCAGCTCCAGGGAAGCGCCCGCACACGCAGGCAGGCTCCAGATAACAAACGTTCGTAATTCACAGTATTTATAGTGATACAGGCAAAGAGCGACCGAGAAATCACTTGGGCAGGTCTCCTCCAGCCCCTGGGAACACGATCCCCATCGCAGCCCGGTGCCGGCCCACGGGGGCTGCTGCAGACCCCTTTGGCTGCGGGACCTGCCCCAGCTCCCGGGGCTGGGGATGTGCTGGCTGCTCTTCCTCCCGGGGCCAGGCCATTTTGCTTCCTTGGTGCTGCAAAGATTCTGCCACTCAGATAATCTGATAATAGCGTTTTCCACACACTGTCATTTAGGAGCCCAATGGCAGCTCCTTTCATCAGGAGAAAGGCTGTAATTATGTGTCATTACCCACGGGCTATGATTTTTCTCCCACTACCTAGACCTGTTTTTTACTTTCAAGCAACACTTGGGTATTTATAGGGAAAAAGCCACAGCCAGGAACAAAACAACTGAGATGAAGACTTTCCCCTGTGAGGGTACAAAATGAAAGCAATGGAAAGCAAATTCTAACAGGTTGGGAGCCTGGAAGGGAGGACAAGAGGTGCTGGGTCTCTGTGTTGTTTCCCAGGCTCTGACAAGCGCGGGATCCAGTGGACCCGCTCCCTAGAGCTGCCCTCTCATGTGCTGCTTTGCAAAGCTCAGCCTAAGGACGGGGGCCGAGGGGATGGCTGGGCTGGAGGGGTGGTCGGGATGGGGGGGTGGTCGGGGCTGACGGACGCTCCAGGGCTCCCAGCACAGGCTGCTGGTCCCTTTAACACAGGAGTTTTCTCCCAGTTTGTTTCCTGTCTAGACAGCCCCGAGCAGCCGCTGTATTTATAGAGCAGGGCAGAGCTGTGCCCGCCGGCCCTGCCAAGCCGCACAGCCCCATGCTGCTGGCAAGGCCGGACAAAGATGCCTCCCACACGCTGGAAAGGGGACAAGGAGGAAGGCAAAGCAAACCACAGCCAGACCCCAAACTCTCTCACTCTCTCCGGATTGGAAACAGCTCCTCTCACCTCCCCAGCAGCACCGCTGGGCTCCTCTTGCCCTTTCCCTTTAACCCCTTGGGAGGGCCGGTGGAAGATGCACAACCGCTCCTGCATCCCCGCAAACCAGCTCAGGCCCTGCCTGCAGCACCCCAGGGAAGGGGCTCGCAATGGGGACGGGAACGGCTTCACAGGGCACCTCCAGCTAGAAATGAAGCAATCACCAGCTCACCCAGGGCCTCATCCTGATCAGCAGATCCTCAAAACAGCTGCAGTGCTGGGGCAGGCGAGTGGTTTATATACAGAGAGAGCAAGAGCTGCACAGGTGCATGAAAGCTTCTTAAATTAGGCTCCTTTTGATTGATTCCTTTGGGCTCAACCTGCAGGGGTGTAGGAAGCATCCTTTGGCGTGCCCACCTGCCAACATTTGATTTTAAACTATTTGCCCTTCTCTTTGCCCCAACGCCCGTCTGAACTGTTCGGTGCTGCAGGACGCAGCCTGGCTCAGAGGATGGGGTCTGGTGCCCAGAGGTGGCAGCTCCTGTCCCCGCTGCTGAGCACCGAGAAGGTGACACTAAGGGCAACACAGCCAGGCAGCCTGCAGAGGTGCAACACGCAAAGGCTCAGATTGCCCTGACACCGTCAGGGGCTCCGTGCGCGAGGAATTAGAGGAACAGAAGCCGGACCGGGCTTCCAGGAAGCTTCCCCGTGATGGATTTATAGGCACGGTGCCCTTTTTACAGGAGTTCACGCTGAAAACAAACTGCAGATGCTCTCCTTGGGTCTCCAGCGAGGCGCCCAGATTTACTGCTGCCATCTCGCAGCGGTCCTGGCCGGCAGCCGCCTCCGGGCGGGGGCTGTGGCTGCGCCCCCTCCCAGCGCTGCAGCCACTGGGGCCGGGTTTGCAGAGCTGAGCTCCAGCCGATCCCAGTGCGTCTGTGTCCCCGGCAGCCGCGTCCCCGCGCTGGGACTGTGACAAGGGTCCCTCTGTGCGCAGCCCGGCCCGTGCGGGGCAGAGGTTTTCCCTGTTGATCTGGAGGGACCTGGAGGTCGGGCGGTGGCGGGGGGAGTGTGCCGGGTGGCTGCGGGGTGCATTTGGCACGTTGAGGGTTCCCTGTGCCCGGGGGGGTCTGTTTGCTCCTGTCGGAGGAGCCGGGGTGCCGGGCAGACTGCAAACATCCCCAAATCCCAGGGAATACACTTCCCTTGTTCACCAGGGAGTCACCGCAGGGCTGCACACCTAAGCCAGTGCTAGGAAATCTCAGCTCCAGTGCTAAACTGAGCCTTGCAAGACCCTGCTTCTGAGCAGCCCTTACCACAGCAAACCGTCCCTCTGCCGAGGCTTTGCCCAGCCTGAAGCTCTCGTCCCTTTGCCCGGGGACACTGCAGGGCTGTGACAACTGAACCCCAACTCCCCGGGGGCTCAGTGGCCCTGGGAGCCCGGGGCTGAGCCACTGGCTTGTGCAGCGGAGCCCTGGCCAGCGTGTCCCTGCGTGATTTGGGCAGAGGCAATCATGGGTCCGTGCTGGGCTGGCGTCGGTGGCAGGCGATGCTCCAGCCTCGCCAAATGCAAAGTGTCCTTGTCACAGCAGCCTGAGTGACAGGAGGGGTGACCCTGTCGGGGGCGTCAGCCCGGCTCTGACCCGCTGCAGCTCATCTCCATCAGCTCTGCGCGCCCTGCAGACACCGTGACCCCCGGCTGTGCCCTGCTCAGTAACGAAGGCAAATTCATGCTGAATAATCATGCAAATCACTCTCTGTGAGCCGGGAGGGAGCCACGTGAGGGGCTCGCTCCGCTTGATGGAGTCGCTGGGCGGAACGCTCCCTGCCCGACTCCAGCCCCGAGCAGCGCAGGAGGAACCGCTGGGCTGCTGGCGACGCTCAGAAACTCCCCCAAAGTGCCGCTATGTCCCGCGGGGACCGGTGCGACGTGGCGCAGGTGGAGGCAGGGAGAAGCCACTGAAAGGGTCCCTTGAGCACGCTGAGCGCTGGGGCAGGGCTGGCAAAGTCCCCTGCCCGTCATCACTGTCACCTCCATCACTGTGCGGCAGGACACGAGGCTGGGAGCATCCTGCCCGCCCTGCCTGTGCGCGGAGCTGGCGGCGGGCTGGGCAAACTAAGGAGATTAGCACTGGGACCCGAGTGGTGTGAGAAATGACTCCTGCTCTGAACGGATAAAGCTGCTTTTCTCTCCCGTGCGCCAGGACCACGGAAGCAGATTCAAAGTTTAATCCCTTCCGCCTGATCCTTCTCGTTAGACATAATGTAATTAACAGGACGGCTGCAGAGCTGTTTGTGCTCCAGGGTCACGTCGGAGAACTACAGGGCACCAACCGCCGCTGGGGCAGGGCGGCCGGCCGAGGAATTCGGGGGGTTTGGTGCAGATGGAGGCTCCGCACCGAGGGCACGTGGCTCGGGGGGCAGCGGCTGGAAGGGCTGCGGGACCTGGACAAGGAGCTGCCCCCCTGCTCATCGAGGGGAGGATGTGGGGCTGCCCCACAGAGCCCCCTGCATCCCTGCCCGCCCCCCGCCCCATCGCACCAGCCCCTCCCCACCTGTCACCGTGGACTCTGCAGCTCTGCTGGAATAAAAGGGCCCATTTATTTGAGACGTGCCAAATACCGCGCAGCGGCCGCGCTGGCCGGGCGCAGGACACCCTGGCTGTCCCGGGGAATGCTCCGGGGTGCCAGCGCCAACGGCAGCTGTGGTGGCCCTCAGATCTTTATGGCCAGTAAAGGGGTCCGTGGCTAATTTATGCCCCTCCTATAATTTACAGCCTCTTTACAGCTGCTGTAAAATGACCTATAAATCATGGGCAACATCATAGGGCAGAGACAAAGGCCCAACATCGTCACCTGCCAGCTGGCCCCGAGCGGGGGGTGGTGGCGGCTTGGGGACAGATTGGGGCTGAGCCTGCGGCAGGTACATCCACGCTGCACTGGGAGCACTGGTCAGGGTTCGCAGCTGTGGCTCAGCGACAGGGTGGTGTCTGGAGGTGCTGCAACACAGACAGCCCAAGGTCTCGTCCATCGCGTCCATCCCGTGCCATCGCGCAGGGACACGTGCTGCATCCGGATGCTGCACCGCATCCCACGTGGTGCTGGCCAACGGCTTCCACCCGGGCTCACGGGGTGGCCCGCGGTGCAGGACGGGGAGTTCGACCCCTTGGCTGCAGAGATGAGGCCGTTTGTCCCCCTCTCCGTGCGGCTGAGCGGTGGTGACAGCTCAGAGCCGGCAGCACCGTGGGCTCGTGGTGGGCGCGATGCTGCTGGGTTTGCAGCCCCAAGAAGGACGGACTGGCCCCGCGGTCCCTGCACGGCACGTGGGGCACCACATGGGACCAGGAAACTCGTCCCACCGTTCCCTCTCCTACGGCCTGCACCACTCGTTAGCACCGCTCCTCGTTTGCCCAGATGCTCTGCGGGCTGGGGGCTCCCGTCCCCCTTGGGCAGGGACAACCGATGGGGCATCGAGGGTCATTCGGGTCCCCCTGGGGTCCAGGGTGGGACCAAAGGGAAACTCGGTGGCTTCGTGCGGAGGCACTTGTGGCGGCTTTTCCTCCCAGAAAGGGCTGACTCAGGGGCCAGCGGGGAGGAAGCAAAACCCCCGAAGCCGCCGCATCCGCGCTGGCAGGAGGTGGTTTGCGCTGGGGCCGGAGCGCAGGCTCTGAGCCCGCTCTGCCGCTCCCCGCGGCCGCAGCCGCCGTGTTGGCTTTGGCATCGCCGGGGGTTCTGTTGCGCAAAGCCCTGGGGAGCCGGGGCTCAGCTGGCGGGGGGGTCACAGCACAGTGGCTGCCTTTGTGCCAGGTGTGGGGGCAGAGCAGGTGCTGCTGGGACACCCCAACCCGGCATTCAGTGTTTGCCAACGCTAAATGTTCCCAGGGCTGGTGCTGGGTGAGCGCCACCGCCCGTGTTTTCGGGTGCTGCGGCACTGGGTGCCTGCGCCCCTTGGGGGGTGCGGGGGACGCAGCGGGGAGGGGAGCTGGGGCAGGGGGTGACCCGCAGCTCGACACCTCCGGGCTTCATTTAAATGCCCTCCAGCCCCTGCGTTCACTGCTGGGTTTTGCCAGCGCTGGGTCCGCCGGGCTGTGCTGCGTCCTCAGCTGGCACCTACGGCTCTTCCTAAAAACCGGGCTTGGCGCTGGTCCTCTCCTGGCCCGGGCTTTAAATAGCAATCAGCTCAGCTGTGTTTCTGTGTGTGTATATATATACATATATACACGTGCATATATTTATATACACGTGCATATATTTATATACACCAATTACGAAGTACAACAGTGTGCAGGAAAACACAGGTGGTATTTTTAGGTGACAAAAGTCCTGAAGGGACAATGGCCAAGTTTCCAGCTGGTGCGACAAGCCCTGAAGCTCCCGGCACAGCCGGTGGCTCTGGCAGCGACGGTGAACCCAGCGGTGGCGGGAAGAGGGCAGCGGGTTTGCTCTCTCATGCAAGACCACGGAAATATTTGGGGGCAGGAGGGCCCGCCCGGGCAGTGTCCTGACCCGCCAGCCGCACAAAGCAACGGCCCGTCCGGCCCATCCAGCTGCTGGGGTGCCGATGCTGGTAGACACGTGGGGATGGGCTCGGGAGCACATTTCTGAAATGTTTTAGGTTACTCTGGTTAAAAAACAACAAACCAGAAAGTGAAATTTTATCTGCAAGAGAGAATGTGAGGTTTCAGTACAAAAATCTGCAGATGTTCTGCTTTGTTTGGACAGAAGAGCCAGCGCCGTGTGCAAACATCTCAGGGTCACCTCGCTGCTGCCACCCTTCGCATGGCACATCGTGGTGTCACCCTGCACATACACGGCACATCGTGGTGTCATCCTACACATACATGGCACATCGTGGTGTCACCGTGCACACGGCACATCGTGGTGTCATCCTGCACATACACGGCACATCGTGGTGTCACCCTGCACATACACGGCACATCGTGGTGTCACCGCGCACACGGCACATCATGGTGTCATCCTGCACATACACGGCACATCGTGGTGTCACCCTGCACATACACGGCACATCGTGGTGTCACCGTGCACACGGCACATCATGGTGTCATCCTGCACATACACGGCACATCGTGGTGTCACCCTGCACATACACGGCACATCGTGGTGTCACCCTGCACACGGCACATCGTGGTGTCACCCTGCGCACGGCACATCGTGGTGTCACCCTGCGCACGGCACACCACGGTGCCTCTGCTGGGACGTCCGGGCACAGCCAGACCCATCGTGAGGAGCTGGAATGAAACCCCATTTGGCCGCTCCTGTGTCCCGGTCCTGCAAGGCTGGAAATGGGGCTGCACTGGGTGCAGGGCAGTGTCACAGGTCCTGCCGCCCTGCACCGGGTGACTGTCACCTGCTCCCCGCGGTTCCGGGGGCAGGATGGGGCCCGTCTGCCTGGATTTGCAGCCGGGAGGAAGCGGCGTGTGCGGGGCGTTCATGGCAGGGATGCGCTCTCAGAGCGAAGCTCCTAATTACCAGAGCCGCTCTGCGCTGTAATTTAAGATGGGCTCAACAGACACGTCTAATTTGTGGCTGGGGACAGATTTAACCTGAGGGACGGGTGCCAGGGACCTGCTGGCCCTGCCCTGCCGCCGTTTCTGGGCACGGCTGCCCTTGGCTGCGGGAGGAGCCGCTGCCCGGGTGTGCCGGGCTGTGCCGGGTGCAGCCGCTGCTTGGGGTGTCCAGCCCCCCAAACACCGAGCAAGCGGGTGCTGGCTCAGGGGTGCTGCGCGGTTACGGGAGGCGATGGGAGCGCGAGCTGTGCCGGAGCGGGTCCTGCTGCTCCTTCTCGCCCTGCTCCGGAACAGAAAGGCGAAAGAGGGATATAAGGGGAAAATGATGTCACAAAAGCCGCTGGAGGGGTGGAGGGAAAATCAACAGGCGCGTTATTGGAAGCGAAGCCACCCAGGGTTTTCCAAGCAGCTCTTGGCAGCCTAGAGCTCGCTGAGGAGCGGGTGCCGCTGCAGCCCCGCTCTCCGCCTCTGATCACCCATTCACTCTGCTGGGCTGCTCTTACCACTGCTCTTGTTTGGCCTCTTCTGATGAATTATTTAGCAATTACGCTCTCTGCCACTCTGACACCTCCGGTGCACGCGGAGTCTCTGGCAGATGGGCACTGATGAGCTGACGTGTCCTGATCGCCAGGCTAGAAGGTCGCAGTTTCCAACAGCAGAACTTGTTTTCCCTTCTCTGCTCTCTCTCTTACTGGCAGACGGCTGAAAACGCTCTGTTTTCCCAGAGCACAATGTCTGTGTTTCCCAGGTGAAGCTTTCCCTGCTTTGCACAGCGTTCTGCACCACAGGCAGAGCTGCCGGGTGCTTTGTGGAGCAGGGAACGTGCATCCATCCCCAGTACAGCCTCCATCCCCAGTACAGCCTCCATCCCCAGTACAGCCTCCATCCCCGGTACAGCCTCCATCCCCAGTACAGCCTCCATCCCCAGTACAGCCTCCGTCCCCGGTACAGCCTCCGTCCCCAGTACAGCCTCCATCCCCAGTACAGCCTCCGTCCCCGGTACAGCCTCCATCCCCAGTACAGCCTCCATCCCCGGGAGGCACAGGGGTGCCTGGGGAGGGGGTCCCGCAGGAAACTGAGCCCCCCGGCGGGATGGGCTGCACGGGGCCAGCCTGGCTGACTGCTCCCATGGGACCATCTCTTGCTGATGCACAGGGTGCTCCGAGCCAGACATCGTCTCTGGTACCAACTCATTAAATAGCAACGAGGAAATTAGCAGTGAGAAGCGGAGTTTGTGGGGAGGAGGGAGCCCGAGGGAGCAGGAGATGCTGCTCTCCTGTCTGCGGAGCCGGAGCAGCAGCCAGCTCAGCAGCCTCAGCAATAACACAAACCGGCACTCTGTGTTTTCAGGCTGTTGTGAGTGCAAACTAATGCATTATCGACAAGAGACAAGCAAAGCAGCCTCTCTCACCTCCGCTCCCGTCCCAGCGCTGTGCTGGGGGTCCCAGGCTGTGGGATCAGGCCAGGCTGCAGCTGTGGGGTGGCAAGAGCCCAATTCTTGTACATCCCAAAGGGAACTGCATAGAAAATTGGGAGCAAAATCCACCGCAGTGCACCCAGAAAGCTGTGGAGCAGCCAGCAGCACCTCGAATGAGAGCACAGATGTCCCACACGGGTGCCATCCACCCAGCAGCGCTCCTTGCTGGCACCAGACGCGTCCCTGTGGTCCCTCTGGTGTCACTCAGCATCCAAGGACCAGCCTGGGAAGCCACCCAGGAGATGCAGGGGGACAGAAAGCTCCCCTCCGTGTCAGGAACCTCACAACACTGGTGCCAAGAGCCTTGCGGGCAGGAGTGGGAGCCCCAGAATCGCTGCCGGCAGGAGCCAGAAGCTCGTCCCTGGGAGGAGAAGCGTGGTGGGCACATCCCCTGCCCGGAGCAGCCCCAGCCCGGCTCCGTCCTGCAGCACTCAGCGCTCTGGCCCTCAGCCAGGGAAGCACTTAAGAGCATCTCTTTCCTTAAATACAGGAAATTATTGGAAAATACTTAAAGTCCGTGGATTCACAGATTTGGGAGCCAAGCAGCCGCGGTGACGGCGTGCCTGGGCCTGGCTGGTGGGGCTCCTGCCGCCCCCCGTGTGCCCCGACACCCAGGGATGGAGACGAGACTGCTCCTCATCCCCCCTGCCCTCATCATCCTCGCTCTCACGAGCATCCCCAAGCAAACCCTGAGTGCTGCTGCTGCCGGCTCGTGCTGTGCGTCCTCTGTGCGGTCTGATTGAAGAGCTCTCCAGCGCCTGGCACTTGCTGCCCGCAACGGCACTTAGTCCCTGCAATCAAGGCAGCACTTTGTCTCCTTTTGATCAGCTGAGCAGCCTGCGCCCTGCGGGCCTGCGGAGCAGGGGCTTCCTGAGGCTGATCAGGCTGCCTGCAGCACCCTGCAGGGGTGCAGCACCCACAGAGATGCAGCACCCTGCAGAGATGCAGCACCCCATGCAGATGCAGCACCCATGGAGATGCAGCACTCTGCAGAGATGCAGCACCCCATGCAGATGCAGCACCCATGGAGATGCAGCACTCTGCAGAGACGCAGCACCCCGTGCAGATGCAGCACCCATGCAGATGCAGCACCCTGCAGAGACGCAGCACCGTGTGCAGATGCAGCACCCATGCAGATGCAGCACCCTGCAGAGACGCAGCACCCCGTGCAGATGCAGCACCCCGTGCAGATGCAGCACCCATGCAGATGCAGCACCCTGCAGAGACGCAGTACCCTGTGCAGATGCAGCACCCCGTGCAGATGCAGCACCCATGGAGATGCAGCACCCATGCAGATGCAGCACCCATGGAGATGCAGCACCCATGGAGATGCAGCACCCATGGAGATGCCAGCCTGCACTGACGCTGCTCTCTCCCGCATCCCCACTGGAAGCCCTCCAAGGGGACACTGTGGGTCGGGACGCTGAGCAGGGACCCTGTGCTCGGCTGAGCCCTGTGAAACGCGGAGCGATGCCGGGACCCTGTGCGGAGCAGGGAGCACGGTACCTCAGTAGCACCATTTCCTTTCCTGAGGCCTAATTAGGCTCTGAAGTCAAAAGCATAACGACCCTGTTTCCTCCAGCTCAGTGGAGCTGTAAGAAGGAGGAAAGGAGCTTTCCAGTTAAACCGCATGGGTGGGTAACAAGAACAGAAACGCTGCTGCATTTGGAGGCTTGTCCGGCTTGGGTGTTTTTAAACAAGGCTTTCATTTCTGTGTCCGGACACCCTGAATAAGGAGCAGGTTCCCCAACACAATCTGGGCTGCTGCTGTTGGAAGGAAGAGGGAAAACTCTCCCCGGTGTCAGTGGGAAGGGCTGTGCGCTAATGGTGCGCGGAAACCTGAGCCCGGCGGAGCAGGAATTTGCTGGCAATAGCACAAAACAAAGGCTCTGTCCTGGGAAGTCAAGATGCCGGCAGAATCATTGAGATGAATACTTCGGATTGTCTTGGAGAGACACTGCGCAGCGCCAGCCCCGCGGCTCACGCAAAGGGCCATGCAAATCAGGCTGATAAATATGTAGCAGGATGGAAAGGCGACAAAAGGTGTCTGTGCTGTGCCGGGGGCTGCAAATGCCACATCGGCATATGGGCTGTCCCAGCGGGGCTCGTCCCCGGCGTCCCCACAGGCAGGAGCTGCTCTGCTCCCTGGGGAAGGAGCATCTCTCGCATCCCGGGGGGCCCGGCGGGGACACGGGCACTGAGGGCTGGTCTGGGCTCGGGTGCCCCTTCCCACCCGCACCCTGCCCTGCAAACACTGCGGGGCACGTTGGGCTTTGCTGCGGGAGAACAGCCCTGCCTAGAAACCCCACCTCGAGCTTCCAGACGACCAACTGTCAAAAACCAGCCGGGGGTGCAGGAAAATATCAGGCAAACCTCAGCTGGATGCTGGGAGAGGATGCAGAAGCCGGCTAAGAATAGAAACGGCTCTGCGGCCGCGCACGGAGGGGCCATCAGCGAGGGACATCGTCACCGAGTGCTCCCCGGGGAGCAATTGCAGCGACAGAGCTGCTCAGGGAAACGCGCGAGCCAAGCGATGCCAGCTTTCCTGCTTTGCTCTTTCCAGCAATCTGTTCAAATAACTGGAATAAACAAGTAATTCCCACCGTCCCTTTTGCCCCCAGGACACGCGCCCTCCGGCACCGCCGCCCAGGCTGCTCCCGCCGAACATTTCTCATCCATAGAGCTGAAATTAATGCGCATCCACAATGACTCCTGATTTTTTCCATCTTGGAAATGCCTTGTAAATCCTGACGTAACTTGGCAGGAAAAAAAGATCGTGTTTTATTGTGCTACACCCCAAGCACCTTCCTGGGAACGGGACTGCTTGGGATGGCCAGAGCGTCTGCAGAGCTCCCGCCGGCTGCCACAAACCTGCTGGTGTCAGCAGCCGCTTTCCTTTCATGCCCGGCCACGTTTTTCTGGCGTTATGGGGGAAATGGGGAGTTTCGAGGAGCTGGGGGACACACGTGCGTTTGTTTTGTGCCCTGAGCAGCGAACGACTCCCCAGCCCGCGGTGCTGGGTGCCCGGGCTGCAGCACCCGCCGTGCCCGGGCGGAACTGCTGGACCCCTCATGGACGGGAGAAGCGAGGATCTGACCTCTCAGCTCCTCTCGCTGGCTCTTCCACTGGAGAACGCGACCTCAGGCTCCAGCGGCCCCACGCTGAGCTCACGAATGAATGATGCGCTTTGCTGAGACCCATTTCTCTTGTGCATGAGCTGCCTTTCAGAGCCAACGACACCTGTAGGGGTGTCACAGGTGTCTGGGCTGCAGCCCCCTCCCCGAGCTCAGGGAGCATCCTCCAGGGTACCTGTGGGCGCTGGGAGCACCCACCGTCCCAAATCTCCCCACGAGAGGCTGCCCGGTGCTGCAGGAGGTGGGGAGGAGGATGAGCAAGGCCGTCTCCTTCCTCCCAGCCACGCACCACGAGGCTCTGGGGACGAAGAGCTGCAGGGAGGAAGGGCTGTGGGGAGGAAGACTTGCAGGGATGAAGAGCTGAAAGACAAAGGCCTGCAGGAGCTGCCAGGTGAGCAGTGCTGGGTGCCCTGTAAGCCCCATCGCCTGGAGGGGCTGTGTGCTTGCTGCAGCCTGTCTCCCAACCCGTGTTATCTGAGTGAGCAAAGGGCTTTTGTTCCGTTTGCCCTGCCTCATTCGCCGTCTTTGTTTTTCTTGCGAAGCCACAGTTCCTGATTGATGCTAAATTCAGCTGGCGGGGTAACAGCGCCTGTGTTTGCCTAAGTTGTCACCCCCCGGCTCTCTCACCCCGGGGGCTGGGGGCTCAGGAAGGCTTCCAGCTCAAAGCAGCCCCTGCTCCTGCAGCACGCCAGAGAAAACACGGCTCCCTCACGCAGAGCGACGCTGTTAGCAGGTTCTGCTGCTCATAAATCAGAATTTCCTTTGCAATCACCCATCTGGTATGTGGCCCCTGTTTCCATGGGCCGGTGGTGGGGTGGGAGGTCCTGAGCCCCCCAGCTGTGGGGAGAGCGGTGCACAGGCAGCACCGCGGCCCCATCCCGGTGTGGGGCTTTGGGGCGCTCTGCCAATGCTGGTCCTTCCCACCCGGGACGGGGGGCACCTCACAAGTGCCCCCGCAGCCACAGATCCGCTCATGATCCAGGGACGAGGCTCCGGCAGCCGCACACATCCTGCCCTGCAGCACAGCCCAGCCTGGCCCTCTGCCCTGGGCACCCCGAATTTCCCCCCCGCCCTCCCCTTGCGCTCCTCTTGCTCAGACATCTGCTCAGAGCAGCTCCGGAACCAGCCCCGCTCCCTCCCCACCAGTGCCGTTCCTCCCCACCAGTGCCGTTCCTCCCCACCAGTGCCATTCCTCCCCACCAGTGCCGTTCCTCCCCACCAGTGCCGTTCCTCCACACCAGTGCCGTTCCTCCACACCAGTGCCATTCCTCCCCACCAGTGCCGTTCCTCCCCACCAGTGCCGTTCCTCCACACCAGTGCCGTTCCTCCCCACCAGTGCCGTTCCTCCACACCAGTGCCGTTCCTCCCCACCAGTGCCGTTCCTCCGCACCAGTGCCGTTCCTCCACACCAGTGCCATTCCTACACACCAGTGCCGTTCCTCCCCACCAGTGCCGTTCCTCCACACCAGTGCCATTCCTACACACCAGTGCCGTTCCTCCGCACCAGTGCCGTTCCTCCATACCAGTGCCGTTCCGCCACACCAGTGCCATTCCTACACACCAGTGCCGTTCCTCCCCACCAGTGCCGTTCCTCCCCACCAGTGCCGTTCCTCCCCACCAGTGCCGTTCCTCCGCACCAGTGCCGTTCCTCCACACCAGTGCCGTTCCTCCGCACCAGTGCCGTTCCTCCGCACCAGTACCATTCCTCCCCACCAGTGCCGTTCCTACACACCAGTACCATTCCTCCACACCAGTGCCGTTCCTACACACCAGTACCATTCCTCCACACCAGTGCCGTTCCTCCACACCAGTACCATTCCTCCACACCAGTGCCGTTCCTCCGCAGCGGTTCCTCCCATCATTTAGGGCTGCATTGCGGGTTTTGACACTCGGATCACTCCAGATCAGAATTCTCCAGTATTATTATGCAGATGAGCTTATGAAAGCCCCTAAGTGCTTCTTGCCTGTGCAGCCAGGGGGTTTGAAACAAAGCGGTATTTATTCCTGCGACGCGGGGGGAATGCCAAGTGGCAGCGCCGGGCTGAGCATCCTCCAGCCCCACAGAGCCCACCGGCTGCTGAAGGGCCAAAACCGCCTTTTTCCTCCCTTTCCCCGGGAGAGCAGCAATTCAACCCACCCTTTGCCTTGTCCCAGATCAGCGTGAGGGGTCTGAGACAGGGAGCTGGGAGCCAGAATGGATTTATAGTCAGGAGAGGTTGGGGGGAGATGGATGTGGCACGAGATGAACAAGGCTGTTTTCTCCTTGCCTTTGAATTTGCGGGGAGCGCCTCGAGCGCTGATAAATAAAAGAGAAATACGGTCACTGCCGGGCGCGGGCGACGGCAGCGGCCATCGGCATCACCGGGGCGGGCAGGCGGAGCAGTGACCGCTGACACATCCATCGGCATCACCGGGGCGGGCAGGCGGAGCAGCGACCGCTGACCCATCCATCGGCATCACCGGGGCAGGCAGGTGGAGCAGTGACCGCTGACCCATCCATCGGCATCACCGGGGCGGGCAGGCGGAGCAGTGACCGCTGACCCATCCATCGGCATCACCGGGGCGGGCAGGTGGAGCAGTGACCGCTGACCCATCCATCGGCATCACCGGGGCGGGCAGGCGGAGCAGTGACCGCTGACCCATCCATCGGCATCACCGGGGCGGGCAGGTGGAGCAGTGACCGCTGACCCATCCATCGGCATCACCGGGGCGGGCAGGCGGAGCAGCGACCGCTGACCCATCCATCGGCATCACCGGGGCGGGCAGGTGGAGCAGTGACCGCTGACCCATCCATCGGCATCACCGGGGCGGGCAGGCGGAGCAGCGACCGCTGACCCATCCATCGGCATCACCGGGGCGGGCAGGCGGAGCAGTGACCGCTGACACATCCATCGGCATCACCGGGGCGGGCAGGTGGAGCAGTGACCGCTGACACATCCATCGGCATCACCGGGGCGGGCAGGTGGAGCAGTGACCGCTGACACATCCATCGGCATCACCGGGGCGGGCAGGTGGAGCAGGGACCGCTGACACATCCCGCCTGGGGACGGATGGGACCGCCAGGCACTTCACTCGGGAAAGATGGAAGAAGTGAAAGATGTGTTAAACGGCAATAACCCCCCGGTGAAGTATTTCACCGTGTCAGGCGCAGTTGTATCCAGCCTTGATTATTTCACGTCTGCTTGCAACCCTCCATTAAAAATTGTACGCGCTCTCTAATTTAGCTCCCCGACCCATATATTACCTGTGTGGTCGATGTTCTACACAAATGCCTTGGATAATGAAATTATAAGCAGGAAGAAATCACATTTTAATAGGGATCCTATCGGGCAAAACGCCACGCCAGAATCGCATTAGCAGGGCAAATTCTGCGGGCGAATTCATTTCTCACATTGGGCTGGAGAAAGCGAAGGGAGGGTCCGTGTTGTGGGAGCCGCGGTTCCTGGAGGGGCAGCGTGGCACTGGCGGTGCCGGTGCTGGTGCCAGTGCTGGTGCCAGTGCTGGTGCCGGTGCCGGGCAGCAGCGTCCCTGCCGGGACGGTCCCCCCAGCGCTGCGCCGGGTGGGCAAAGTTCCGCTTTCGAGGGTTTTCGCTCTGCCGTGGCCTCCAGGTCATCTCATGGAAAGTCTTGCTGCAACGCGCATGTTCTCCCAGAGCCAGCCTGGGTCTGTTTTCCAATGTTCCATCGAAAATTGGGCTGTTTTTCAACTAGAAGGAGGCCCGTTTCCAAGCAAATCTGGGCTGGGCTTTGGCCTGTTTTCCAAGAGAAAGGGGATTTTTGCCTCAAAACCCTGCCAACAGCTTGTCTTTACAGTGCTTTTTTTTCAGCATAAAAACTGCAGTTTCATTGAAATTGGAGGAGGGAGGGAGTGAAAATCCTCACCCCGGGCTGTTTGAAAGGGGAGCTGCGGCGTGGGGGGCTCGTGCGCCCCGGTGACACGGCCACGGGGCACAGGACGGGGCATGGGGGGAGCGGGAGCTCCGGGTCCTCCCGAGAGCATCATCTGCCGCCAGGGCGTGGGGGGCAGGGCAGGTCTGGCGTCCGGTCCGCTCCTTCGCCCGGCTCCAGCATCCTCAGCTCTCCCCTTGACCTTGAGCTCGGAGCAGAGCCGGGGGCATCGCTGAGCCCACCCCTGCCTGGTGCACCCTGGGCTGAGCCGGAGCCGCTGCCAGCATCAATAATTAGATCCAGTTCTGCTCCAACGGGAACTTTCTCATGCGCAGCCCACCTAATCGAATCACCCTGGAGGTGTGGGAGACGTCACGGCCGTTGCCATGGTCCCAGGCGGGGACGGAGGGGACAGGGAGCCGGGCAGGGAGCGTTTTCCTGATTTTGAGCGTCAGAGGTAAAGCCGGCCTTCCCACACCGGGTGCTGCATCCGCCGACGTGGACCGCAGCATCTGCTCCTCATGGGACACCCCTGGGGCTGGTCCCCGCCACCCCGGCCAGCATCCCCGTCCCCACGGGCTGCTCAAGTGGCTGCCCAAGGAACGGTGGGAGAACGACCAGGAGGAGCATCCCGCTGCACGGTGCACACCCGCCCCTGCTAACGGGGATCAGGATGAATTGTTACGGCAGATTATTCTGTAATTCCAGGATCACTTAACTGTGCTCTGAGGCGTCTGGCCGTGGGGCAGATGGAACACGGGCTCGGCTTAGCCCTGTCTTGCTCTTTATGGCCACGCCAAGAGGCGTGGGGCTGCTGGTGGGGTGTGCTGGGGGATTTGCACCGTCGGGTGCGGGGGATCCTGCCCCACTGCTCCCACACACGGTGTCTGCTCAGCCCTGGGGGTCTGGGAGCACCGGTCACCTACAGGAGAACCCAAAGCTCCCCCGGCTGTGAGGAGCAGTGGGCAGCAGAAGCGGTCGTCTGAGAGCGAGAGCGAGAGCGAAGCTCGGCCGCGTTTCAGCGCGATGTGAACAACGGGCTGCGGCACAAAGGGCCGCGTTTCAGTGTGATGTTAACAACGGGCTGCGGCACAAAGGGCCGCGTTTCAGCGCGATGTTAACAACGGGCTGCGGCACAAAGGGACGCGTTTCAGCGCGATGTGAACAACGGGCTGCGGCACAAAGGGCCGCGTTTCAGCGCGATGTTAACAACGGGCTGCGGCACAAAGGGCCGCGTTTCAGCGCGATGTTAACAACGGGCTGCGGCACAAAGGGCCGCGTTTCAGCGCGATGTTAACAACGGGCTGCGGCACAAAGGGCCGCGTTTCAGCGCGATGTGAACAACGGGCTGCGGCACAAAGGGCCGCGTTTCAGTGTGATGTTAACAACGGGCTGCGGCACAAAGGGCCGCGTTTCAGCGCGATGTTAACAACGGGCTGCGGCACAAAGGGCCGCGTTTCAGCGCGATGTTAACAATGGGCTGCGGCACAAAGGGCTGCGTTTCAGCGCGATGTGAACAACGGGCTGCGGCACAAAGCGCTGGGCGCGGGGCAGCCACTCTGAGTCACAATGAAAACTACTGATGATAGCAACCACCTGAGCGGGACCCACTCCAGCGCCGGCCTTTCCGAGGGAGCCCAGGCTGCTGGCGTGCAGGGAGTGACCCTGGGCAGCCCCATTGCTGGGGACAGGGGGGATGCTCGTCCCCCTGTGTCTGTAGCTGGTTTGTCACCTGTGCTGGGGGGTGACACGGCAGTGGGGCAGGGGCGAGACGGGAGCGCTGCAGCCCCCATCCCGAAGCTTCTCCATCGCGGGCACCCGTCCCGGTGCCGCCTGCGTGTGGCCCTGACACCCGTGACCACGGCCCCTCAGCCCCCGCCCGCCCCGGCAGCCGCAGCTTTCATCCCGGCCAGGAATGCCAATTAAACTCTGATTTCTTGGTGTCGCTTACCCAAGAGCTCAGCTCTAACCCTTTGCCTTTCGTATGGAAAATCGAGCCCTGCCACGCCTGTTAACATCTGCACAGATGTTCGGGGAGGGGAGAGGGGGCCAATCCATCCCCAAAGCGACCTTGCTGGTGCCACTCCACCCCTCGCGGTCCCGGTGCCATTTGCTTTGCTGCAGGCAGGTGCAGGCAGGTGCAGGCAGCTGCAGGCAGGTGCCGGATCCCCCAGACCCAGGCAGGAGCTGCAGTTTTGCCGGGCAGGGTGGCAGTTTTTGGGGTGCATCGCTCTGTTTCTGCAGGGACCAGGGATTTCCAGGGGTATCCGCGTCCCTGTGGAGCTCAGGCCGTGCCTTGTGCATCCCCGTCCTCTCCACCCGGGCTCTGGAGCGGTGCCGGGCGCTCACATCACGCTGGCCATAAAAGCAGATGGGGCTCGAGATGCAGGCAGGGCAAAGGCAGAGTGTGTGTTCCCACTGTAAATAAAACGAGATGATTAATTAAAGTGCGAGTCTGCTGCCAAGAGGAAGAACGGGGCTCAGGTGGCTAATTAAACTCAGCCTGCAAACCCAGCCGGAGAGTTTCTGCCTTATGGCCGCGCACACAACATCTGCTCCGTTAAGATTTCGAGAGATAAAGGCAGGAGAGGTGCAAGAATGCAGGAATTCCAGGGGAGCCGCCGCGGCAGCCGTTCTGCCGCAGGGACCCGCTGCTGCTCGCAGGGACCATCGGCCTTGGGACGCGATCTGCAGCAGCCGACCAGAGAAGAGGCGCAGGAGCTGGAGGGATCAGATGCGGTCCCAGAGATGGACAGCAAAGCCCAGCGTTTGAAAGGTTTTGCATGGGCTCCCGCAGCCACAGGCTTGGAAGAGCTTTGCGGGGGAGAGAGGAGGAATTACATGGAATGGTAGCGGAACTGAACAAAAAAATCTGAAAAAAGGGAAGGATTGCACTGCGCTGGTGTCCCAGCCAAGGCATCCGCACCGGGGAGCAAAGCAAGGGGCCGAGGGACCCGGCTGCCCCCGTGCACGGCCCCAGCCCCGGCGCCTTCCAGCTGCAGAACTTTCCATGACAAAGAAGGTTTTGAGGGGAACGCCTGGCTGCGGGAGGAGAGGAGGAGGAGGAGCGGGAGGAAGGCTGGCCGGCTGCTGCTCCGCGAGGGACCCACGGCCGGGGCTTGCTCGGGTGCACACACTCGTGCCACTGGCCCGCTGTCCCCCTCTCTCTGTGACACCAGAAGCACTGGGGGAGGTGACACAGCACCAAGCGCTGCCCAGCCCCGGGGGCTGCACCAGCCGCTGCACCACTCGCTGCCCCCCGCTAACGAGCCCTTGGCACGCCAGCGGCAATTATTTCAGCCATAAAAGTCTAAAATCGGTTCTTTTATTGACCTGGCCTGTAGCCGGATCCAGCGTGTGAACAGCAAAGGGCCCATTCCTGAGCCCTCCTCTCCCTCAGCCTCCCCAAGCTGCCCTGCCCTCCCCAGGAGCCCCGGGGGCAGGGGCAGCACCAAGGGGGCTCCCGGCCCCCACCCGCCCTGCCCGCAGCAGGGCAGGGATGCCCAGCCCTGGGAGCAGAGCTGGCCCGCTCTCAGCACCGGGGAGTGGTGCTGGCCGGGGTTGCAGGTGGCTTTCTGGGTCAGATTCTGTGCCAGGCCTTCCCAAAATAGACGTTCTATTTTAATCCGCTCATTATTTCTTCATGGTTTCCACAAAGCACTCGTTATTTCTGTGTGCCACGTCCATGTACCTTCCCTTCCAAACCCTCCTGCCAGCGGGGGTGGTACCCAGAGGGGCTTTGGGAGGCAGGTGGGGTGGGAGTGGTACCCAGAGATGCTCTGGGACAGGAGTGAGCTGGGGTGGCACCCAGAGATGCTCTGGGACAGGAGTGAGCTGGGGTGGCACCCAGAGATGCTCTGGGACAGGAGTGAGATGGGGTGGCACCCAGAGATGCTCTGGGACAGGAGTGAGCTGGGGTGGCACCCAGAGATGCTCTGGGACAGGAGTGAGCTGGGGTGGCACCCAGAGATGCTCTGGGACAGGAGTGAGCTGGGGTGGCACCCAGAGATGCTCTGGGACAGGAGTGAGCTGGGGTGGCACCCAGAGATGGATGCGGTGGGGGTGGGATGAGGAGGAAGAGCTTGTGGCTGCCAGCACGGGCTGGGATGCTCGTCCCTGCCATGGAGAGGTGTTGCTGCCTGGTGCTCTGGAGGAGGCAGGAGCGAGGTGCCCGCTACCAACCCCTTCCCCCAGCTGCCAGCGCGGGTTTCCAGCGCTTCTCAAGGTTTTATGAGTGCCTGGTACAGCCCCAGGCCTGCTGCCTCTGCCAAATTGTCAGGTTGCTCATAAACCAGAATGATTTAGAAATAACTAATGCTGAAACTATTCCATATCATAAAGAACCCAAGTGCTCCTTCCCTGCCAGAAACGCTGCGCGGTGACTGCGCCCCCGGGACCTGGTGAGCTACAGAAAGCCCAGGACAGTTAATTAAACGTCCAGGCGCCCCGTTCCCGAGCACCGGAGGGGACGGCGTGGAGGAGCCCAGCTTCACTGGGTTGGCCGAGGGTTTCAAACGAACAC